>NW_003852643.1:917528-948032 GCF_000181295.1 Otolemur garnettii | reverse complement strand
GACATAATAACTAAGAAAGTTACATGAAGGCTATGTAAAAAAAAAAAAAGAAAAGAAAAGAAAATAGGCATATATATATAGCATTTCTTAAACTGACAGAAGCTATCTATGACAAACTCACAGCCAATATCATACTGAATGGAGTAGAACTGAAACAGTGTCCACTTAGAACTGGAATCAGACAAAAATGTCCACCATTGCCACTACTATTAAATATAGTGCTTGAAGTTCTACCCAGTGCAATCAGACAAGAAAAGGAAATCCAAGGTATTCACATCAGCACAGAAGAGGTCAAACTCTCACTCCTTGCTGATAATATGACCCTATACTTAGCAAACCCCGGGGATTCAACCACAAGTCCACTGGAAGTGATCAAGAAATACAATAATGTCTTAGAATACAAAGTCAAAGTCCATTTATGCCAGTAACAGTCAAGCTGAAAATTAAATCAAAGACACAATACCTTTCACAGTAGCTTCAAAGAAAATGAAACACTTGGAAAATATACCTAACAAAGAATGTGAGGAGAT
Source organism: Otolemur garnettii (assembly GCF_000181295.1). Taxonomy (NCBI): domain Eukaryota; kingdom Metazoa; phylum Chordata; class Mammalia; order Primates; family Galagidae; genus Otolemur; species Otolemur garnettii. The sequence goes on along the minus strand of NW_003852643.1, from coordinate 947,502 downwards.
AACTATAAAACCCTGAAAAAAGAAATAGCAGGAAACCTTACCAAATGGAAGAACCCACCATGATCATGGCTGGGAAGAATCAACATTGTTAAAATGTCCTACTTACTATTCAAATGATCTATAGATTCAATACAGTCTGCATCAAAATGCTCACATTATATTTAGATGAACTTGGAAAAATAGTACTTCTTTTCATATGGAACCAGAAAAAAATGAATAGCAATGCAATAATTATAAATAAAAACTAATCTAGAGTCATCATGTTATCAGACTTTAGGTTATACTACAAGTCTATAGTGATCAAAACAGCATGTTACTGGCACTGTACACACACACACACACACACACACACATATGGAATAGAATAGAGGACCTGGAGATGAAAACAGATGCATATCACTTTCTAATCTGCAATCAACAAAGCAAAAACATACACTGGGATAAAGAATCCCTATTTAATAAATAGTGCTGGGAGAACTGATTAGCCACATGTAGAAGACTGACACTGGACCTGCACCTCTCACTATGTACAAAAATTGACTCTCACTAGATGAAAGATTTAAATTTAAGGTACAAAGTAATTAAAACTCTAAAAGAAAGTATGGAAAAAACTCTTCACAATATCATCCTGGGAAAATATTTTTTAAAGAAGACCCTTTTGGCAATTATAGCTACACAAAAAAAATAAATAAATGAGACATGATCAAGCTAAGAAGCTTCTGCACAGCTAAGGGCACAACAACTAAAGCAAATAGACAATCTTCAGAATGGGAGAAGTTATTTGCAAGTTACAATTCTGACAAAGGGCTGATAAGTACACTCTGTGGAGAACTCAAACTAATCAACAAGAAAAGCCCAAACAATTCTATTTGGTAAGATATTGGGAAAGAGATACGAATAGCAGCTTGTCTGAAAACAGATGAATGGCCAACAAACACGTGAAAAAAGTGCTCATGAACCCTGATAATCACAGAAATGCAAACAAAACCAAACCACCTTGAGATATCACCCAACCCCATTGAGAATAGCCCACATCACAAAGTTCCAAAGCTGCAGATGGTGGCATAGATGTGGAGAGAAGGGAACACTTTTACACTGCTGGTGGGATTGCAAACTAATACAGCCTCTTTGGAAAGACGCATGGAGAATTTTCAAAGAGTTAAAAGTAGACCTTCCATTTGATCCCCTAATCTGGTGGTTCTCAACCTTCCTAATGCAGCATCCCTGTAATACAGTTCCTGTGGGTCACAACCCACAGCTTAAGAACTGCTGCCCTAATCCCTTTACCAGGCATCTACTCAGAACCAAAAAAAAAAATCATTTTACTATAACAACATTTGCTCTAGAATGTTAGTTATAGCTCAACTCACAATCGCCAAGATGTGAAAAAAAACCCAAGTACCCATAAACCCATGAATGGATTAATAAATTGTGGTATATGTATACCATGGAATACGATTCAGCCATAAAATATGGTGATTTTACATCTTTTATATTAACCTGGATGGAATGGAAGAACATTCTCCTTTGTAATGTATCATAAGAATGGAAAAGCAGTATCCAATGTACTCAATACTAATATGAAAGCAATAGAACAATAACTACATGCTCACCCAAAAGAAAAATACAATTAAACTCAAGTGGGAGAGGGGGAGGAGAAAAAGGAAAGAGAAGAGTAAGGGGGTATCAGTAAGCTCTCAGTTAATGGGCATAATGTAAGGGTATACAGCACATCCCCTGGGTGAAGAGCTCAACTAAGACTTGGACTTTATCTGACAAACAAAAACAATAAAACCTAATCATTTGTATCCTCATCTTAATCTGAAATTTAAAAAAATTATTGAGTAAATGTTTATTTATGTTCCCTCAGGATCATTTCCAAGTACGTTAAATAGTTGTATGCTTTAAAAAATAACTTCACTAGTTTCACTGGGAGGTGTATTCTAAGAGCTCCTCATGTTTCCAATACCAGAAGAGAAACATCAGTCACAGTTATTTTAAATTTCCTGTCTCACAGTTCCAACACTGAAGAACTTCGTCAGTTTTTATTTCTTGTATTTTTTTTGTTTTGTTTTTCATACTTTTTACTTGAATGCTGGATGTGTATAAGATAGTAATTACTGAGGTAAATAGATACTATGCTTGGGTATGTCTTTCTTTCAGTTAAGTTTTAGTGTGGAGGTTTACTTAAATCTAGTTAAAAGTTGGACTGAGCTTGATATATTTTTTTAACTATTTGACTTTATGCCTTTCTATGTGGTTTTGCATTTTCCCTTTATAGTGCTCCCCCCAAAAGATCTGTCTCTTGTTGTCCTCCACTGTATTTTTGCACAGTATTATTAGCATAATGTTAAGGAACGGAAAGGGAAATCCCTGATGTTTCTGATTATGTCTTCATCTTAGATACACCCTGAATGAGTTTTGGTGAAACAGACTTCACATGTGTTCATGTCTCTTTCCCAGAAGTAAGGCTGAGCCTACCACACATTTCTGACTTCTTCTCCTCATAGAGCTGTTATTTTTCTTTTTCCTTTCCCCAGTTGCAGTATATTTTTACCAGTAACTTCAGGGTCTGAGTTTTGTTTTCCTTTGTCCTGAGAATTAATATTTTTATTTACCATGACAGATGGGTCTAGCTGATAACTATTTCCCTGTATTAGTTGGCATTATGAGGCAGACTTCTATTTCCTAATTACAAAATGACAGTTCGCAATACAAGATATCCATAAAGTTCGTATTCAATTTGCACACAAACTTTATGGATACCCTGCATAATAATTAGTTGGCATTATGAGGCAGGTTTTTTCAGATTCCCACTGATCTTCTCTAGGAGCACTTAGTGAGGTTTTTAACGTCTGAAAGAGGGTGTAAGCCTCTTTATGTCTGTGGCCCTTAAAGGCTTCATATGCTATCATGTTAGCCCTCATTTACTCTTTAGAAATCCACTGATAATTTCTAGCCAATTTTCTTACTGGTCTACATGGTGTGTAGTACTATTTGTCTCAAGTAAGCAAATGTTTGGGTACTATTTGTCCCTCTAAATATCTCTCTCTAGATTTTGGGATAATTATTTGCCCTCTGACCTGAGGTCTCGGATGTTTTTAAGAGAATGTGTTATCTTGCAGTTCGTCCATATTTTTTTCTTTTTCTTTTTCTTTTGTAAATGTGCAAGTGCCATTCTTTTCAGCTCTCTGATTGGAGCAGAAACTTGGAATTGTCCTGTTTGTTTTACAACTTAAACATTATATTCAATTTAAAGTTCCTTTTGGTTTCCATAAGCTGTACAGACTCTTGCTCTAGTGCAGTGGTTCTCAATCTTCCTAATGCTGTGACACTTTAATACAGTTCCTCATGTTTTGGTGACCCCCAACCATAAAATTATTTTCGTTACTACTTCAAAACTGTAATTTTGCTACTTTTATGAATCGTAATGCAAATATCTGATATACAGGATGGTCTTAGGCAACCCCTGTGAAAGGGTCATTCTATCCCCAAAGAGGTCACGACCCACAGGTTGAGAACTGCTGCTCTAGTGGCTTGTAGTGAACTGAGAGTTGAGGTCTATTCATAGAAACATTTTTCTCCTTATCCTAAAATAATTTCTTAGTTTTGGTAGGAGAGTTAGGGAGAATTAAAGTAAATATATTCTATTATGTTGCTGTCTTTAGCAACATTGAACACTGTCTATTGGCTCAATAGATGAATGATAAGTTCAGTAGCCTCCAATAACAGAAATTCCCTTCATTGTTAGTCATAAAGCTTTTCATTTTTTTTCCTGTTCTCTTCCCTTTTGGGGTATATAGGAGACTTTTGTAAAGATGGAAATAAATACCACCACGGCATAAAAATTTAAAGCATTTTTCCTTGTCAGAATCACCTGCAATCTGGATCTAACCAGATAATTTGGGGTTAAGATAACAGAGTTGAACCCTTCTTCAGAGTATGGTGAAATAGCCACCAGAACAATTGGGGCAGAAATTAGGCTTGCAAAATAACCACAACTCACCTGGCTCAGACTCCCAGAAGGGCCTTGATTGTGTCTTGCCTGATTTGGGTGTTGTGATGACTTTAGTTCTGTGTCTTCTTGGTACAGGTTTACTGATGTTCAAGTTAGCTCAGGCCCAAAGGTTTAAGAGACCCCAGACAAAGGGAGCTTGTTTGTAGGAGCATGAGGTCCCACAACTCAACAACAAAGAGGTGCTACCACCTACTAAACACCCACGTACACAGAAGAAGCAGCTCACAATTTGAAGGCCAATGTAGTTAAGCTGTGAATCTGTGTGAAAATGCCTTATTAAGGCATTGATGATGGAAGAAGCAATGCCATTGTGAGCCTTGCTCTTTAGATTTGGCATCCAAGGAAACATTACCATTTTTCTGACATCATAAAGGACTGGTTGGACAATAAAGTGAAGATAAAATTTAAGTTTTTAGGTTTAGGAAAGCAAACTGGTTAAGAATCATTGCACTAGAGCCAGATCAACTTGGGCTTCAGTCTGGGCCATTCTTCTTACTAGTATGTGATCCTGGGTAAATCATTTATCCTCTTTGAGTCTCATTTCGGTCACCTATAGAGAGAGCATAATAATACCTCTTAGAATTGCTTATCAAAAGTAAAGGTGATAGCAATGGTAATCAAGTAGGTGGTGAAGGGATTGGATTAATTCACACCTAATGGGTACAAGGCACATACTCTGGTGAAGAGCACACTTATAACTTTGACTTGAAATGTACAAAAGCAAATTATGTAACAAAAATGTGTGTACCCCTATAATATTCTGAGACAAAAAATAAAAAATTAAAAGTGCTAGAAGTATGATGATGTAAGCTGTGAACAGTGATGATTCATGTCACTTCTAAACCACAGCATAAAAAGCAAATATGAGATCACTTTGCACTCTTGTCCTCTGCTCCAGTAGCAGCATAGCTAGTCTGGATGCCTGAGAGACAATGAACAGCAGAGCTTCTCCATCCCCAACCTTCATGAAGTTTGAGAAATAAACTTTTTGTGTGTGTTAACCTATTGAGGTTTTGAGGTTGTTAACTACCCTAGAATAAGTTTAGTAAAACCTAATGAACACACAAATGATGTGTTTCTCAAAGTTAAGCAATAGAGTACTTGCCTGTTCAAATACACATTGCATATAGTAAAGCTATAAGGGAGGGTAGGCAATAGATAGTGGTGATTAGAATGGTAAGAAATAATTAATCTATTATCATATCAAAAAGTCAGTAGATAGTGATGAAAACTGACAAATCAAGAAATAGCAGCTACTAGTCATATATCTGATAAGGGACTTTTGTCTAGAATAAACAAAGAGCTCCTAATACTAAACAATGAAAAGACCTTTCAATTTAAAAATGGGCAAAAAATTGGAATACACATTTACCCAAAGAAGATATACAAATGGCCAATAGGTACATAAAAAACTTGATAAACATTTTTAGATGTTAAAGAAATGCAAATCAAAATCACAAGATGCCACCTCATATCCACTAAGATGGTTTTCAAAAATAGAGACAATGAGAAGTGTTGGCAAAGATATGGAGAAATTGGAAACCTCCTACACTGCTGGTAGGACTGTCAGATGCCATAGCTGCTTTGGAAAATAGTTTGGCAGTTCCTCAAAAAGTTAAACATAGAGTTATCATATGACTTAATAATTCCACTCTTAGGTTTATGCCCAAGAGAACTGAAAATGTATTTATACACAAAAACTTGTACACAAATGTTTAGTAATGATATATGTTGCAACATGTATGTGCCTTTAAAACAGTAAGGCAAGTGAAAGAAGCCAGACATAAGAGGCCATATATCATATGTATCATATGATTTGATATACATGAAATGTCTAGAGTAGGCAAATTCATAGAGACAGAAGGGAGATCAGTGTTTTCCAGGTGCTAGCAGCATGAGTGAATGGGCACATCATTGTGTACTAATGGGTATGAGGTTTCTTTTTAAGGTGATGAAAATATCCTGAAACTAGATAATGGTGATGATTTCAAAACCCTGCTAATATACTACAAACCAATGGATTGTGCACTTTTTTTTTTTAGACAGAGTCTCACTTTGTTGCCCTCGGTAGAGTGCTGTGGTGTCACAGCTCACAGCAACCTCAAACTCTTGAGAACTTTAGCAATTCTCTTATCCCAGCCTCCCAAGTAGCTGGGACTACAGGCACCCACCACAACACCTGGCTATTTTTTTGTTGTTGTTGTAGTTATTATTGCTGTTTGGCAGCCCCAGGCTGGATTCAAACCTGCTAGCTCTGGTGTATGTAGCTGGCGCCCTAGCTGCTGAGCTATAGGCACCAAGCCGGATTGTGTACTTTAACATGGGGAATGTATGTTATGTGAATTGAATTTTAATAAAACTTTAAAAAGAAATAGTATGTATAGATTATTCAGAAATGTGGAGGTAAAGACCGTTAGAAATCAAAGATGTTTGTGGTAATTATTTCTGGGGAGTGATAATGTGGAATGACAAGGCAGACAACAGTTTTTAATGATAAAGTCTTTTGCATTACAGGATTTTAAAATTTTGTGCCTGTATCCATTTGATAGGAATTAAAATGAGCTCAAAGCAAAACACACACACACACATTATACAGAAAAATCAGAAGAAAATTCTGATGACTGAGTCTGAGGTGGGATTCGGGTTTCTGTATTTTCAACAAGATAGATAGGCAGTTTTGATGCAGGTGGCTTGCTAGTAGATACCAAACGTTAGAAAACACTATCCAATGTTGAAACCATTTAGCAATTAATTGTGGTATAATCCATGTGCTGTGTTCTTTTTGAAGTGGCAAGTTTTAGTTGCTAAGGAATGAAATTATGGGCTCAAGACTATGTATTCAATTAGGTGCATAACTGGACCCAGAACTACAGCCTTCTGACTCAATAATTAATGTATTTATTTTTTAAGCTTCTAATATGTGCTGTGGGGTACCAAAATAAGATAAATTCTTTGCTTTGAAAAAGACAAGTATGGCTCGGCACCTGTGGCTCAATCGGCTAAGGTGCCAGCCACGTACACCTAAGGTGGTGGGTTCGAATCCCCAGCCCGGGCCGCCAAACAACAATGATGGCTACAACCAAAAAATGGCCAGGCGTTGTGGCAGGTGCCTGTAGTCCCAGCTACTTGGGAGGCAGAGGCAGGAGACTCGCTTGAGCCCAGGAGTTGGAGGTTGCTGTGAGCTGTGATGCCATGGCACTCTACCCAGGGGGACAGCTTGAGGCTCTGTCTCAAAAAAAAAAAAAAAGAAAAGAAAAAGACAAGTATAATGGAGTAATTATAATGCCTGACAAATACACGTATATTAGTTAAGGTTTTACAAAGCATTTTCCCACATTTCATGTCAGTATTAACATAACTATAAAGTGAGAAGGCAGACGTTCTCCACAGTTCAGAAAAGAACATAGTAGGGATTCAACTCACCAGGTATTTCAGGAGATCAAAGGGGCTTGGTTACCTTGAGGACTCTGATCCATTAGCAGCAACAGAGGCCTTAAAAGGGTGCAGGACCCTGGAGAGGGGGTCCCAGAAGACATGGCATTACCCAGGGAAGGGTGGTGTCCACCTCTCAGTTTCCTATACCACCTGTTCTTGGGTAGAAGTTAGATCTCCCTCAGCCCTACCCCAGTTGTGTGATCCCATACTGCCAGTGCAGGGAAGAGGGCAAAAGCCAGTCCAGCACAGCTCACTACTCAGTGTTACATCTGATCTACCCCACAGTCCTAGGAGGTAATTTTTATCTCCATTTCACAGATGACAAGGCTGTATCTTACAGCAATGAATCTAGTAACTGCCAGGTTGATTCTTCTAACTTCAAGTCCCTGGGTAAATGTGAGTTTTATCATTTTACATTCTAACAAGAATTTTAAGTGTTTTCACTGCTTTCATAGGCTCAGTAAATAGTTATTTTGATTGCCTAGTATGTATTGCTTTCCTATTTTGTTTATCTTTTATAACAAAAGTAACCAGTGCTTATTAGGGGGAAAAATACAAGCAAGGAAAAAACCTCCAGTCTCACCACACAGAGAAAACCATTATTTCTCTTTAGTCTGCTCAATTGGACATATTATGTAATCACATATATTTTTTTTTCTTTCAAAAATGGGCTGATACTGTATATGTGGTTCTGAAAATTGTTTTTTTATTATTATTTTACAATGTACCATGAACATCTCTTCCATGCACATGGGTGAAAATTCTCTATTAAAAGACAGCGTTGTAGGTTGGTCAAAAGTCTGTTGGTAACAAGATGGACACCTAAAGGAAAATATCAGCATAAGGTTAAAGCACATACCCGGCAAATGCCTGCCAGGGAAAGCAGGACTGGCAATACCCAGAGAAATCAGAGAAATCAGAGAAATCAGAGAAATCAGAATTGAAGGCCAAAATGTTAAACATATGGAGCATCTTCTAAGTCCTTCTGGCCCCTACCTCCCCCTCTGACCCCTCTGACACCCCGTTGGCCCCTTGGGGAGAATGAATCCTGTACATCTCTCTGCATCCAATGAAAACCACCCATTTTCTGCTTTTTCTTTAGCTCCTCCTGGCCCCTTGACACATCTCCATATTCTCTCATCATCTCCTCACTGCTCAAATGCCTTTCCCGTAAGTCCTCCTGAGAGTCCTTGGGAGAATCATCAGTCCTCCCCCTGTCCGTTTTTCTTTTTGCTTTCCGGGGCACATAATCTTCAGCTGGACGCTTCTCGGCAGCCGGTGCCTGGCTCTCTGGCTTTGCCTGGGATTCTGTCTTGCCCTCACCTTGTGGTTTGCCCTCACCTTCGGACTTCCCCTGCTTTTCTTGCTTTCCCTCATCTTCTTGTCCCTCCTCATCTGGCTCTCCCTCATCCTCTAGCTTTCCCTCATATTCTGGCTTCTTGTTCACTTCCGGCTTTTTCTTGTCTCCATTTTCTTCATCATCTGAACTTCCTTCATCTTCTGGTTTTATCTCGTTTTCTAGGTTCTCTTCATTGTCTGGCTTTCCTTCATTTTCTTTGTAGAGCTTTTCCATGTTGAGAATTCCTCTTCTTTGCCTGTGCTAGGAAACAAAGAAGAGACACAGAACACTTCAGTCTTAGGTGATTTAACACAGATCCTTACAGTACTTGGCTTTCTTGGAGTTTTCCTCACCGTATCCCACCTACTACGTGAACTCCTACCTCTACATTCCTTCATTTCCTTCCCCCTTCACACAAGTTCACATGAGCCAACCTTAAAGAAACTTCCATGGTGCTTCTCCCTACATTTAAGGAAGTGCATTGAGAAATATGTAGGAACAGATTAGTCCCTCAATTTTGCTCTGACCTTGGTTATGCCCATACCAGTTTTAAGTGGGTAGTACCAAACTTACATTGACCTGCAAGAATCCTGGGTGGTATTCTTCTTTTTTCCCTGCCCTGTAGTTGTAAGATTTAACAAACTACAGACAGAACAGGACAATGGTCAATTCTCAGATTTCAGGGCCACTCCTTATATCCTCAAGTGGCATCACAGATACCACACTTCCCTTCTTTCACTTCCTTATTTCCCTCTCTATCCTCACCAGCCATAGAACACCATATTCCCTCAGGATTTTGACAATGGTCATATATATTGAAACTGCAAGGAGGACAGGAAGAGGGGCTATAAGCAGTGGCCTCTCTGACTTCTGCTATGGCTTAAGTCAATTCTACTCCCAGGGTCCTGGAGCAGTTGCCTCCTTTCACTGACCTTCACTGACACTGCTGGTCTTTCCTCTTCTTGTCTGGGTTGATGCCCACAACCACAGACGTGTACACCTGCAGACAGATAGGACACAGATGATGAATGAGGGATTGAGAAAGTGAATGACTGACAACTGTGACACCAGATATTTTCTAGCTATTTCAAAACTTTCCCAACTCCTACCACCTCTCAACTTTACCCTTTTCTTCTGTGATTGCCCCTTTAAAATTCCTTCCTAGAGCCTCCATTTTTCTTCTACTGAGCAATGGGGAGAAAGATCATTGCCAAAGTGTTTCTAATCCCCCTACCAAATTTCCTTCTCACCTTTCCTGGTACTGAATAAAAATGAGTAGTGCTCAGGACAGGGATGTTTAGAAAACAGATCCTGCTACACTCAAGTCTCTACACTCCAAACCCCTCACCTCAGGGTATGGATGACACAAAGCCCATCACTTCCGTGAAAATGTGATTAGAGACTGGGGCAGGACAGAAATGTCCAGAGCACCCATACCACCCCTCCTTCCCCACATATACAAAAAGCCCACATTTTCTTGCAATGCAAGAGACCAATTATTCACAAACTCAGTACAATATTTGGCCTGTGCTGCCTCTTCTCGTTCCTCCCTATCTCAGAAGCCACTCCTCCTCATTAGGAATGGTCCCCATACCAAACCTCTGTCTCTCTCTTCTGCAGCACCTCCTCTCCCTGATCCCCTCAGCCCACCATTTCCGTTTCCAAAATGGACGGAGGATGGAGAAGAGATACAGGGAACTCTGGCCTGGACCCGTGTCAGGGTCCATTCTCCCCATCCCTGAGTCACCAGCTACGCCTGCCTCCAGCCTCCGCGCTGTTGGGATCAGGCGGGATCCTCACAGCAGTTTCCTAGTCGTCCCTTCCCCCAGCCCTCCTCCTCCATCAGATGTCGCCGGATCGCCGGCTTCCCAAGAGATCCCAACTGTTACCCATTGTCAACCCTTGACCTGCTAGACCTCCCTTTCACCTCCCCCGCCCCCAGGCGCTCCATTTGTTGCAGCAAATAGGTGGACATCGGAAAAGAGCAGAGAGAATCCAGGACTGGATTCTCTCGCTTCTGGTCTTTGCCCTTTGCCACCCCGACCCCAGGGGTCCACAGGCGGCTATGGATTCTTAGCCATGCGGGGGAAAATGACTCCTTTTCCCGTATCTTTCTGTCGGAAGCCTACGCTTCTCTAGGGAAATAAGAGATGATACCCAGATCTATCCCCCGCAACACACACAGTTTTCTGCGCCAAAATGAATGAAGGTGGAAGGCAGTGGAATCCAGAAAGCAGACCTGATCCCCTGTCGCCTCTGTCTGTTACCTTCCCTACCTCCGGGGTCCCTGGCTTGTACCGACCTGCAGAGCTATGAGACTGTTGTCCCCGCTGTTCCTCAATCTGAAATCTGTCTTCCTCCACGGAAACAAGGAGCTGGTACCTGGAGGAGAGGGATTTCTGCACACGTCGGCTCCTGATCACGTGGGAAAAACGTCACCAGCCGGCTTGGGTCCCTAGTTCTCCCCCCACTGGCAGAAAGTGCGTCAGGAGACAGCTCACTTCTTCCCTTCACTAATTCCTACGCCCCCTCCCCCAGTACTTCATGGGATCCTGTCATTCATTTTGGTCTCTGCTAATCTCTGAGGTCAAATGTGGCCTTTCCTACCCTGTGGCACGTATTTATTCTTCTATGGTTATGAGGGAAGGGTCCCACTCCTCTCCTAGGACTGCTGGCTACTAGCACATTTCTTGAGAAATTCTTTTTCTCTATTTATTCCAAAGCAAATACTCCTTCAATCTACTCCACTCAGCCACTGATGTTCATTCCGCCTGTGGTCCATAACTTCACATAATGGGTGCAGAGTGGATTGTCAAGTAGTTAAATTGGTGTTTACTTTTCTTTCTTTCTTTCTTTCTTTCTTTATTTCTTTCTTTCTTTCTTTCTTTTTTTTTTTTTTATTTAATATACTCTCCTAGGCATAAGTTATTCTTACAAGCACAAAATTAAATAAAGCTATTTCATTTTGGGAGAAAATGTTTAAGATAGAGACAAAAGCCCACAAGATTCCAAAATTTCCTACTCAGAATAGAAGAAAAATTAATTTCTTAATGTTAATTTTTGCCTTATAGAAAATGAATTCAATTTGCCACATGCAAAGTATATGTTTAAAAACATTTTCTTAGTTGGTTCTCTCATGTTCTGTTTAAAAATACGTATACATTGATTTACAATGCTAAGCAATGTTAAGTGCTACTTAACAATTGCTAAGTGCTAAGTAGACTTGCTGGAAGCAGATAATTGACAGAAAAGTAAACAATGTCATTTTTGAAAAGCTTGCCCGTGGCTATTTTCATTCAGAGGTTTATCTCTGAGCAAAAGGAAGATCTGCTTTATCATTCGTATGAATGAATAATAGTATTGAGTACATTGGATACTTTTTCTTCCATTCTTGAGATACTTTACTAAGAAGAATATGTTCCAGCTCCATCCAGGTAAACATAAAAGATGTAAAATCTCTATACACATTCACACGAAAGATAAAACAAAACTATAGTCCAGAAAGAAGGTGGGAAAAAGAGTGAGAGGGGAGGGGAGGAGGAGGCCGAGAGGAGGTAGGGCATTTGGTGGGACCTCACCTAATGTGCATAATGCAATGGTACATTTTAAAACTAAGAGTATTGTATAAATGTCTTACCACAACAAATAAGTGAGGTGATGTTAACAAGTTTGATGTAAGCTTTTCACATTGCATATTAAATCAGCACATTGTACCCCATAAATGCATTAACGTAAAGTTATGATTTAATAAAAAATAAATTAATTAATTTTTAAAAAGAGAAAAAAAGGAAGATGTGTAAAACCAAGGCAGCAGAGGATGTGAGAGGTGCAAAAATGAGCCCATCTTCCCTGCCCAGTCAAGGGAACACTTTTCCTGACACTGTAACCTAGAACAGATCCCTTCTAGATCCATGCAGGTGAGGATTTCCATGAGGCTTCTAGAAGTGATTGCTGGGGGAAGACCCCTCAGATATGCCCACTCTCCACCCTTATCCATAGCACCTGGGTGGAAGCTTCTTTGGAGCCCATCTTCGGCCTCCCACCTAGCCTGAGAGGCACAGTGTCCTCTCACCCCATACAGCATCTCCAGAGAACACAGAAACATCTCTCACTTAAGAGTTGCTGCTGCTACTACACACCACCCTAAGTTTCTCTCAGCCAGATTTAGGCTAGTGTCTAAGGCAGTGGTTCTCAACCTCCCTGATGCCACGGCCCTTTAATACAGTTCCTGTGGGTCACAACCCACAGGCTGAGAACTGCTAGTCTAAGGAATTCTGACATGTTCATCATATTGACCTAGTCATGTTTAGGAAGTAGTGGAGGATGTACATTTTTGAAGGAAGAAGATCTGTATCCTAGGAACCTGAGAAATGGTAATACATAAGCATATGAACATCACAAAGAAGCAGAAACTATGAGGTACTGAAAAGAGGAACGGAGAAGAAGCTACTTAAGAATGAGATGGGAAGGGGAAGAGAAAAATAGCAGCTGAGCCACATTAAAGGTAGCTCACCTACTCCTTGGATTCAGGCATTACTAACCTTTGAGTCCCCTGGAATTATATTCAAAATTGGGTGTGGGGGGTGGGGATAGGATATATATTTTTTTACTGGATGTGCACATATGCTGAGAATGAGGGTCCATTGCTCTCATTAGATATTCAAAGGGTTGTGTGTATAAAAATAATGAAGGTCACTTACCTAGAGAATACATTTTTATATACATAATTTTGTCAAATAGGGCTATCTTTGTCTTCTTTTTAAGGAGAATTTTTTATAACATAAAATTACCCATTTTAAAGTGTAGAATTTTGTTTAACCATTGCTAACCTGAGGTGAACAGATTTTAACATTGGTAAAGTGGGACACCATTGAGGAGGAGCGGGGCCTGACAACAATGCAAACTTTGATAAGCAGTTCTCGATAATCAGTTCTCAACAATTATTTGTTACTATTAAAGTTTAACATTATAAAATTAACAAAAATAATATAAAACACATATCCTGGCAAAATAGCCACATGGCAGCTGAAAACCGTATATTCCCTTCCTGTTCTCCCCTGTTTCCTAGATTGTCTTGCATTCTTTCCAAACATCAGGGCTTTTTTAAAACGCCCCAGGACACAGGACAAATTGTTAAAAATCAGGGCTGTCCTGCCAAAAGCGGGATGTCTTGTCACCTTACTCTAGAGAGAGGGGACTTTTTTGTTCCAGACAGTTTGGCTCCTGAGCTAAATGTCCTTGCCTAGAAGGAAGGAAGGGAGCCAGTCTCCTTCTGATACCTTGCGCAGGAGGGGAGAAGGGAGTTTACATTAGCCTCTTCATTCCCAAATGGAGTTACGTTAACCTTTTCAGCAGCTGAAAACTGTATATTCCCTTCCCATTCTCCTGCTGTTCCCTAGCTTGTCATGCATTCTTTCCAAAAATCGGGACTTTTTTAAAACGCCGCGGGACAAATTGTTAAAAATTGGGACTGTCCTGCCAAAAGCGGGACATCTAGTCACCTTATGCTAACCATTAAAGTCAAAATTTTGTTTAACCATCACTTCTATCTAGTTCCAAAACAGTTTCACTAACCTGAAAGGAGATCCCATAACTACAAAGTTGTCATTGTCAATTTTCCCTTCCCCCTAGTCTGTAGCAACAACTAATCTGCTTTCTGTTTCCATGGATTTACCTGTTCTGGATATTTTACATAAGTGAATTATCTAATATGTGAGATTTTGTGTCTGGCTTCCTACACTGAGCATAGTGTTTTCAAGGTTCATCCACATTGTGGCATGCACAATACTTCATTCTTTTTTATGGATAAATAATATTTTGCTGTATGTGATACCATTTTTGTTTATCCATTCATAGATTTATGGATTTTTGTATTGTTTTCACCTTTTGGCTGTAGTGAATAATTCTGCCATAAACAATCATGTGTAGGTTTTTGTGTGAATGTATTATTTTATTTCTTTTGAATATATACGTAAGAATATACATATACACACATTTTTTAAGGAAAATGTGTCAGAGTCTTAAGAAAGGTAGAATGTAGGCATTGTTGGAATAGTGGTCTTAGTTTCGAGGGTAGCCTAAGCATGTGGGCTTCAGCATTTTCCATGTTTGGGTAAAACAATTAATTATTTCAGAGTTTTGATCTCTGGAATTCAAACCAATGAAAGCACTCAGACCAAGAATAACAAGATCAATATATAACAAAATTATTTGTAAGCTGTACTTTGTTGATGCTGATTTTTCCCTGTGTGAGTTATTATCAAAGAGGGTTGTTTGGTTTCATCATTATGAGATATTATGTTGATTCCATTACCATCTGCAAATGTGATTTTTGGTTTTTTGTTGTTCTTTTTTTTTAATTTTCTAACAATTTTTTTCTTTTCTTTTTTTTAAATTTTTACATAAACATGTGTTTATTAGGTTTCCATTTTTTGTCTTCACAAAATTATAAAGGCTTAAATTTTAACAAAAATAACAATGTTTAAAATAAGGATGAGAGACAAAAACCTCATAGAGAATGAATGAAGATAAATATATTCAGAAAAGAAATCAGACGATTACTGCAATGAAGTATTAAGCAATAGTAATAATAGTAATGCAAAGAAAGTAAGATTTTCATTGTCAAATAAGAGTATATCTATTACAGAATGCTTTGACTCTGAGGTGCAGTATGGAGTCATCAATTAACTTCTTATTATTTATTTTCAAAAAAATAGACAACTAATATTTATAAATAAAAATAAAAGATAATTTCAAAAAACAGATCATGCCAAATCTTATAGACAGTAGGAAAAGAAGAAATACTTCGAAATCATTCTGCTTAATCTGGATATACCTGATATTAAAATTGGAAAAAATATATTGTTATAAAGGGGAACTTTCAAACATAAGTCACTTTTGAATGAGGGTGCAGTATCCTGTATCCTAAACAACATATTAACAAGTTGAAGTAATAATTAATGTTTAAGTAATGTACTTCAGTCAAAATAGAATCCAATTTATGTGAGAATTAGTCACTATTTTTTTATGGTCCTTACTCTCAACCACTCCCTCCTTCTCTGCTCTCCCCTTCCCTCATGCTCCATTATGTCATTAATTGTCCTCATATCAAAGTTGAATACATAGGATTCATACTTCTCCATTCCTGTGATGCTTCACTAAGGATAATGTGTTCCACCTCCATCCAGGTTAGTACAAATGCTGCAAATCTCCATTTTTTAATGGCTGAATAATATTCCATGGTATACATATACCACAGCTTGCCAATCCATTCCTGGGTTGAAGAGCATTTAGGCTGTTTCCACATTTTAGTGATTATAAACTGGGCTGCAATAAATACCCTAGTATAAGTATCTTAATAATAAAAGGGTTTTTTTTTTTTCCTTCTGGATAGATGTCCAGTAATGGGATTGCAGCATCAAATGGGAAGTCTAAATTGAGTTATTTGAGGTTTCTCCATACTTCCTTCCAAAAAGATTGTATTAGTTTGCAGTCCAACCAGCAGTGTAAAAGTGTTCCTTTCTCTCCACATCCACGCCAGCATCTGAAGTTTTGAGATTTTATGATATAGGCCATTCTCACTGTAGTTAGATGATATCTCAGGGTGGTTTTAATTTGCATTTCTCTGATAATTAGGGATGATGAGCATTTTCTCATGTATTTGATACCCATTCATCTATCTTCTTTAGAGAAGGTTCTGTTCATCTCTCTTCCCCATTGATGTATGGGATTGTTGGTTTTTTCTTGTGGTTCAATTGAAGTTCTGTATAGATCCTAGTTGTTAAACTTTTGTCTGATTCAAATTATGCAAATATCCTTTCCCATTGTGTAGGTTGTCTATTTGCTTTGGTTGTTGTCTCCTTGGCTGTACAGAAGCTTTTCAATTTAATTAAATCCCATTTGTTTATTGTTGTGGGTGTTGCTATTGCCATGGTAGTCTTCTTCGTAAAGTCTTTCCCCAGGCTGATATCTTCCAGTGTTTTTCCTATGCTTTCTTTGAGGATTTTTATCATTTCATGCCTTAAATTTAAGTCCATTATCCATCTTGAATCAATGTTTTTGAGTGGAGAAAGGTGCGGTTTCAGTTTCAGTCTTTTACATGTGGATATCCAATTCTCCTAGCACCATTTATTGAATAGGGAGTCTTTCCCCCAGTGGATGTTCTTGATTTTTGTTTTTTAAAGAGGAGTTTTCTTTCTCTCTTAGTAGTCTATACTAGAAATGGCTCTAGAATGGAGTCACTAGGACACTAATTTTAATTTTCTGGAGAAGAGCAGAGGTAGAGCTTAGATTAATTATTCACACCTTATAACCCAAATGTTGAAAATGGTTTTTTGTATGGTAGAAGTTCAGTTTTAATAGATACCATATCAGATGGGCAGGTGCCTGGACCATGGAGCAATCTATGGTTAATAGATATTAAGAGAGTATTTGTCCTCAACCAGACCTCCAGCACTTATGGGATGGAACAGGATTAAAAAATCTATAAAAATAGGGGGAGAAAATATTAAAGAGCTTCATGTATATAATGAGTCTTCATAAACATGAATGTGAAACATATCCTCTTTTGAATGTACAAAAGGGATATGGGAAGGTTTTTATTAGTGTGAGATGTAAGTTGTTCAAAAGACCTTGGATTAAGAGAGATTAAGGCTGGATAAACAGAGACTTATTTGGCAGTCCATTTGCCAGACTAGAGTTTAAAAATGGGTTGTTTGAGGAAACCATTATGTCTCTCTAAGTGAAACTGGTTGGCTGGGACCCATCAGTGAATCAAAAGTTTTACACTTTTTCTAAGAGCCCAGCGTTGCATATGTTGAGAAGTGAAATGTATACGTTGGTACTATCAGTAATGTCTGAAATTCCAAAAAGGATAAAGGGTGCCTTGCTGTGGCCTTAGTATGTGCTGAGACATGTGATTTCGATTTACATTTTGGGTGTCTGTGAGGCTAGATATTCCCAAACTTATTTATCCCCAAGGTAAAAACTCAACTTAGATAATGGACCAAGAGTTTGTAAAAATGTGTAGGCCATTTGCTAAACAGGGCATCCAATACTACAATGCCTGCCTAAAGTTTGGCCAGTTGTGCTGATCCTTAATTTCCTTTTTTATTTTTCCAGAGAAATCCTGGTTAAGGGATGGAAGTCAAACACATTCCACTCAACTCTAGAATGAACTACCATCATTTTTCATTTAGTTAATATCCAGGGGCCCTTCATGTAGTTAAGAGGTCTGGAGAAAAGTGACCTCCATCACCATAGCATCTGGCAAGGAACTAAGGACAAAGGATTACAATACCCTTCTGCAAGTGGAATATGTCAGCGGGCCCAGTTTTGGCTTCATCCTGTACCAAAGAAGCTTTGGTAGCTGTGCCAAGCACTGTTTCCATTACCCAAGATCCAATTCTGTACATTAGAGGAAAAATTGCTGGCCATATACTGGGATTCCACGTTTACCTGAAAATAGAGGCTTTAATGGACCCTGAACCTATAATCCTCTGTACCCAATTGCCCATCAGGCCTTGGGTAGTGGAAACAGCACCCACAAGCTTGACATAGCTACCACGGCCTTACTGATACAGAATGAAGTTATGGGCTACTTATGACCATTATAAGATGGCTTAGGGACATCAGGAGGCATGAGAAGTTGCTAAAGTCTCTACAGTGAAGGAGTATCTGAGGGCACTAACAGGAGTGTCTGTTGATTATAATTTAGACAGATTTTAGAGCCTTTTGTTAGAGATACCACATTTAAGGTGAGCTGAGTCTTAAGTGGCAGCATAAATGAGATTAAGTGAAATTTGTAAATGAGGACTATGTTGCTTCCAGAACCCAAAAAGAGCTAAAGGATGTTGGATTTAATTGTTCTTAATTAGTGTATCAAATGAATCTCCTCAGAGAAAGGAGTTATCAGTATAACGCCATAAGTGTACTTCTGGACATCTTGTCTGTAAAGACCATGTATGATGACAAAGCTTTTGAGGCACCTCATAAGAAACCTAATAAAGGTCACCTCTTTTGAGGCAAAAGCAAACTGCAGCTGAGAGACTGTTGAAATAGACACTGAATAAAACATACTAGTCACTTTGCTGATATAATTGTCCATTGGATGAAGTTAGTAATTTTAATAATACTGGGTATTGGATATAGGGGCCCTAATAGACAGGACCACAGCATTAAGGTTGTAGTAATCACCATGAGATGCCATTAATATTTCAGTATGTTTAAGAACAGGCAATATTGGTCTGCATGCAAACGGAGAAGTAGTCAAAATAATTACCCATTTATTAATTAGGTCTTATATAAGTCTTATTTCTTGAAGGCTCCATTTTAATTTACATTGGACCATGTTAATTATTTTATCTGGAGGATCCATAGAGTCCCATTTTATCAAGCCAATTTGTAAGTACCAAAGATTTAATTTAATTTTAATTTATTACTCATTGCACAAAAGTATCTATGCTCACTATAGGATGTTTTAGGGTAATATGCTCTATTACTATGGGACATTTTGATGAGGCTATAGCTAAAATGATGCATGACTATTTTATTCACTATATTATATTTAGTTGCTTTCAGAAGATTATAGGAAGTACTGTGTTTAAATTTACTGAGATCCCCAGGAATAACTCTTTTGAACACCAGCAATGATTAAGTCCATGAAGCTTTGCCAATTGATACAGCTCACCAGATGTTAAAATTAACTCAAATCTATGCTGTAGGTATATCAAAAAGAAAAAAAAATTCCATGTGATTCCACGTGAATTTCAGTACTGACATTTCTACTTTTCTTTTCTAATTACTACTTTTTATTTATATTTTCTATTTCTTTTCTATTTCTACCAAAAGAAGAACTGTTGGAATTTTGATAGGTATTATACTGAATCCATAGATTGATTTGGAGAATATTACCATATTTTTATTTATTTATTATTTATTTTTTTGAGACAGAGTCTCACTATGTCACCCTTGGTAGATTGTTGTGACATCACAGCTCACAGCAACCTCAAACTCTTGGGATTAAGCAATTATCTTGCCTCAGCCTCCCCATTAACTGGGACTACAGGCACCCACCACAACATCTGGCTATTTTTTATTGCAGTTGTCATTGTTGTTTTGCTGGCCTGGGCCAGTTTCAAACCCTACAGCCTTGGTGTATGTGGCTGACGCTGTAACCACTGTGCACAGGCGCTGAGCCAGAATATTGCCATTTTAGTGGCATTAAGTCTCCTAGTTCATGAATATGGGATGTTTTCCCTTTTATTTAGAGTCTTTTAAATATCTTCCAGTAATTTTTCATAGTTTTCAGCATTTAAGTCTTACCCCTTAAATAAATTTATCCTAAGTACTTTATCTTTTGATGCTATTGTAAATGGAAATGCCTTTTTATTTCCTTTCTGGATTGTTCATTTCTGGTTTATAGAAACACAACTTTTTTTATTTTTAAACATTTCATACAATTCAAATCAGCATGTCTGGTTCATTTCAGCTCATGCACTGACAACCCAGGGGGCAGAGACAGTTTCAGTTGTTTCTCTGCCTTCTCTCTGTCTATGATGATCAAAGTATAAAGGTATCTGGTGCATTGAACTTTAAACTTCGCATTATCCTTATTTTTCTTGATCATGACAGACTTGACATCCTTTTGTCTGGCCATGAGTAGAAAGTCCTTGATTTCCTCAATTTTCCAAGGCAAGGCAACCGGGTGTGCTGGGGAAGGGACACAGACCTGCACCCTTCTCCCCTAAGACCGGAGAGACATTCCCACAACTTTTTTTTTTTTTGTATTTATGTTGCATCTTGCAATTTTCCTGAATTTGCAATTACTTATTTGTCTTTCTACTTGTTACAAGTCTGTTCAGATCTTCTTTTTTATTTATTGTTTTATACATTTATCTTTTAAGTTATATAGGGATAAAAGGATTTATAAACCAAAATTACAATAACAGCGATATCTCTAGTTACTTATGTTTTTCATTTCAATCTGAAAGATTCCCTTTATCACTTTATGATAGTGCTTATCTCAGATTTCCTTTATCTGAAATGTCCTGATTTCTTCTTAATTTTTTTATTATTGGAGACACCTTGCATTTTTCTCATTTTTAAAGGGCAATTTTGCCAGATAGACAATTCTTGGTTGCCAGGTTTTCTTTTTCTTTTATCACATTAAATATGATATTCTGCCTTCTGTTCTCCAAAGTTTCTGCTAAGAAATTGACCGTTACTTTTATTGAGGATTTCTTGTACCATGTACATGATAAGTTGCCTCTCTCTTGCAACTTTCGAGTTTCTTTCATCGTCTTTGGCTTTTGGCAGCTTGATTCGAATGTTCAAGTCTATATCTCTTTGCTGGATTTCTGGCCTCCAAAGTGTGAGAGAATAAACTTCTGTGTTTTCCTAAATCCACCACGTTTGTGGTAATTTGTTACAGCAGTGTCAGGAAACTTAATACATTGCTAGCATTAACATATAAAGATACAACTAAATTTGCATATTGATCCTGTGTTCTGCAACATTCATGAACTCATTTTATTAGCTATAGTGGCTTTTTTACACTATGTAGGATTTTCTACATAGACAATTATATTTTCTGTGAATAAAGATTGTATTATTTCTTACCTTGCAATCTATAATGCTTTTATTTCTTTTTCTTATTATATTTGCTAGAATCTCTAATACAACGTTGAAATAAATTTGTGCAAGTGTCTGTTATTCCCTTGTTTCTCATGTTAAAGGGAAAGCATTTAGTCTTTATGAACACATCATTATGTATATTTTTTATAGATGCATTTTATCAGGTTGATATATTTTATTTATAATTTGTTTCTAAGTATTTTAATTAGTAATGAACTGTGGAATTTTGGAAAATGTTTTTTTCAATTTTCATTGAAATAATCCTATGATTGGTTTTTTTCTTATGTTAATGTAGTAAATTACAATTTTTGCCAAATATTAACACTGACTCCCTGTAATAAAAATTACTTTGTCATGGTGTATTGTATTTTTTATATATCATCAGACTCAACTTCACTAAAGTTTTGGTAAGAAATTTTGCATATATGTTCATGAGGGAGAATGGTTCATAGTTATATTTCATTGTAATATAATTATCTGATTTAGCTGACTGGATAATTCTAGCTTCATAGGGTAAGTTGGAAAGTATTTCTTTCTCTTTAATTTTCTGGAAGAGGGCTTATTTCCTGAATACACTTAGACCGATACAATGTTTTCCCCCATTAAAGTTCGTGTTGGCAACCCGGAGTAAAATGTCTGGCAGAAAATAAGCCTCTCTGCTCATCCGTTCTCTTGCCCTTTCAATTTTAGCTTTTCTCTAGGTAAACTTCTGTCTTGATTCACTCATGCCTTGTGTCTCAAGTGCCTACAAGAGGAAGGAGGGCTTTGAAATTACTTAGGCATCTGATTCATGATGTCTGGGGTTAGTGACGTTTTTACCTGCCTATCCACTTTCCTTCCTTTGGGTTCATAAGTGCAATTGCAATGTTAAACTCTAGAGCACAGGGGGGTAAACTTTTTCTGTTAGGATCAGATTTTTAAAAATTAGTTTTTACAAGCAAGCCACAGTCTCTTTCACAGCTATCCAACTCTTGTTGCTATAGTGCAAAAATAGCCATGACAATATGTAAATGAATAAGCATGTCTATGTTCCAATAAAACTTTGTGGACACCAAAATTTGAATTTCACATATTTTTGAATCATAAAATATTTTTGTGTTTTTCAGCCACTAAAAAATATAAAAATCATTCTTAGTTATAGGCCAAAAAATAGGCAGTGGGCCAGATTCGGGCCTCTGTAGGGCTATTTGCAACCCATTTTAGAGTCCTGACTTTTGAGTACTTCCACAAGACTGCTTTCATACATAAAATGTGTGCATTTCATCTGATTAGCACAAACTGAGGTAGCATTTGTATACGAACTTCTTAACCCCAATAGCCCTCCTGTGGACTTCTCATAAAGATACTCACATTTGGGTATTCACTAATTCACTGGTCAGTCTCCTGATGTCCAACTCAGTATAGGTTAAGAAAGTTCTGTACATTCATTGGTTTTAGGGGGATGTGGTCTGACATGAGGTGGGAACTTTTCAGATTGATAGTGAGTTGTGTTCTCTCACACATCTTGAATAGTCTGAACTGGGGAGGTTTCCAGGAAGAGAATTACCCCTAAGGAAAGAACAAGACAGAGAAGGTCTTTCCTTAAAGCTAAACTGGGAGAGGGGATTCATCCACTGGAAGTTCAAGAGAAATCAGTAGGGATTCTCACCTTGAGGATTCTTGAACATATAGAGTGGGGATGGAGAGTGGCAAAAGTATAGGGAGCAATGGCAGATAGAGCAATAGCCAGGTGACAGGATGGAATGGAGCACAGTGGCAGAGGAATTGAAATGCCTACTCCTTAGCCCACTAGACCTGTGAGTATAAGAAAGATCTTGCCTTGGAAACTTGCTCTAATAATTGAGGGGAGTATTTAAGTGTGGGGTCATACATGAAAATGGGAAGAACTAGGAAGAAGCTCACAAATTTATTACCTCATCAGATCCACACAGTAGTCCTGAAAGTTGATTATTATTTTCACCTTACTAATAAATATAATGTCTCTAAAGAGATGTGTCTCTTCTCGTTATATTTCTAAATGAGAAATCCCAAAGGTAAGCTAAAATTGAGATTCTGTCACAAATGTTTATTAAGTGCTCACATTTCTTTTATAAAGTGATTATATGTAAGTTAATGTGTTCAGTTTTGAAAAGGAAATATAGATAAGCAGAAAGAAAATCAAACACTAATTCTACCACAAAGAGATAAACACTATTTACTTCATATAGATGAAGTAAATATACAATTGTATATTGTAAATATACAATTTGAAGTAAAAAGGATACAGAGAATGCTTTTTTAAACTGCTTTATTAATTTCACAATATATAATGAGCATCTTTCCATGCAATAGGCAAAACTCCCTTGCTGACAGAAACTTACAAACTGGGTCAAAAACACAACATTCAATCAGAAGCTGGTAATAGGAGACCCACATGAAACAAGTAACATCAAAAGGTTTACCACAAACGTACATCACAAATATGTAAGTTTAGGAAGCAGGGGTCTCCCTATTAACTTCAGGGAAAACATCAGGATTTAGGGCATAAGGCAAAACTCATCACGATGGTCATGGTGAGGGGGGTCGGTGCTAACTGCCCGCAGACTATGACTCAATTGCTTTTCCCTCAGCTTTTCCATCAGCTGTCTCATCTCCTCTCCAATCCTTTCCATATTCTCTTCTCTCATCCTTGCCTGTGGCTCTCCAAGCCTGTGCATTACCTCCCATCTATACTGCAGGATGGGCTGCCTAACGCGGAATCGCCTACGATTTCCTCTAGGAACAGAGTATTCCAAAGGGTGGGCCAAGGGCTCCCCTTTATTAGCATCTTGCTCCTTTTCAGCCTTCTCTTCATTTTCCTGGTTGGTATTATCCATGTTGAGATCTTTTACCACTTGTTCCTCTTTGGACTCCATTACTCCTAGGAGGAGGGGGGAGATGGGGGTGGGGGAAGAAAAAGTACAGATCAGCACCGAGGACAGAGGCCCTACTACGCACCTTTCAAAATTTGAGTCCTGGATTTCAAAGGCCTTTTTAGAATTTCATTTTCCCCACCTGAGAGGCCCCGCGGCGCCCTCTAGGGAGCCCCCAGTCCGAGCCCCTCCCTCCCGCAAAGCCCACCATTTTCCCTGCAGAAAATTCCAGGCCTCTTGCAGGCACCAAAATGGAGGACAAAGATGACAGAGAGGGGATGTAATGGGGGTGCTGGGAGAAAGGGGTAGGGGTCTCACAGTGGGCTTTTGGCATATTCCAACCCCGTCCCTCCACTCTCCCCCGCACCCACCTGGGCCTATCCTCGCAGTCTCCTCCTCCTCCGGATTCTCTCTGCGAGGTGCGCTGCTGCGACACTTAGCCCCAGAGACCTGCGGACTGCAAGGATAGGGGAGGGGGCTGCTGCAGCCGAGATCTCCGGGGCCCTTCCCCACCCCGGGTCCTCTTAGCCGCCCCCGCCTCTTGTCTCCCGCCCCAAATCACCAGATCTCCGCGCTGACCACCATTTTCTGCATCAAGAAGGACGGGGGGGCGGGGCAGGGGTGTTGGAAAAGCTTGCGCCACTGGCGAGGGCAGGTGTTTCCAAAGGGTCAAAGCCTCTGGACCACCTGCTTCCGCGGGGATGTGTACCCCTTGGAACACAAAAGGTTTGCCATCTTCTCAGGGACTGCAGCAGGGGGGTGCGGTGGGGGTGGCAGTCACCAACCGGCTGCGTCAGACCCCCGGGGATGGGGGCTGCAAGCTGGGGCTGCTCTCTCAAGCCAAGTCTAGGGACCCCCTGTGGGGCCCTTACCTGCTGTCCCGCAGCCTCTTACTTTCTGGGTCGCCCCTGGCCTGCCGCCCTCAGGGCCACCAGGAGCAGGTACGTCCTCCGAGAAGGGAGCTAGCGACGACAGAAGTGTCGCCAGAGAGAGGCGCGCAAGTCAGAGCTGGCCAGTCACGTGAGGCAGTCATCGATGCCAGCAGCCCCGCCCCCAGCCCTTGGCCCATCCTGCCGGCTTGAGATAGGAGGGGCTTGTCGGCCAGGCCCGCCCCACATCCTCACCCCAAGTCCCTCTGAACATCTTTGGCCTTAACCCTGTCACTCTATCTTGTTTGTATGTTCCTGGGCCTTGCTCTGCCTGTGCTGGAAGGGCAGGATCCTCTCAGGGAGGCATTGACCACTCCCACTTCTCTGGGGACTTGCCTGTCTGTCTCCTCTAGTCCCAGGATGCATCTTCTTCAGCCTGCAGTCTCTGCTTCCAATATTCTTCATTTTCTCTCCCTCAAAATTTTTAGGAATCTGAGGGAGTGGATTTTTCTCATTCTTAATGCCTTTCTTTATATATATATATATATATATGCATATATATATATATATAATACAAAAACCAATATACTTCTTTTAAAAAAAAAGTTTTATTTGAAAACCCGGATTAAAGTTGGGGGAAAAAATTCCAACAACCTGTCTGTTCTGCTAAGTCATTATACAAATATAGATTCTACAGGCAGCTCCTTTTTTAGAACTGGAAAGGACAGGGCAGCTGATGGCTCCCCTGGTAAGGCCCCCTAGACACATGAGGCCCTTTCATGAGGTAAGCCAATGTGTATGTAGTACAACAGAGCCTTTTTAGATTTTCAGAACTAAAAACACAAAAATAGAAATAAAACCTACTTCATGTATTTCTGATTGAAATAGTAATAAATATGTATTTGCAGATAGAATAATTAGGTATTTAGAAAATCCAATGCAATCTACAATAAACACATTATAGGAGTAACAATTAAATTCAGGAAGATTGTCATTACAAAATAAATATACAAAACACAATTGTAGGGCAGCACCTGTGGCTCAGTGAGTAGGGTGCTGGCCCCATATACCAAGGGTGGCGAGTTTGAATCTGATCCCCGCCAAACTGCTGCAATAAATAGCCAGGCGCCTGTAGTCCCAGCTACTCGGGAGGCTGAGGCAAGAGAATTGCCTAAGCCCAAGGGTTTGTGGTTGCAGTGAGCTGTGATGCCATAGCACTCTACCAAGTGCGACAAACTGAGACTCTGTCTCTAAAAAAATAATAAGTAAAATAAAAATATTTAAAAAAACCTCAATTGTACTCCTACATGTTACTAATGAACAATTGAAAATTGAAATGTAAAAATATGTCATTTATGGTAGTTTACACAAACACAAAATACTTAGGAATAAATTTCAAAAGCATGTAGAAAACCTGTACACTAAAAATTTCAAAACGCTGTTGAAGGAAACTAAAGACTAAAATAAAAGAAAAGATACCGTGGCCTTGGACCAGAAGATTCTAAACTGTCAGAGTATCACATCTCTTCAAATTGATCTACAAGTTAATTCAGTGCAATCAAAATCAAAACACTAGTAGACATCTTTGTATAAATTGAAAGATTTATCCCCTAATTAATATTGAAATTCAAAGGACTTAGGATAAACAATTTTTTAAAATATCATCAGTCTAGAGAATTACATTATATAATTTCAAGATTTAAGATGTAGTAATAACAGTAGTGTAATAGTGGAGTAAACATATAGATCAATGGAACAGAATAGAGAGTCCGGAAGTAGATCCATACATATATTGCTAATTCGTCTTTGACAAAGATGTTAAGGTAATTCAATGGGGAAAGTATAGTCTTTTAGCATATGGTATAGAAACAACTGGAAATTCTTATAGAATAAAAGGAACTTAGAGGGTCAGGCATGGCAACTACTGCAGAGTGGGTCTGGATGTCCTAGCAACCTGACAGGAGGAGCCAGTTGGAGATGATACCGCAGTGCAGACAAGGGAAGAAGCAAAAGATCCTGCCTAAGCTGACATTACTGAACTCTGCTGGGGCATGTTCTCCAAAATGGCCACTTATCTAACTGGAGAACTGATGGCCACCGGTGAAGACTGTAAGCTCCTGGAAAACATGAAAAACCTAACCAACTTAAAGTATCATGAAATGAAAGATGTTGCTATAAACATTAGTAGACACTTAAAGGCCCTAAACCAAGAGTATGCTGGACTTCAGCCCCTTATTGAGATCAGATCAATGTCATAGATGAGCAGGTAGCAGCTCTTGACAGGCAGCTTACAAGTTGGATGCATATTCAAAAAAACTGGAAGGCAAGTAGAAGAAGCTGGAGAAATTATGAAAAGCATGTTTCCTTGAGAAAGTCTTTTTTAATTTGGACGAATGTTTCATAAGACATGATTCCTAAGACTGATGAGTTGTCCAGACTTCACAAAAGCAAACTCTGCTGGTCATCCGAGGAACATCTCAATGTTGGAGTAAACTGGAAGATTGTGGCTACTCCTGAACCTCCTTTGTTGCAGTATCTCTCGGAAACTCAAACTTAAATGTCCTTACCTTTTACGTGAATGCTTCATTAACCATCAGGACAGAGATGTTCTCAAAGTTCAGGATACAACTGGGCTGCCAGTAGACTCAAATTAGAGGATATATTTTCTCTGGTAGTGCTTGATTGTTGTATTATTTTCCTGTGGCTTGTTCTTGAATTACTGTGAAAAAAAAATTTTTTTTTAATCTGTGATGCTAGTGTATTGTTAACAAGATTCTAAATTAAAAAAGAAAACAAACTTGTCCTTTGCAGCTTATCACCTTGTGAATGTCAGTAATTTACTTTTTCATGACATTGCAAATAACAGAAAATCTTAAAATAATTCCAGGCCAAGCCTTCTAGACTGAGCAGAAGTAGTGAAAGGAGTGTTTTGATAGCTTGTTATAGGGGGTGGGCCCACTCTTATCTCCTTTCTATGTGAGTCAGATGTGTGGGGTTGGATGATATCCTGACATGTGCTCCTTTTTGGAAATGTGATAAAGACAAAGACAGGATGTATATGTGTGTGTTTGTGTTGAGTAAAGAGGTGAGGGCTGCTCATAAAATAAAGCATTTTATGAAATGTTTAAAAAAAGAACCTTGTCTTTTACTTTAATTTTGAATTAATTCAAAATGTGTCATAAGCCTAAGTATAAAAGGCCAAATTATAAAACTTCTACAGTAAAACATAGAGAAAACTTTATAATCTTTGTGCAGATAAAGATGCTTTAGGTGCTTGCTTTGGCAGCACATATACTAAAATTGGAATGATACAGAGAAAGATTAGCATGCCCCCTGCGCAAGGATGACACGCAAATTCATGAAGTGTTCCATATTTTTTTTTTAAATGATGCTTTAGATAGGACACAAAAAGAACAGATTGCAAAAGAAAAAATGAGAAGTTGGACTTATCAAAATTAAAAACTTCTACCTTTAAAAGACATGGTTAAGAAAATGAAGTGGGAAGCTGGAAGAAAATATTAACAATATGTGTACCTGACAAGGGGTTTGGATTCAGAACATATATAAAGAACTCTGAAAACTCAACAGAAGAAGGCAAAAAAAAAAAAAAAAGGAACAAAAATTGATAAAAAGATTTGATTAAACATTTCACAAAAGGACGTGTGAAAATTACCAAAAACTCATGGAAATATGCTAAACCAGATTATTCATTAAGTAAATAAAAAATAGAACCAGAATGAAATACTACTGCACCTCTATTAGAGTTGCTAAAGTTAAAAAATCTGACAATCTCAAGTACTTTTGAAGATACTAAATAACTAAAAGTCTCCTTCATTGCTGAAGGACTTTTTCGCTGTTTTTTGAAATCTCAGAAATTTCACTCTTAGGAATTTTCCCAGAAGAATTCAAAACATATTTTCTCAAAAATATTTGTACTGTAATGGTCATAGCAATTTCATTTATGATAGCTCCAAAGTGAATAAAACCCAAATGTCCATCAACAAGTGAATGGATAAACAAATTGTGATGTGCTCATACATTTGAACATAAAAAAAGGATTGTAACTACTGATACAAACAATAACATAAGTGAATTTCAAAAAAATTATTTTAAAATGCTTAGGATAAGATACCAGCTACAAAAGAGTGTTATGCATGATTGCATTTATATAAATTCTAGCATAGGAAAAAGTAATATATGTTGATATAAACTGGATCAAATCACTGTTTGCCTAGTTTGAAATTTAGAGTTCTTTTTTTTACTGCAAAGAGGCTTAATGAACTCTCTCAGCTAAGTGAAAATATTTGTATCTTGATAGGTTAGTAACTCCACTGGTGAATACATTTGTTGAAATCAAATGAACTAAACAGTTCAAAGGTGTGTATCTTATTGTATGTAAATTATACCCCACTAAAGTTGGTTAGGAATCAAATATCTAGGAATAACTTTAATTAAATACTTGTAAGACTTGTACATTGAAAGTCTATATAAAATAGTGTTAAGAAATATTAAAAGGCCAGGTGTGATGGCTCACACCTGTAATCCTGACACTCTGGGAGGCCGAGGCTGGTGGATGGCCTGAGCTCATGGGTTCAAGACCAGCCTAAGCAAAAGTGAAACCCCCATCTCTGAAATAACATAGGTGGGTGTTGTGGCAGGCACCTGTAGTTCCAGCTACCTAGGAGGCTGAGGCAAGAGAATCACTTGAGCCAAAGAGTTTGAGGTTTCTGTGAGCTATAACACCATGGCAATCTACTGAGGCTGACAAAGTGAGACTATCTCCAAAAAA
>NW_003852643.1:896338-917508 GCF_000181295.1 Otolemur garnettii | reverse complement strand
AAAGAAAGAAAGAAAGGAAAGGAAAGGAAAGGAAAAAAGAAATATTGAAGAACTGAATAAGTATAGGGATATACCATTATCATGGATTAAGCACTCAATATTTTAGAAATGTCAATTATACCCAGGTTCATCTATCAATTAAGAAAAATCCATGTAAAGATACCAGAAAGTCACTTTATGTTGATAAACATATTTCAAATATGTATGTGAAAATACAAAGAGCCAAATACAGCCAAGAATATTTTGAAGATGAATTAATCCTCAAGACTTCTACTACTAAATATCAAAACTTAATGAATTACTATAATAACTATGATATTATCTTAAAGATTAAAATGTATATCTATCTTTCCTTCTATCCATCTTATATGAACTGGTGGAACATACCTACATATACAATTACTTGATTTATGATAAAGATTATAGTCAATAAAGTGGAGGAAAGAATTTAACTACTGGTACCAGATCAATTGAATATTCCTATCCAGAAAAGATGTATGTTGACTTCACCTTAAACAATACACACACACAAACACACCAAAAAAAAACCTTCCAATGAATTACAAAGCTATATGGTAAAGATAAAAATTTAATTCTAAGGTGAAAAAACATAGAATATCATTTTCATAACTTTTGAGTAAACTATTTTCTTAAAGAGAACACACAAAAAAACCACTACTAATCATAGATTGTACTTTATTATTTTTAAAAAATTTCCATTCCTCATAAGACATCGTTAAAAGAATGAAAAAGTAATCTATAAACTGGGAGAAAATATTTGCAACACATATATCTAACAAAATGACTCATATCCATTATATATAAAGAATCCTTACAAATGAATAAGAAAAGGAAGGCAATATAGAAAAAAATGAGCAAACATATTAAACGCCATTTCACAAAACACAATTTCCAAATGTCCAATAATTTGTGAAAAGTTGCTCAACTTAATTGGTCTCAAAAAAAATGCATATTAAGCCAGGCTCAGTGACTCACCCCTGTAATCCTAGCACTCTGGGAGCCTGAGGCTGGCAGATTGCTTGAGTGCACGAGTTTGAGACCAGTATGAGTAAGAGCAAGACTCCACCTCTAAAAAATAGCTGGGCACTGTGATGGGTGCCTGTACTCTCAGCTACTTGGGAGACTGAGGCAAGAGGATCTCTTAAGCCCAGGAGTTTAAAGTTGTTGTAAACTATGACACCAGGGCCCTCTACCCAGGAAGACAAAGTGAGACTCTGTCTCAAAAAAAGAAAAAACAGTGCAAATTATAGTCAAAATTTTATGTCATTTGACACCTCCCAAAATGTCTAAATAATAAAGACAGAAGGCTGGGTGCCTGTAGCTCAGTGGTGAGAGTGCTGACCCTGTGCACCAGGGGTGGTGGGTTTCAACCTGGCTTGGGCATATTTAACAAAAATAAATAAATTAGTAAATTAATAAATAAACAAAACACCAGATATTTTACAAGGATGTGGTACAACTAGAACTGGTACTACTGTCTTGGAAAACTGGCAGAATATATTAAAAGGAAGCACTCTATGACCTAGCAATTTTACTCTAAATATACCCATAATAAAAATTTGTGCACTGGTTTACTAAACAGCATTTACGTATATGTCCATAATAGCACTTTTTAAATCATTAATTATTAGCAAATACCTAAATGTTTTTTATCAGGAAAATGTATAAATAAACTGTATATTTACACAATGGAATATAATTCAACAATGTAAATGTAAAAATTCCACCTACACCCAATATGGATAGATCTCACAAACTTAATGTTGAGATAAAAAAGCCAGAGAGAAATAAGAATATTTAATGTATAATTCTATTTATATTAGTTTAAACAGACAAAACTAATATGTGCTGTTAGAATTCAGAATAATAGCAGTTGTGAGTAATGACTGGAATGGGATTCTGTAGTGTTGGTAATGTTCTGCTTTTCTTTGTTGTTTTAAGTGCTGATTAAATTGTTTTACTTTATAAAACTTCATTAAGCTATGTACTAGTGATTTGGATACATATACATTATATATCTTACACTTTATTATAAAGTTTTCTAAATGCAAATCATATTGATCTCATTCTTTTCATAATAAACTGTTAAACCTAAAAAAAAGTTTTCATACTACTGGTGGGGATGTGATTAGGTATATTCATTATAGAGGGCAATTTGACAGTTAGTAAAATTCTTAGAAATATTCCTACTATTAGATATAGTTCATTGTAGTATAACAAATATAAAAGTAAAACAATGGGAAAAACAAAATACACCAGTATATATTATTTGGCTTAAATAAATGTCTATCTAATCATATAATTCTGTTCTATAAAACAACAAAGACATGCTATAAATGGGTGTTTCATGATAAAACACTTTTCCATTATTTATACTTTAATGAAAATTAGATTACAAACAATATGATTTATAATATTCCAATATATGCATGCATATATAGTATAAACATTGAATGTAATAGATAAAATACAATCATTCCTTCTCTCTGAATATACTTATGTCAATCAGATATTAAGACAAATAATTTCTATACATAAAACCATCAGAAGCAAAAATATAAGCAAAAACAAACTAGGAAAAATGTGCATAACATATATCATGAATTCATTTTAACCTCATTTTTACACATCAGAAAAAATTGATGATCACTTTCTATCATTTCCTTCATAAGTATACTTAGAATACAGGATAATCTACTATAAAATAGAGACCCACAAAATACATGGTTCAAAAAGAGAAAATTTCTTCTCTCAAACAAAAGTGTTGTATTTCTTTCACATCAAATAGTCCAGAGGTCAAAAGGGTATTTGAGGGAAGGTGGATTTGTTTGCTGTATAAAGTTGTGTGCTTTCTATTTGGTTGCTTTACCATCACCTACAAGTGTTGTTCTCATATTTTGTCTGAATTTTAGAACATAAGAACGAAGAAGGAGGAATAAGGAATGCAAACACTTCTCTTTTAAAGAAATGATAGAAAAGTTGTACACTCCATGTCTACTCACACTCTACTGCAAGGAATTTGGACATGTAGACATACTTGGCTTCAAGGAAGATTGGAGAATTTTAGTTTCTAGCTGAATGATCAAGAGGTCTTCTAAAACTGTAGGGAAGAAAATCCTGTTAACTAAACCAAAATGAAGGAAATTTTCACTGGGGACAGTGAGCAAGAGATGAAATAAAGTTACAATCAGCAGCCAAACTTTTGCAAAGTTGGTCATCTGAATACATCCAGACACAACTCAGTATAGTGAAAAATATAAAGTTTTCTCTATATCTAAGGAAAATCAACTGGGTGAATATCTGTGTGGTATAAAGCAACCCTGACCACCTGTATTTTCTATAATATTGCTGCAGTTAAATTTGGGGGAATATTGTTGATTATTTCCTTAGGATAGATGCCTAGGAATGGATTTGTTGGCTCAAGATGGATGCATATTTTAGCGTAACTGCCCAAGTTCTGTACATAAATATTGACAAATTCAGATTTCATGATTTAGAAATAAGCAAGAAACTCCTTAGGAGAGTGCAGAACATAGAATTATTGACTTTATGTTAATGCTTGCATGGTTGCATTGAGCTACTTTCAGTCAATAGAAATAATTAGTAGACACTTCTAAAGAAAAAGCAAATGGACTTCTATCCATAAACATCATGAGACAGGCCAGAGTAAATAATAGTAAGGATAAGGGGCCTGAGATTTTTCAGACAAGTCTCCTTCCTCCTCCCATCCTAAGTCTAGATCCTGCCCATCCTCTGAGACCCAAATTAAGGTACTTTTTTCCTCCAGGCTTTCATTATTTTGGGCAACCTGCCTATTTCCTTCTCCTAGAACCTTTTGGCCTGACAGTCCACCGTTCCCTTCAGCTCTTTTTCTAAGTGACCTCATGTGATGGTGTATTCATCTTATCCATAAAATGCATATTTCTCATAAGTATACATATAGAGCCCTCCTCTGAGACCTAAACCTTTTCACTTGATGGACACAGAGCAGTACTGAGCATCTGGAGAGCCCCCAGAATAACTACTGGCTCATCAGTGAACAAAGAGAAGGAGGTTGAATGAAGAAGGTGTGAGAAAACATAGAGGTATATTGAGACAGTCCTCATTCTAAAACATGGATTGATTTTCAGGGTTGGCGCTAATCAGCTATCCAGGCACCCTCAAACTACAGCCTGCAGGCCATGTGCAACCCACCAAGGACATTTATCCCACCTGTCCGGTGTTTTTGCCATGGCTGCCTGTCCTGCTTAGCAGCCAACTCGTCCCAGGGCCCACAGCCTGGCCCTCCAATGCTCTGAGGGACAGTAAACTGGACCCCTGTTTAAAAAGTTTGAGGACCTCTGACTCTGCAAACGTGAACGTCTTAAACCTTTCTTAAGGGAAGAGGAGAGATGAAGGGAGGATCAAGAGTTGATGGGCTGCCCTAATAGTTCAGATGTAAGATGATAAGGGCCTAATCTAGGAGAGTGACAGATACAGCTGTCACAGTGAAGACAGACAGACTTGCTGCCTATAGAAAGGGGGAGAATCAAACAAGACTCTGAGATTTTAAGACTGAGTGACCATAAACATTAATAAGCCAAGTTGAGTTAACTAAGTTTAAGATCACAGAATCTCACTGAAAGATGTCTATAAATTAGCAACAGCAAACTGGAAAGTAATGTTAGCCTCCATTGACCTGTAGTCACCAAATAATATGATCTGGGCAAGGGCAAACCCTTTGTTATAGTCAATATTTAAAGTCCCACACTTTGATATTTATCTGCGCATGTGTGTGACTTAATTCATTTTAAATTAAGAATATGGCATTTATAAAAATTAAATTTCAGGAAGTATAAAGAGGGGAACTCATTAGCTGATTACTTAAGGGCAACACACCACAGTTCATTAAGGCCATTAAAATTATAGTCTTTTGGGTGGCGCCTATAGCTCAAAAGGGTAGGGCGCAGGCCCCATATGCTGGAGGTGGAGGGTTCAAACCCAGCCCCGGCCAAAAATAAATAAATAAATAAAACAAAATTACAGTCTTTCCTTCAATGGCATCAACATCAATAGCTGATAAAATCCCAAAAGACCCCAAAACTGGCATTATGTGCCTCTCCATGAAAGAAAAAAAAAACACCTATTGATTCAAAGAAATCAAATCCAAGTCTAATAAAATCTCTAGCTGCCATTTTTTAGGAAATAGAGGAAAGAGGATCAGGTTGAACTAAAACATAAGTAGACAGTCAGCAAAATCCAGTCTGTGGTTTTGATTTGCATTTCTCTCCAGAAAGAAAGAAGGAAATAGAAGGAGAGAGCAGGGGAGGAGGGAGACCAGGAGGTGGGAGGGTATTTTTTTGGATCCAACCTAATGTGTATAATGCAATGGTACATTTCTATACTATTAAGAATACAGTATGAATGATTTTGCCACAACAAATAAGTAAGCAAGGAGACCGTTGTGTTAATTAGTTAAAGGTAAGCATTTCACATTGTATACAAAATCAGCATATTGCACCCCATAAATGCATTAATGTATACAGTTACTATTTAATAAAGAATTAAAAAAAAAATAAGAAGGAAAAAAAGTCTGGTCTGTGAGAAACCCTACAGGTCAAATAGCCCAGATCCCACCACAACTAATTTTTAAGGAAAAGTAAAAAAATGGATGAAAAATGTGTATATTACTAGAGAATATAAATAACTATAACAACTTTTAAATTGGCAAGACTATACTATAGTGTCCAGGTATATACATGTGGGAGATAAAACTACAAAAGAATCAAAGAAAGTAATTAGTATAAAATTCAAGATAGGTTACTTTGGGGGAAAAGGAGAAACATCAATTATATTGGGATACATAGATGGGCTTCTAGAGTGACTAGAATAATTCTACTTTTTATTTAGGTGATGGTTATAATTGTATTTACCCAATACTGTTTCACTAGCCTATATATTTTTAATGTTTCGGGGTAATGCTGTATAAGAAGAATGCTTTTAAAGTTATAAGTGTTCTTTCTTCCCCTGAGTGTGATCTAAATCACCTTTAAGGAATCATAACCTGATAACAAGAATCGTGATAATGAGACCTCAGGATCTCCAACTGACTTCATAAAAAAAGAACAGGATTGTTAAGAATCCTCTTATTTGGATTAGTTCAGTGATTTTTCCAGTTGATGTAAATAGTTCTAAAGTTCTTCATCCTTCAATGACACACAATCATTAAAGATTTCATTCTGGTTGTTACTCAGTCATCAGGAGACATATATCTAAGATAAAACTTCTGTAAAACTATGACAATCAAAATGGCCTAGTCTGGCCTTTCACAGTTTAAAGTTGTTCCATTGTTTTGCAGAGGCATTAGGCTCATCTTGTGTTGTTTTTGTTTTGATTACTTTTCTTAAATTACTTTTAGACATGTAAGATTTATAGGATAAATAGTACACTTAAGAAGTGTACATTTCAAATGAGTGATGAGTATTTACAAATGTACACCCTCATATAATCACAACTACATTTAACTAGCTGAGAAAGAAACCAAGAAGGGAATTCCTTTTATAAGAGTAACAAGAAAAATAAAATGCTTAGGTATAAATTTGACCAAAAAGATGAAAGACTTTCTACAAAGAGAACTATAAAACTGTGATGAAAGAAATTCAAGAAGACACAAAGAAATGGAAAGACATCCTGTGCTCATGGATCAAAAGAATTAACATCATTAAAGTGACCATACTACCAAATCATTCTACAGAGTCAATGCAATCTCTGTCAAAATATCAGTATTATTTTCACAAAAGAAAAAAAAATCCTAAAGTTTGTATGGAACAAAAAAGCCCAAAGCCAAAGCAATCTTGATAAAAAAGAACAAAATTAGAAACATCACATTTCCTGACTTCAAAATATATTGCAAAGCTATAGAAAAAAAAAAAAAAAACAGCATGGTATTGGTATGAAAACAGAAACACAGACTGATGGACAGAATAGACCAGAAATAAATCCATGTAGTATTTATAAGCAACCGATATCTGACAAAAGCACCAAGAATATACATTGGGGAAAGGACACCTTCTTCAATGAATGGTTCTGAGAAAATTGGATACCCATATGTCAGAAGAATGAAACTGGATCACAGCTCTTATCATATACAAAAATAAACTCAAGATGGATCAAAGACTTAAATGTAAGACCTCAAACCCTAAAACTACTTTAAGAAAGCATACAGGAAACACTTCAGTACATTAGTATAGGCAAAACTTTTAAGGCCAAGACATCAAAAGCACTGGCAACAAAGCAACAAAGACAAATGGCACACTACATTAAACTAAAAGTATTGTTCACAGCAAAAGAAACAGAGCAGTGAACAGAGTGAAAAGATAACCTATTGAGCAGAAGAAAATATTTGCAAACTATTCATTTTACAAAGGACTGATATCCAGAATATACAAAAAATTCAAAAAATTCAACAGTAAATGAAACAAATAATTCAATTGAAAAGTGGACAAAAGACATGAATAGACAGTTCTCAAAAGAATAAATACAAATGGTCAACAGGTACATAAGAAAATGCTCAATGTCACTAATCATCAGGGAAATCCAAACTATCAAAAAGTCCTAAAACAACCGATGCTGGCCTGGATACAGAAAGAAATGAACTCTTATACATTGTTAGTGGAACTGGAAACTAGTACAAACTCTATGGAAAGCAGGATGGTGATACCTCAAAGAATTAAATGTAGACTTACCATTTGATTCAGAAATCCCAATGGAAAAAAGGACATTTTATAAAAAACACACTTGGGCTCAAATGTGTATAGCAGCACAATTCACAAATGCAAAGATGTGGAAACAATTCAAATCCCCACCATACATGAGTGGATTATATGTATACCATGAACTACTACTATTCAGCTATTAAAAAAAAATAAAAAAAGATGATCTAGTATCTTTTGTAACAACCTGGATGGAACTAGAGACCATTCTTTTAAGTGAAGTATTGTAAGAATGGGGGAAAAAAACAACACATGTACTCAATACTAAATTGGAAATAATTAATCAACACTTAAGTGCACATATAGTAGTAAAACTCAATGAAAATCAAGAAGATGGGAGAGGGGAGAAACGGATGAATAAACTCACACCTAACAGGTACAGTGCTCACATTCTACGTTAAGGGCACACTTAAAACTTTGATGCAATCTGTCTAAAAGCAAATTATGTCACCAAAATGTGTGTGCCCTATAATATTCTGAAATTTTTAAAAAATCACCTGAAAGAAAAATATTGCCTAGTATTTGCAAATGATCTACATATATCTTTCCACATACTTTAAATCATCTCTGGATTACTTATATTACCTAATACAATGTAAATACTAGGTAAAAAGTTGTTATAGTGCATTGTTTATTAAATTTGCATTGCTTAAAAGAAGAGTAAATAATCAATCACTGCTCAGTTTTCTAACACAGCTTTCTATATTTGTCCAAGTTCTATATTTTGGGCACTAATAACTTGTGAGGTGGCATTTACAGCTTTTACCATGGCACAAGCTAGTTGACACATCACAACTTTTCATTCAATTACCATAACTGATATCACAAATAAAGACAAAGAAATATCCTCAGCTGGGCTGAATAGATAAACATCACTCTGGCAATCTTCTGGGAGATTAACATCTTGGGTCTGCAGGGTCCTTCCAGTTCAGGTGTTATTCATGCCCATGCCCTGGGAAAGAAAGGTATTCACCTCCCTAGAGAACGGGGTCCTCCAGTGACATTAGCTAGATCATAAAAAAATCCTGTTGCCCACACGGCTAAAAATTTCCCTTAGGAATTTTAGAATGTGTATTGGTGTATTGGCATAAGATATGGTAGTTGCTTTATGACATTGGAGCAGGCTTTATTTATTTATTTATTTATTTAGCAAGCTATTAGTTAAATTGACATAGGCAGTGGAGCATCCTGAGAACTTTACCCAATCTTCCCCAAGTGTAACTGTTTTAAGGTAAATAGAAAACATATCTCTTTCTTTGGTCTGTTTCACTGGCCCCCACCCATAAAAATCCTCATAGGTGAGATTGTTTTGGCTGTGGTAGAACACAGTGAAGATTCTGAGCACTTCTAATGGAGTAAAAACTCCTATTAAACCAGATGTAAATATCTTTAACTACATGAGTTCCTCCTGCAAGACAAAAATAAGATACATTCATAACATTTTTATCTAATTAAGTCCAAACATTCTCATCTCATTGAAAGGGCATTATGTTCTTGTCCCTTTCCTCAAGTTCCTAGAGTCAAAAGTGTTATGAGGAGCAGAAAGGTGTGTCTAACAGCCATTTCTTTACCACCAACTGGTCTCAACATCCAGATGTGAAGGGTGTGATGAGTCCAAGTCTTAGATTTAACTGTGGTGAGAGAGGTAAAAAGTAAGATATGAACAGGTGGAGCATATTTTCATTCTTTTTACCTGTTCTTCAGTAGCCTATACTTTTAGGGTTAACATCTGTCTTTAATAGGGGAATATGTCCCATATGCACATAAATTGCTGTTCCTTCTTTAACCAGTATATCTCTTCTTAAGAGTGGAATTAAGATTTTTAGGCATGACTAGAAAGACAAGAGAGGATAACCAATTTCCCAACTCTAAGAATTAAAAGAAAATTTGGTAACCAGCCATCCAGACACCCCATTGATAGCTATGAACTTAGGGGATAAGAATTTAGGATTTGGGAGAAGTGCGGATAAGAGAAAGCTTATAGTCAGGCATACCTGGGGCTCTAAAGCAGTGATGAGATGAGCTGGAGTCATGAAAGGGTGTTCCAGGCATCTTTAATCAAGCTCAGGGGCTGAAAGAGTTTCCATTCCCTGAGGCCTTCACTTCTGGGGATAGGATCTTCCCTGCATAAGGAACAAATCTTAAGTGTCAAGCTGTGCTGCTTGACTAGAACCCCTGTGTTTTTTCTTTTTCCTTCTCTCCTTTTTCCTGGCTTAATTAGAAAAGACCAATATGGCCACTTTTAGGTTTGTTGAATTATGGTCAGGGTCTAGAGCCAATTTTTGTAAGTTCCTCCTAATAAATAGAGCCATTTAAGTAATGAATTTATACTTTAAAATAGTTTGGCCCTCTGAAGAGTCAGGTGTAAATTGGATGAATCTTCAATGACTTCTTAGGTCATTTAAGAAAAGCTGAGGGATTTTTGTCTCTCTCCTAAGTTATAGAAGTCAACTGAGAACAGCTCTCAGAGTCTCACTTAGGGTCCTCAAAGGTGCCTGTCTCTCCATGGAGTAGCTTGTCCATTTTCAGAGGACATATTGTTATGAACCACAAAATGCCCCATTTTCCAGCCTTTCATAAAGCTTCATCAACCTTAGATTTCTCCACAAAAGGTCAAAATGCTGTCTTAACTCTTGGAAGATACTTATATACTTACCAGAATAATCTGAGTTTTCCAAACTGTTCTTGATTTGTTTCACTTTGGACAAAGAGAAAAGGGTACACACTCAAGCAGTTTTCATATTACCACCCTTATAGGATCACAGGGAGTCTCTGAGACTAGGCTTTCTTTCTTAGGTTCATTCTCCAGCTCCCCTAGAGTTTCTTGAAGAAGGTGGAGGAGCTGTCATTGATGTATCAAGATAAAGTGGCAGTGTCTCTTCTGGAAATTTTTGACAATCTCAAGAGACCATCGTAGCCAGAAGGGGTATTTTCTCTTTTCAACAAAATTATCCAAACTGTTAGATAGCTCAGGGCTTTGTCTGGTTGCTATTACTCATCATTGGGGAGTTGGTACTGGTGTTAGGCTTGGGTCAAACTGGTCAAAATGCAGCCCAGTGGGGTGAACTCTTTCTGAGGGAAAGAAGAGATGTCAACCTTCCTTTCCACTGGGGTGGGTGACCAATAAGCCACTTGCCCATATTTAGTCACCATTACCAGTGTAGCACATCCTGAGGAGTATGGTCCCCACAACTATCACTTGTCTGGATTTAACCTGAACTACCAGTGTAGTGCTTTTATACTTGCAATCCCTTTTATGCCTATTACAGTCAGCAACATGGACTGATTAAGGTATGGAGGGCCATTGCTCCAAACCCAGAGTTGGTCTAGCCTGATTAAAATCCTGTCTGCACCTGCCATTGAGTCTTTTGAAGGGCTTGGTCAGTAAATTTGATTATACACCTGCTGATTAAAGTGGAGACAATCCTGGAGACCTGATGTGGTCAGGCCTGTATTTGCTCCTGAGTATATGTAACCTCTGATACATATTTTAGGCATGTATTGATACATGCTTTAATTGATTTTTAATTGAGCTTTAATTGATAATTTAGGGCAGTAGGGAGATGGAGTCTGAAAAGTTGAAATTTCCATCTCTTTTTCATATATATTCCATCCCATAATTCTTTCTATAAACTCTTCAACCTCACAGAGACCATCTCAACATTCCTTTGACTTTCTTTTTTTTAATTTTTTCTTATACAAACTCATTTCTCTCTGTTTAATCTTTCCTTTACAAAAATGCATCTCCATATTCACAGCCTTTTCTCCAAATCCCCAGTTATAAAACAAAAAAGTTGTTTTTTTTTTCTTTTTAGACCCTTTAACTTAGCCATTTAAACTATTAAGGAGGCATTCCACTGGGAAGTTCCCTGGAATGTCTTTCCACTATGCCCCCCCCATCATGAACAAGCCTTTCATCAGACATGGAAGTAGAGAAGCCCATAAGTCTGGCAGAATGCTGAAAAGCATGATTTTTCTACTCTCTCTTTCCTGAGAAAGTCAACAAGACAATAATGACCAAACTCAGTAAAATCAGAGTTGGAAAGAAATGGGTATGAGAGACAGTTTAACATCATAGTGGCAGGTTGACCATTTAGAGACATTTTAACACCATAGAAGTGGGTTGATCATCTGAATTCTGAATTTTCCTTAGTAAAAATGTGTACCTTCAGTAAAACCTTATACTTTAGTAAAGACT
This sequence comes from Otolemur garnettii, assembly GCF_000181295.1. Classification (NCBI taxonomy): domain Eukaryota; kingdom Metazoa; phylum Chordata; class Mammalia; order Primates; family Galagidae; genus Otolemur; species Otolemur garnettii. Next base: position 905,538 of record NW_003852643.1, on the reverse strand, counting down.
TATGCACAAGAATTAGTAATAACCAACTGGCACTTTAGACAATCTGGCATGCCTTTTTAACCTTTCTGTTTACACAGATATTTGCAAGTAAACAAAGTAGAGTGTCAGGGCCATTCTCTTTTGACTTTCCTCAGTTTTAAGGAATTTTTTTCAATTTTCCATTTTTTGAAGAGGGTGCTGAACTGCAGTCTAGGGTCTAGTGTGTGTGGACCTAAAGTGTGGTGCTTGTGAGTAGAACTTCTCAGGGTGTCACCCACCAAGCCAGTCTCACCCTCTTACATGTCTCAGTTTCTCTCTCTAGGGGAACCCTTTGAAAGGATTCAAAACAGAGTGATCAGCTCTTATATTCCTTTCCTGGATGAGCTATCTTTTAATTAATTTGTGAGGGGCTCCCTATAGGTCCCCTCAAGCTTCAGAAAATCGTTCAAGGCAACTCCCATGCAGACTGCTGGTCACCCACGGATGACTTCCAGGGAGCAGTAAAATTCCTCTTAATCTTTGGAGCCAAGAAACTAGGTATCTCATTTATCTTATAGCAATACAGTTAATATCTAATTTAAGTCTAATTTTTTTATTGATTTTCTGTCTTGATGATCTGTCTAGTACCACAAGGAAGGTGCTGAAGCCTTCAACTATTACTGTATTATTGTCTATTTTATTTTATTTTATTTATTTATTTTAGAGACAGAGTTTTACTTTATCACCCTTAGTAGAGTGCTGTGGCATCACAGCTCACAGCAACCTCCAACTCGTGGGCTTTGGTGATTCTCTTGCCTCAGCCTCCCGAGTGCTGGGACTACAGGCCCCCACCACAATGCCTGGCTATTTTTTGTTGTTGTTGTAGTTTGGCTAGGGCCAGGTTCAAACCCACCACCCTCTGTATATGGGGCTGGTGCCCTACTCACTGAGCCACAGACCTGCCCCATCTAATTTATTTTCTTCAGGTCTAATTGTTGTCTGAGTCTGGGGATTCAGATATCAAGTGAGTGTACATTTAGTATTGTTATACCTGCTTGCTGAATTGATATTTTTATCATTATATAATGAATCTTTTGGCCTTTTTTCTGATTTTTTTCAGACAGTGTCTCCCTCTCTGTCATCCAGGCCAGGATACAGTGAGATGATCATACCTTACTACAGTCTCAAACTTCTGAGTTCCAGCCATCATCCTGCCTTAGTTTCCCAAGTAGCTAAACCTACAGGTTTGTACCACCATACCCAGCTATTTATATTTTGTAGAGATGGAGGTCTCACTATGTTTATGGTCTCAAATTCCTGGCCTCACATTATCCTCCCACTTCGGCCTCCAAGAGTGCTGGGATTCACACACCTGGGCCACCACACCTGACCTTTTTTTATTGTTTTGATTTAAAGTCTGTTTATCCAGTATTATTGCAGCTCTGCCTGCTCACTTCTGGTTTCTGTTTGCATGGAATATCTTTTTCTACTCCTTTACTTTCATCTTATGTATGTCTTTGTGGGTGAGACAAGTAGCAGATAGGTAGGTCATTTCTTTTTTTGTTTTTAATCCTTGTGTCAATATATTTCTTTTGAGTGGAGCATTTAACTCATTTATGTTTAAGGGTCTTTAAATTTTATTTATTTAGGAAAAGGAAAGAGAAGTTTATTGTTTTGCCAGCAAATGAAGAGGGCAGCAGACTAGTGGACTAGTGTCTCAAAAGACCATAATCCTGCCTTCAATCAGAAAAACAGGGAATTTTACAGGAAGGTTTTCAGCAGTTGGGCTTGGGTCTATGTGACTGGTGTCACATACCATGGCTTCAGGCTATTGTTGTTTAACTCTAATTATTGGTTTTGATTGACCTTATCTCCATTGACTATAATGTTGTGGCAATTCTGTTGATCTATCTTCTATAGTATATGACACTAGAAAACAAATAGCAAAAAAATGTTTTTCTGTCCCTTAATTACTGGCTCTGGACAGGAATGCAGGTTTTAGTTCCCAAAAGGGAGAAGGGAGTAAATAGACAATTGGTAAAACATTTAATTGCCCTTTTCTCAGAAATTTATACTCTGTTACATATTCCCCACTGAAAATTTTAGCCTTCCATATCTGTAGGAGGAGAGATGTAGTTACCAAGTTGCTTCCTGCTGAATTGGGGCAACATTTTAGATGGAATGTTTGTACTTGTTTATGTCATTGATTTTTCTGGTTTGTCAAAGGTTTTGCAGTAGATTTACAAAATAAAAATAAAAATACAAAAGATTACTAGGTGAAAGAGGGCATAAGCAAGAACTACAATCATGAGGACTGTTAAGGTGAAATGGAGGATACCTGATAAGAAGGATTTTACCCTGCCTGGTATCCAAGAACTATGGATCCTTACTGTTTCCTTGTACATAATGTCTGATATGGGGATGGGTAAAAAATAAACATGGGACCTCTGAGTACAGAGCTATTAGTTTCAATGATAACTAATAACTGTAGTTGATACAGATCAGCAAAAGAGGCACTAGTTTGAGAAATCCTCAGTAAGGAGTTATCTCTCCATCTTATAGAGAGAACAAATAACCAAAAAGAACTTAGAAAATAATCAATGTTTTTATTTTTCCTTTTTTATTAAACAAGTGCTTTTAAATAACCTAAAGCATGGCCTATCCACTGGGGGCTTGTTTCCTCTTTTTCCACAAGACACATCTTTACTCTGGTATGGTGGAACCAAGGTTTTACTCCTGACTATTTCAGTGAGGTGTGGGTTGTTATAAGTACTTCATAGGATTCCTTCTACCTCTGTGACAGTTGTTGTTTGGGTCCTTATTCTTTCTAGGCTTTAAACAACACCCTTTCTCCTGGTTTGAAAGTATGGAGGAGTGCGTCCCCCTGGGGCAGAGACCTGGAAGAGACAGCTCTTATTTATTTGGGGCGGGAAAAGGTTGGTGGATTACTTGTAATTATTCTACAGTTTTGAAAGAGAAAAGCATAAATGTGAACTCAACTGATGGTTTTATTACCTGTTTTAGGTTATATAAAACAATTTAAGTGTTTTTGTTTATTTTTGTTTATAATGTTTTTGAGGGTGATACTTCTTGAATCAATCTCCAGGATGAAGTCCAGGCTTCCTCTTGGATGTCTCACAGTAGAAAATTATTTCTATCTTTCCACTTTTCTCATTTCTTTCACTGAAAACCAAGTGATCCCTTGTTGATTTTTTTTTCATTTTGCATTATAAATTGCATCTTCCCATTTAGGCTTTCCACAGTGTCACAAGATGATGGTATTCCCCTATTTTATGAATTTCTGTTCCTATCATTGCTCACAAGCTGAGTGATGAGATTTCTCCTGTAATAAAGGAGAAATAAAGTGTCTACACTTTTTCTCCTCTCTCTTTCTTATCTAATGAGTATAAGGATATAACTGTTCACAAATGCAACAGCCATTAGTCCCAAGAATAATTTTTTTCCACAATTTTTAGGACCTCCTTTTAAATCCATAACATTCACAGTACTAGTCAGCTCTTTGTAAATCTGTAATATCCACTGTACTGATCAGCTCTGTGTACTCTTTCCATACACTTTGTGTATTCTAAAATAGGTGTTAATTATTCAAATTGAATAGGCTTTTTCTTCCTATAACCAGGGATCAACTGTGTCTGAGGGCCAAAGAATGTAGTCAGCATCGTCACTAACCACTTCCCATAGAATGAGAGGCACGTAATTTTCATATCACATTAATAGGTACATAATTCATATTCCTGAAGTATTCTTCTTTTTCAGATCACTTGGAAAATTCTTCCTAGAAGCCATAACTGTTCCAATTAGATATATTTTCATTTTATGCAATTCCCAAGCAAGTTGAGTGCTTGTGTAGACCCTGGCAGTGTAGAGGTGATAGCCTGAATCACTCACATGTGGCTTGCAAAATTTGCACCAAATCAACAACTATTTGAGACAAAAATGACAAATCAGGACAAATAAGGCTTTACATTGTTATCTTGCCATAATAGGGAATGTGAAAAAACACATAACCATTTTCTGAATTACACAGGCAAAAAAAATTGTAGGCCTCACTTTGTAGGCTTCTTCAGATTATAGAACTTGAATTGAATTGTTCCTTTGAAACCTACTGTGTTCTTATCTATAGCCACATTTCTTCATGGTACATAAATTTTCTTCATTTATTGTCAAGTTTTCTCAGTAACATTTTTCACCTTGCTCCCTTGGGTATGCATCCTCCTTTGAGTTGTGAGAGAAGAAACTAAATGCAGCATCCAAAATATTTGGAAAAAATAGAGATGAGAGAAAATATCCTTAAAGAATGGAGTTCAGTCTAGCCAATCTTTGGCAAAGTAATCAACAAATTGTGCCTTCAAATTCAGAGCCATGTTCAGTATTATACTAAAGAATGCCTTCATTTATTCTGATGAAATGTCCTTCTATGAGTGTCACTTTGAGTAGTTTCTTACTGGAGTCACCCTCTGTATTTTTTCTGCTGCATACGTATTTATCACAGTCATAATTTCACCAATAACATCATCTGTGAAAAAGAGACGAAAATATTCAATTTCAGTTTTTGACCAGGCATTTTGAGAAAGGGTGAATCCCTGTTGTATGACAGAATACAAGATCTTTATAAGATCACCATCACCATAAACCTTCCAGCTACTTGTTACAGATTGCATATTATCATATTGGATGTCTTCTGACATCAGAGTGGAACAGGAAAATCATTATGTTGGACAAGGCCCAACATAGGATCAGAATTAACTTCAGGCTTTTTCTAAGGGCTACCTTTATCTGGAGGAGGGCAAGTGGAAACACCTTATCTCACTTTAGACAGGTTTCAATCCCACTTTAGATAGGTTCCCACTTTAGACTGCATCAATTTTCTTGCAATTTTTTTTGAAATATGATTTATGTTTTTCCCATGGATTGAGGGCAACAAGATGTAAGCAATTTCATTCTAGACACAGGGCTTTACTTACTTGTTGAGCCACCTCTGATCTAAAGGAGAGTCCATTATCACTCTGTATGGAGGAAAGGGGTCCATACTTAATCAAATGCAAAAAAGGAGTTGAGTTTCCTTTGCCAAGGGAATGCAAAAGAAGTCATCTTTTAAATCTAGTACTGAGTGTCATTCATAGTCACCAAGTACGGCTGTCCAGTGTACAGGGATTTGGCACCATAGGGCGTATGTCTTATATATCATTAATGGTACATAGACCCTGTAAGAATCTGTACTCATTGATGCGGAGTTCCTTGACAGGTAAAATTGGCATATTATAAGGGGGTTGACAGGGACAAATTAGCCTATGCTCTAGAAATCTGTTCAATATATGTTGAATTCCTTCCAACATTTTTTAGGGGGTATTATTGTTTCTTATGAGGGCATGAGGCTTCTTTTATTTTTAACAGAACAGTCATAGGTATGGCTGTTATGGCACTTCTGGGGACCTGTTGGCCCATTTGGCCTCACTCACTTTTTGGTAGATTGAGAGGAATGGAATTTGCTGTTGCTTCTTTGTCATTGAGCAGAAGTTGAAACTGGAGAGCCTATTTGGTTGGAACCTGCAGGTGGAGCTATTTCTTCTCTGGAAAAAAGTTATTTGCGATTCAACTTGCATAACAAATCACAGCCTAGGAGAGGTACTGGATAGTCTTGTATATACAAGAAACTGTGTCTTAACTTTTGTTCTCCCAACTGGCACTCAAGAATTTGGAGCATAGGTTGTTGTTGGGTATGACCAGTTCCCCCAACCACTGTCAGTGTGTCCTTGCTAAAGAAAGTTTGTTTAGAGTTTAGAACAGAAAAAGTAGCTCCTGTGCCAATTAGAAGTCCGACAACTGAGTCCCCACTGTTAATTGTAAATGGGGCTCCTGTGGGAATATTTGTATCAGAGCTGTCAGTGAGGTTGGAAGGCATGGTGCCCCAGATGCCTTCATTTGCCATCTGAGACCTGGACTCAAGAAACCATTTGCTGTTCTGGGGGTTTCTTGTTACCTGGAGCCCTTTGCAATTTCAGGCTGTATTCTTTCCAATGAGCTTCCTCTTTACAAAAAGCACACTGGTTTTAGTTCAATCTAAGGAGGACTTTTCTGCCCTTTCCTTTTGGCAGCCTCAAAATACCTTTTGTGCAACAGCTAACAAAACATGCATAGGTTTCAATTTCTACTCTTCTCTAGTGTTATATACTTTAAAGGCAATATCAATAAGCTGTTAAGGATTCATGTCAATTGCCCCTTCTACACACTGAAGTTTCCTCCTTACACCTGGAGCACTCTAACCTATAAAAGTCATATTAACCATGTGTAAATTTTCAGGTAGAAAATGGGGTGTAAGTCTAATAATACCCTCCTGTGCATTTAAACCCCCTGTTGGCTATTTCCATGGTGAAAATTGCCCTGCTTCACCTACAGATACCCTCTGGCCAAATTGAGTTCCCCAACAGATCTTGAAAGGAGAAACTGTTCTTACTCCCAAGTCATAATTTGGAGGGCATGAAACTGAAGAATTAGTTCCAGTCATTTCCTCCCACACTAGCAATTGTGGGCCTAAGGGAGCTGGTGGGGGGGGGAGTGGGTTCTGTGAGGTTTGGATTGAAAGGGTTTATGAGATTAAATTTGATTAATTCTTCCTCAGTTTTATCACCAGGAGTTTTATTACCCTCACACACTGGTGGTGGTTTCTTTTATAACATCAATTTTGTCCTGGGCTTTTCAGCCTTTTTACCATGCAATTGTATGAAAGATTATACATATGGGATCTCATTTATCTGAACTTTGACAAATAATAATTTAAGGTTCTTTCTTATCACTTACAAATGCACTTTTTTTTTAAAATTTGAGACAGAGTCTCAAGCTGTCAGAGTGCCTGGTGTCACAGCTCACAGCAACCTCCAACTCTTAGGCTTAAGCAATTCTCTTGCCTTAGCCTCACTAGTAGCTGGAACTATAGGCATCTCCCACAATGCCTGGTCATTTTTGTTGCAGTTGCCACTGCTGTTTTAGCTGGCCGGGGCTGGGTTCGAACCCACCGCCCTTGGTATATGGAGCCAGCACCCAACCCACTGAGCCACAGGTGCCACCCTATAAATGCACCCTTAATCATGTAATTTTGCCTGCATTTTAACTATATAAATTTAATCATAAGCTTTTACTCATTTGGTCTTGCTTATACCACTTAAATTATGCTATTTAAGCTTATTCAAATTTTTGTGTATAGATATGGTTCATTCATTCTTAGTACCATATATTATATCATTGTATTAATTTTTGTGTAATATATTTATTTTTATCTTCGTGTATATTATTTTCTAATTTTTGGCTATTTACAAATAAGGTTCCCATTAACATTTTTATACATATCTGAATCATATGTATTAGAAGTGGAATTGCTGAGTTATGGGTATCCATATTTTCACCTTTAACAGATAATGCAAAAAAATGTTCTCTAAAGTGATTCCATCGTTTACATTCTCATCAGAATATTTTTTATGGATACTAGCTCTTTATGAATTATCTGTGTGGCAAATGCCTCTTTCAACATATGGCTTGACTTTTAAACTTTGTCATGGTGTTTTTTAAAAAGGTTTTTATGGGCGGCGCCTGTGGTTCAGTGAGGAGGGCACCAGCCCCATATACCAAGGGTGGCAGGTTCAAACCCAGCTCTGGCCAAACTGCAACAAAAAATAGCAGGGCATTGTAGCAGGCACCTGTAGTCCCAGGTACTCAGGAGGCTGAGTCAAGAGAATCACCTAAGCTCAGGAGTCGGAGGTTGCTGTGAGCTGTGATGCCACAGCACTGTACCAAGAGCAATAAAGTGAGACTCTGTCTCCAAAAAAATAAAACATAAAAAATAAAATAAAAGGTTTTTGTTATGGAATATTTCACATATATTCAAAAGTAGTTTGAAAAAATAAAATGAAACCTCATGTACCCACCTTTAAGTCATAATAATTTTCAATTCATAACAATCTATTTTTACTCCTGTCTACTTCTTTCCTACCCTATTTTTTTGAAGAAAATTCCAGATACATAATTTCATCTATTGGTATATCAGTATGCATATATAAAAATTAAGATTGTTGCAATTCAACCACAATATCATTATCACACCTTAAAACAATAATTTCTTAATATGAAATAATTATATATTCAGTGCTTAAATTTCCATTTGTCCCACAAATTTCATAGTTTCTTATTTTTAAATTTGTTTGAATAAGGATTTAATAACATATGCATTGTCCTTGCTTGATACATCTCTTAAATCTCTAGTAATATAAATGTTTTATATTCAGCTTATTATAAATGGTTTTATTATGTTAAAATATGCATATCTTAAAATTTACCTTTATATCCATTTTTAAGTGTATGGCTCAGGAGCATTAAATACATTTACATTGTTATGCAACTATCACTACCATCTATCTCTAGAACTTTTACATGTTCACATCTTCCCAAATTGAAACTGTACCCACCAAACAATAGCTCCTCATTTCCTGCTTCTTCCACCCTCTGGAAACCAGTATTGTACTTTCTATGCCTATGAATTTTACTATGGTAGGTATTTCATATAAGTGGAGACATCCAGCCTTTATCCTTTTGTGTTTGGTTCATTTCACTTATAATGCCTTCAAAGTTCTTCCATGTTGCACCATGTAATCATAATTTAATTTAATCTTTTACAGAAAATTTGATCCTAACGAAACTGAATACACATTCTTCTCATCAGCCCATGGAACATCCTCTAAAATTGATCACACCTTAGGTCACAAGTCTAACCTCACCAAATTTCAAAGTATAGAAATTATTCCTTGTATTTTCTCGGATCATCATGCAATAAAAGTTGAACTCACCAATAACTGGTATCTGCATATTCATACGAATACATGGAAACTAAATGATGAATGATAGCTGGGTCATAGATGAGATTAAGAAGGAAATTGCCACGTTTTTGGAACAAAACTATAATGAAGACATGAATTATCAGAACCTGTGTGATACTGCAAAGGCAGTCCTAAGAGGGAAATTTATAGTGTTGCAAGCCTTCCTCAAGAGAATGGAAAGAAAGGAAGTCAATAACTTAATGGGAGATCTTAAGCACCTGGAAAAAGAAGAACATTCCAACCCCAAACCCAGCAGAATTAAATGAAATCGAAAACAAAAGAATTATTCAAAAAACCAATGAATCAAAAAGTTGGTTTTTTGGATACTTTTTCTTCCATTCTTTTTTTTTTTTTTTT
>NW_003852643.1:877451-895439 GCF_000181295.1 Otolemur garnettii | reverse complement strand
TATAAATGTCTTAACATAATAACTAAGAAAAAGACATGAAGGCTATGTTAACCAGTTGGATGAAAGTACTTCAAATTGTATAGAGAAAGAGTACACTGTACCCCATGATAGTATTAATGTATGCTGTTATGATTCAACAAAAAATAAAATAAATATTAAAAATGAAAAAATTAAATTAAAAAATAAAAATAAGTGTAGAATATAAATGTCTTAACACAATAACTAAGAAAATGACATGAAGGCTATGTTAACCAGTTTGATGAAAATATTTCAGATTGTATATAGAACCAGTACACTGTACCCCATGACTGCATTAATGTACACAGCTATGATTTAATTTAAAAAAAAAAAAAGATTTTCTGAAGAGATCATGGCAGTCTCCCAAACAGGTCTGCAGATGGCTTATGACATTATGGAGGGATTAATTTTATTTTGCTCAGGGTTAGGAGTTCTTATGCATTTGACATGGGGTTTACATGATTTGAACTTCTGACTTGCACCAAAGAGAGATCCAGTTTGTATAACTGATTTGCCAAGATTCAGAACAGATGAGAAAGGGAAAAATTGTAGGGCATAAAAATTATAACGATAAAACTAAAAGAAACTGGAAAAAGAAAGTTGGTTTTTTTAAAAATTCAACAAAATTGATAAACCTTTGGCCAATCTAATGAAAAATAGAAAATTAAAGTCCATGGTATCATCAATCAGAAATGACAAAGGCAAAATAACAACAGACACCTCAGAAATTCAAAAAATCATTAATGAATACTACAAAAACTTTATTCTCAGAAATATGAAAATCTGAAAGAAATTGACCAATACTTGGAAGCATGCCAATGTCCTAGACTTAATCCGAAAGAATTGGAAATACTGAACAGACCTATAACAAGTACTGAAATAGAATCAACTATACGAAATCTCCCCAAAAAGAAGAGTCCAGGACCAGATGGCTTCACATCAGAATTCTACCAAACCTTTTTTTTTTTTTTTTTTTTTGAGACAGAGCCTCAAGCTGTCCCCCTGGGTAGAGTGCCGTGGCATTACAGCTCACAGCAACCTCCAACTCCTGGGCTCAAGCGAGTCTCCTGCCTCCGCCTCCCAAGTAGCTGGGACCACAGGCGCCCGCCACAACGCCCGGCTATTTTTTGGTTGCAGCTGTCATTGTTGTTTGGCCGGGTCTGGGCTGGGAATTCGAACCCGCCACCTTAGGTGTACGTGGCTGGCGCCTTAGGCGGTTGAGCTATAGGCGCCGAGCCAATTCTACCAAACCTTTAAAGAGAAACTAGTACCCATAATACATAACCTTTTCCAAAACATAGAAAAAGAAGAAAAACTCCCCAACACATTCTAAAAAGGGATTATCACCCTAATCCTCAAACCAGGAAAAGACCCAACAAGAAAAGAAAACCACAGACCAATATCTTTAATGAACATAGATGCAAAAATACTCAATAAGATCCTAGCAAACAGAATCCAGCAACACATCAAACAAATTATACACCATGACCAAGTGGGTTTTATCACAGAGTCTCAAGGTTGGTTCAATAGACATAAATCTATAAACATAATACATCACATAAACAAACTAAAAAATGAGGACCATATGATTCTATCAATAGATGCAGAAAATTTTTTTGACAATATCTGGCATCCTTTCATGATTAGAACACTTAATAAAATAGGTATAGAGGGGACTTTTCTTAAACTGATAGAGGCCATCTACTGCAAACTCACAGCCAATATCATATTGAATGGAGTAAAATTGAAAACATTTCCACTCAGATTAGGAACCAGGCAAGGCTGTCCATTGTCTCCACTGCTTTTTAACATTCCAATGGACGTCTTAGCCATCACAATAAGGCAATAGAAGGTGATCTAGGGTATACAAATAGGGTCAGAGGAGATCAAACTTTCACTCTTCACAGTTGATATAATTTTATACCTGGAAAACCCCAGAGACTCAACCACAAAACTCTTAGAAGTGATCAAGGAATGCAGTAGCATATCAGGATGCAAAATCAATGCTCACAAATCAGTAGCTTTTATATATAACAACAGTAGTCAAGCCAAAAAAACAGTCAAGACTCTATTCCCTTTCCAGTTGTGCCAAAGAAGAGAAAATATTTGGGAATTTACCTAACAAAGGACATGAAAGATCTCTATAAGGAGAATTATGAAATGCTGAGAAAAGAAATAGCTAAAGATGTTAACAAATGGAAAAACATACCATGCTCATGGCTGGGAAGAATCAACATTGTTAAAATGTCCATACTACCCAAAGCAAAATACAGATTTAACGCAATCCCTATTAAAGCACCTCTGTCATACTTTAAAGATCTGGAAAAACTGGTATTTCATTTTATATGGAACCAGAAAAAAACTCAAATAGCCAAGATATTACTCAGAAATAAAAACAAATTGGGAGGAATCATGCTACCAGACTTCAAACTATACTATAAATCTATAGTGATCAAAACAGCATGGTATTGGCCCAAAAATAGTGAGATGGATGTATGGAACAGAATTGAGAACCAAGAGATGAACCCAGACACTTATTGTCATTTGATGTTTAATAAGCCCATCAAAAATATAAATTGGGGGAAAGATTCCCTATTTAACAAAAGGTGCTTGGAGAATTGGCTGGCAACTTGTAGAAGACTGAAACTGGACCCACACCTTTCACCATTAACTAAGTTAGACTCTCACTGGATCAAAGATTTAAACTTAAGACATGAAACCATAAAAATACTAGAAGAAAGTGCAGGGAAAACCCTTGACCTGAACATAGCAGGGCATGTCCCCATGGCCCCAGACTCTGGGTCGGTACCCGTGGGCTCAGCCTCTAAGCCTGCCTTCATACCAGGCTGTTTCCCAAAGCACCAGGCTCCAGGCCTTCCCTGAGAACTCAATCTCTGGGCTTGCTCCGCTGCCAAATGATTTCAGCAGCCCTAGGCTTCAACAACCCCAACCCCAGTGCCTGCCCCTCCAATTCAGGCTCCAGGGTTGCTCTTGGTACTTGTTGGTACTGTAGTGATAGCACTTTTACATAACTCATGTTGTTTGGTCCTGACAACTCTGAGATACTTAAAACTATTAGCTCTGTTTTATAGATAAAGCACAGAGAGGTTTTAGTATCCAATTTTTACATCTATGTTTATACAAAAAGTAATCACAATTAATTAAAATTAGGATCTGTCCCATGCCATTCTTTTTACTAAGATGCAAATTCTTTAGCACTTAAATTCTTGCAGCCATTTCATAACTTTGAATCTAACCATCTGTATAGAAGGCTGTTCACAGAGAATTTAGGATCTTTCCACCCCACCAAGGAATTTTCTGCCTCTGCCACAACTAATAATTTGTTAGTATCTGACAACAATGCTCCACTCTATTTAAGATGCCTTCTCTTTCTGACCACTTAACTCTTTCCTGGAGCCATTGATAACTAACTAGTTGGTGGGAACTTTACATTAATAATGAGTCACAGTCTTCCTAAAAACAGGGTTTTTGTTTTTGGGTTTTTGTGTTTGTTTGTTTGTTTTTTGCAGTTTTTGGCTGGGGCTGGGTTTGAACCCACTACCTCCGGCATATGGGGCTGGCGCCTTACTCCTTTGAGCCACAGGCGCTGCCCCTTAAAAACAAGTTTTAAGAACTTTACAAATTCCCCTTTCATTGTATATATTTCAAGCTAACAAAGAACAAATCTACTTAGATGAGTACCCAAATCCTTTGTAACAAAAAGTTTTGTGTGGTGAATAACTAAATGTGGCCAGTTAATGCTACGATTTCTCAGTGTGACTGAATAAGGCCTAGAAAAAAGATAAATAGTATGGAGATGTCTAAGGAAAATGAAAAGCTATCCTATTCTGAATGAGGGTTTTGAGAAAAGTTGGTATTTTGCACACAGTATTGAAGAAAAAAAAAGGATTATCGGCATGGGCATCGCCATCGGAGAAAATGGTAGATCTGAGATGTGGGTTGGAGAGAGTGTGTGATACTGATATGAAAGTAGTAAAAATTTGTGACTGAATTTTGAGATTAAAAATATAAGGGCAAAGTGCTGTGAATTATGGTTTCAGTAATTCACCAGATGGAAGAAACTCACATGCTCAGGAGTCCCTCAAAAGGTAGGCTCCAGATTCCATGCATATATATTTTTTTTTCAGATAGGGTCTCACTCTTTTGCCGGGGCTAGAGTGCAGTGGCTTTAGCATAGCTCAGTGCTACCTCACACTCCTGGGCTCAAATGATTCTCTTGTCTCAGCAACCTCAGTGTTAGCTGTTACTACAACCATGCACCACCATGCCAGGCTAATTTCTCTATGTTTTGTAGAGACTGGGTCTGGCTGTAGAGACTCAGGCTGATCTTGAACTCCTGGCTTTAAGCAATCCTCTCACCTTGATTTCCCAAATTACTAGGATTACAGGTGTGAGCCACCACGCCCAGCCTCTCTGTACATTCTAAATTTCCAAAAATGAGTCTTCCTGAAGAATTTATACTTATATTATGAACTCAGCAGCAGAAACAGGTACCCAGGGGTTTTTTTTTGTTTGTTTTATTTTTTTTGTTTTTTTTTTGTTTTTTTTTTGAATATTTTGGCCCGGACTGGGTTTGAACCCACCACCTCTGTCTTATGGGGCCCAGCACCCTACTCTTTTGAGCTGCAGGTGCCGCCCAGCCAGGTCTTTTTATATTCCTATCTTGAATATTTTTCCAAAGGTAAATATCTTTATCATATTTGTGATTATTAAGCATATATAAGTTTACAAAAAAAAGATTAGAAAATAACAAGAAATTATCAGGACAAAATTAACAAACAAAATTCTAATCAGTACCTCTATTCTGGAGACATCTCACTCCCTCCAATTGGGTTTCAAGAATTTGCAAGGGAAATGGTAGCTGTTAGTGGGTAGATGGAGGACAGACAGCTACTTTTTTCTCCTTGTAGCCCAGGAAAGGATAAGCAATCCTCTCAATACAACCACTAAAAAAGTAACAATGGTTAATGTAACTGTGGGAATATACAGCCCCTCTCCGGTAATCAGAGAAAGGAAAACTCCAAACACAGGGAGAAGGGACCACTTTTGATTTCTGGAATTCTCGAAGACAGAAGTGAGTGACAGGATCTGGTGTAGTGGGGGGGTGGGAGGTTAGTAAGTCCGATCCATTTTGTTGCTGGTGGGAGGGGAAAGAGGGGACCAGACTTGGAGGATGACATAATCCTCACGTGATCAGGAGCTGCTGTGAGCTGAAGTTCTTATATTCCCGGGCTTCTTTCTCCTCTGGGTACCAGCTCCTTACTGCCCTGCAGACGTGGGTGCTTGTGGACACGGGAAAGAAGATTCCTTAAATCCCAACAGGTTGGTGTGAAGGAACAACTGGGACTCAGGGACAGTAGTGATTTAATCTAATGACTGGAGTAAGTCTAGGCTTGTTTTCCCAAACCCCCATAACGTTGTCAGAGATAATTGTAGCTTTTGAAGGGACAGGGGTAGGGGACAGTTTGAAGTGTCTTAAGAGACACTTAAATATTCAGTGATAGTTTAGAAATAATCTGCTTCTCTCATCCTGGCAAGCTTTAATTTTTATCCTTCTCCCTGGTCTTTCTCTAATTCTGCTGGAGAAAATGGTAGGCCTGGGATATTGATTGCTGGGTAGAGAAAGGCAGAAATCTCAGGGTGAGGACAAGAGAAATTTAGAGATAACTCGAAAATAGTTCGACTCACTTATTGCAGGCCTGCTGCCATGGTGGGGTGGGGCAGGTCTGAGGAGGGAGAAAGTGGGCCTTGCAAGGACCAGGCCTGAGGGTGAGGGGTGGGAGGTGGCAACAGAAATCCTGGAGCATAGGGCAGGGATAGGCAGCAAAAAAGGCAGTAGGAAATTTTGGGCGACCAAGAAATGTAAGAATCCCGCATTCACAATATTAGCGAATGCCTTGTTTCTAGAGCTGCCGGTTGAGACTGAGAACTCCCCACCCGCCCCCTTCCTTTTTGTTAGGTCGGAGAGTCTGTGTTCACAGACATCTGGAAGCAAGAAAAAGAGCAGGCCTTGCGCAGGCACAGGTCAGTGTGAGGGAGGCTTTTAGACCCAGTCTCTCGGAGTGGGAGTCAGGAAGGGCTAAAGCTGGGTAAAATTAGCGTTTCACAGTCTTCCTCCGCTTCTGCTCCCCTTCTCCCGCCGGTTACAGAGGCCATTAACCTTGTCTGCTGGGGAAATGGTGGGTTCCTGGTGGGGAGGGGGGTGGAGGACGAAGAGCAAGAGGTTGGGTTGGGTTGGGGATGGAGGAGCTGAGGTGTCTCTGCTGCTGGAAGTTGTGATTCTGTACCTGTGGGCCCCGGGTGGGAGATTAAGGCAGGTGTCTTGCCTCAAAGAGAAACTGACAATCTTGATTTAAAAGTAATGAAGCAATCGTCTTTGCATTTTCTCCTTGCAGTTAAGTAGGAAACAACATCATGCAAAAGCACTGCAAAGAAAACGAAGGAAAGCCCAAATGCGGTGTGCCAAAGAGGGAGGAAGAACGCCCCTATGGAGAATTTGAACGCCAACAAACAGAAGGGAATTTTAGACAGAGGCTACTTCAGTCTCTTGAAGAATTTAAAGAGGACATAGACTATAGGCATTTGAAGGATGAAGAAATGACAAGTGAGGGAGATGAGATGGAAAGGTGTTTGGAAGAGATAAGAGGTCTGAGAAAGAAATTTAGGGCCCTGAATTCTAATCATAGGCATTCTCGAGACCGCCCTTATCCCATTTAATTCATTTCTCTGAAAATTGAGGCTTTTTTCTGTTATTAATATTGTAACTGATTTGTTTTTGCATTTTCTTGCTAAATATTTGCCATCATTGTACTGCAATCATTTGGTGTTGTTTAGATTTACGTATGACTTTTCAACATCTCATCTTTTGACTCAATCGTATTTAATCATGAGTCTCATTCATTCACATGGTAAACTGAAAATAAGTTGCAAAACAGTGTATATATATATATATGTGTGTGTGTGTGTGTGCACTTTATGTGTAGATTTCTGTATGACATAATGAAAAGGAAAGTGTCTGATTTAATATACACCAAAGGTTAACAGTGAATGTGTGTGTAATCTGTACTTTGTTCCCTTTTTTTGCCTATTGCATCTTCTAATTTTCAAAAAAATGAATATATGTTTTTGTGTGCATATTACTTGTGCCATCAAAAAATAAAAACACATTAAAACAGACAAAATAAAGCAATTTGTCAATCCCCTTTGGAAAGCAGTGAAATACTTACTACACATAAACTCTCAATAGCAGAAGTATAACATGGAAATGTAAACTTCAAATTACCTCTGGATCTCTTAGCCAGAGAAATAAACTGCCTATTATTATAGATGCACATGTTGAAGACTCAGTCTTTTCACAGGGAAAATATTGGCCTCACAGGGCTTTTGTGAAGAATAAATAAGGCAATAATTCTGAGCTGTGCTTGGTAGGACCTTGTCCCCACCTGTGCATACAGAATCCCCAAACCACTGTAGCAGTGTTTTCAAACCTTTTTTGTCTCACAGTACACTTGAACCTATAGTTAAACTTTGGCAGCACACTTAAATTATGTTGATCAAAGAAAAAAAAAAGAGTAAAGGAAAGAATATTCTTAGTGTGCTTTGAACTTCTTTTGAAAATAATTTAATTAATGATCTTTAAACATTTTCATGGCACACTGTGACACACTGGTTAAAAATCACTGCACTATATTAGCAAACCACCAATTATTTGAGGGAGAGCCTGGAGTGACTCCACTTGTGTCCACTCGGCAAAGGTGGGGGCTTCAATGCCAGTCCTCTATTCTTGAGCCTTACCCTTGTCTTTTCCCTTGGGTCCTGCCATGCCTGCTGGGCCCTTTGCTCTCTGCTAGTGGAGTCTCTGGCACTGGAGTCTCTGAGTGCCAAAACCCCACTAAATTTCCCAGAGTCCTCAGTAGGTTGAACTTTCACTCTGCCTTCTAAAGCTTCTCTTTCTGTTTTATAGCAACACTTAACAGAAGTGGGACTGCTCTAGGATTGCTTGGACTTCCGTGTCTTGCAGAGTCTTTAGCAAAATAACCACTTCTATTTTCAATCCCATCAACTTTTTTCTCCACAGAAGTCAGATGTTTTGAGTCCATTTGGGAGTTGGAACAAGGTACAAGTTTTAGTGAGATAGTATGCTGTAGTCACAGTTGCTGCTCTAAGGAATAAGATTCTGCCCTCCTTCTCTTGTGGGGTGACCTCTCCCTGAAGCTTCCTGGGAGGCCTGGATTTGTGCTTCAGAAGATTCTTGGGAGACGTGTACACTACACAAAGTAATGCAGAAAATAGCTTCCCCTCTCCACCCTCTCCCTTCCTGAAACATGTAAAAATGTTTCATAAGGCTAAGATATGTATGTACATGTGTGCATATATATAAGTGTATATGTATATACACAAATATATGTACTTTGTAAGATGTATATACACATATGTATGCTTTCTAAGACTAGTATATACACTAATATATATTAAGACCTAATATATATATATATATACATCTATATTTAATACAGTTTCTTTCATTCTTAAAATGTGTACACTTTTTTGGCACCCTCTATATACACATATAAATGCTTTGTAAGATATTTGTATATACACTTTAGTGTATATATAAATATAGCCTTAAAGTGTACAATACAAATACAGTCTTACAAAGCACATATATGTGTATGTATGTACATATATATACACTTAAGCATTATTTCCCAAATGGACTTTTTACATTTTGCACATCAAAGTAAAGACTATGTCGTATTTTTTCATTATACTTCTATTGATTAATACCATGATTAACATATAGTGGATACTTACATATGCTTGTTTAATTAGAATTCTTGTTTAATTAGAATACGACTATGTCGTATTTTTTCATTATACTTCTATTGATTAATACCATGATTAACATATAGTGGATACTTATATATGCTTGTTTAATTAGAATTCTACTGCCCAGTTTTACTTCTGATTATATACAATTGGCAATAACTTTACTTCTCTAGAAACTATAGTTTATATTTTCAAAAGAAACTCATGGCTCAGCGCCCATAGCACAGTGGTTACAGCATCAGCCACATACACTGAGGTGGCGGGTTCGAACCCAGCCCCAGCCAGCTAAACAACAATGACAACTGCAACAAAAAAATAGCCAGACATTGTGGTGAGTGGCCATAGTCCCAGCTACTTGGGAGACTGAGGCAAGAGAATAGCTTAAGCCCAAAAGTTTGAGGTTGCTGTGAGCTGTGACACCATAGCACTCTACTGAGGGCAGCATAGTGAGACTCTGTCTCAAAAAAAAAAAAAAAAAAAGAGAGAGAGAGAGAGAAACTCATGAGGCAACGATCACTCCACAAATGTAGTCTATAAAATTATTATAACATTGTAAAATGCAAAGAGTCATCTTACACTATAATCATCTGGAGTGCTTATTTACAATGCAAAATTTTGATACATACTCTTACAAACACACTGAGTAAGAATCTCTGTGCATTTGGCCCTGAAATTTCCATTTTCTGGTTATCATGAAATAACCCATTCTCTACTACTGCCTCATAAGCCCTCACCATATACCCTGTTTCAGCTAATCTGTGCAAACAGAATCTTCTTATAATCAAAGACACTACTGGTTTATAATTCATACTTAAGGGCTGCCCAAAGTCAAAATGGTAGTTATCATACCTTGAAAATTCTGGAAAAGATGTAAATAGAATGTCCATCAAATAAGTCTATGTGAAGAATAAACATTATTCAGCCTTACTGGTAAGCACAAAGACAAAAAAAAAAAAAAGTGACAAAGTATTACTATCTATGTATTAAATATGCAAACGATTTTTTACTTCTAATACTCAATATTGTTGAGGATGTAGACATTCTCATACTCAATGAGAGAGTAAATAAATACATCTATTTTTGTATTTCTATTTGCAATAAATTCCAAAAGCTGTATATATTTTATATTCTATGATTCAATAATTCTACTGCTTCAAATTTGCCCTAAGGAAATAATCATGGTGATTAATAAATGTTTAGCTATAAGCATGTTTACTAAATGATTTCACATATTTGCACATTTTTTTGTTTTCTTAGCAAAAGAAAGAATCAAGCAACATGGGCTGTGCAATCAAAAGAAAAATGAACATAGATTCTTACTCATCACAACACAAAAAGGTATCCCAATTGGATTAAATGTGAAAATGTGGGAAGCAAAAATAAAATGTTTTTTTTTTTTTTTTTGAGACAGAGCCTCAAGCTATCCCCCTGGGTAGAGTGCCGTGGCATTACAGCAACCTCCAACTCCTGGGCTCAAGCGAGTCTCCTGCCTCAGCCTCCCAAGTAGCTGGGACCACAGGCGCCCGCCACAATGCCCAGCTGTTTTTTTTAGTTGCAGCCATCATTGTTGTTTGGTGGGCCCAGGCTGGGGATTCGAACCCGCCACCTTAGGTGTATGTGGCTGGCACCTTAGCCACTTGAGCCACAGGTGCCGAGCCAATAAAATGTTACAAATAGGACAAAATGTATAATTATGTGGTAGTAATTATTTTCAGCAAGAAAGAAAATGCAGAATTCATAAAGGAAAAAATATAAGGGTGCAATGACAAGAAATATCCTGGAAAATATATTTAATACTATGATTAATAATGGGAAAATATTCCAATAGCTCTTATAAATGGAAAATAAAAGATAAACCAGTAAAAATATGTGCATTTTATACAATCCAACATTTTCATTGCTTTGAATTACAGTACAGATATATTTACACAGGTGCATGGGAAAGCATAGATAGATGTTTATTGTGGCATTGTTTGTAAGGATCAAAATATTGAAATCAGACTAAGTCATCAATAGGAATTTAGTCAAACTGTGGACTGTCTATACCAAGAAAAACTGCACACTAATAGTTGAAAAGAATGAGGTTCTTATATTGAAGCATCTTCAAGAATATTGTTGAGTACTGGATAAAAGACTTAAACCTAAGACATGAAACCATAAAGATTCTTGGAAAGAGTGCAGGAGAAACACTTGAAGAAATTGGTCGATCTGGGAGAAAACTTTATGAGGAAGACCCCCAGGACAATTGAAGTAATACCAAAAATACATTACTGGGATCTGATCAAACTAAAAAGCTTCTGTGTGCCAAGAACACAGTAAGTAAAGCAAGCAGACTTCCCTCAGAATGTGAGAGAATATTTGTAGGTTATGTTTCCAACAAAGGTCTGATAACCAGAATCCACAGAGAACTCAAACTTATTAATAAGAAAAAAACCAAGTGATCCCATTTTACTATAGGCAAGAGATCTGAACAGAAGCTTCTCCAAAAAAGAGAGACACATGGTATACAGACACATGAAAAAATGCTCGTCTTCTTTAATTATCAGAGAAATGCAAATCAAAACCACTTTGAGATACCATCTAACTCCAGTAAGAGTAGCTCACATAACAAAATCCAAAACTACAGATTTTGGCACAGATGTGGAGAAAAGGGAACACTTCTGCACTGCTGGTGGAAATACAAACTAGTACGTTCCTTTTGGAAAGAAGTTTGGAGAACACTTAGAGATCTAAAAATTGACGTGCTGTTGGATCCTGCAATTCCTCTACTAGGAGTATATCCAAAAGGCCAAAAATCACTTTGTGAAAAAGATATTTGCACCAGATTATTCATTGCAGCTCGATTCATAATAACCAAGTCATGGAAGAAGCCCAAGTGTCCATCGACCCATGAATGAATTAATAAATTGTGGTATATATATCCAATGGAATACTATGCAGCCTTAAAAAATGAAGCCTTTACCTCTTTTATGTTTACATGGAGGTATCTGGAACATATTCTCCTGAGTAAAATGTCTCAAGAATGGAGGAAAAATTATTCAATATACTCAGTACTTCTATGAAACCTGCTTATATTTACTCACATTTCCTTATGAAAGATAGAACACAACTATAGCACAGGATGAAGGAGAAAAATTGAGTGGGAAGGGAGGGGAGGGAGGAGGTTTGACAGAGGGAGGGTAAAAGGCAGGACCACACCTATGGAGCATATGACAGGGGTAAGTGTCAAATCTGTGAAGTGTAGAACATAGATATTTTGGCATGATAATCAAGTAAATGAAGTGAAAGCTGTGTTGATTGGTTTGATATAACCACGTCAGATTGTATAAAAAAATAAGCACATTGTACCCCACATATCCATGAATGTATTAATGATCTATGTGTATTTGACTCAATAAAAAAAATAAAAGAATATTCGTGAGTAAATACAACAGGACAGTAGCTATACTGTGATACAATTTAGTTAAAATGTAAAGCAGAGATATATAAATTTTCTGGATGAATATATATCAAACTGATAAGTGTTTAATTGTGAAAAGGAGATTGAAATTGGAGGTGAGGTTAAGTAATGTATTAGAATGTACTTGATTATACTTAGTTAACAAAAATAACCCAAAATCCCAGTGTATTAAAAAAATTGGGCCGGGCATGGTGGCTCACGTCTGTAGTCCTAGAGCTATGGGAGGCTGTGCTCAGAGGTTCGAGACCAGCCAAGACCCCCCGAGCCAAATGAGCCAGAGTGAGACCCCGTCTCTACAACAACAGGACAACGAGACAGCCAGACCTTGTGATTCCAGCTCCATGGGGGGCAAGAAAAGACTACAGGAGGAAGAAGTAATAAAAAAAAATTTAAAAAAAAAACCTTCCAAGTAATAAAGTTGAAATAAAAAAACATTTAAAAAAATTGATTACTCTTTTATGTTATACGTCAATAAGGGTTATTGGCTTTCTTGCCTGGCTCTCCTCCATTGATTTTTCAGGTATCTAGCCTGCAGTTTTCTTACAGTCATGTATTCTAGATGGCACACATGGTTTCCAAGGTTACTGAGCAGAGCAGAGGGATTACCTGGGGTTGTTTATAAGCCTTAGAAGTGTCTTATATTACATTTTATGGCTTCAACATATGTGCCAGAGCGGCTAGGAAATATAAGAGAACATACACTTTTTAACCAAGCAATCTTACTTTTAGAAATTCGGTCTATAAAAACAAAAGCATGTGTACAAGCATGTTAGTGGTAAAACACAGAAATAATTTCAAGTTAATTAATAGGGAATTGGTTGAATAACTTAAAGTATATTCATTTTATAGAATACAGATTTATTTGCATATGCATTTACTAACTTCTATCAAGTCTTACAAAAATCTCAAGCTGTACGAAAGTGATATAGACATGTAACTCAAAGTCATATAAAGGAATAAAAATAAAGGTAAGCTATATAGGAAAATATAAAACCAAGAAGTATTGTATATATGGTTTATAACTTCTCTTTTTTTCTTATCTGACAAAAGACAAATGCATAAAACAATAACTATAAAGCTATGTTAATATGTAAAGTTGGTATAAAGATATTACTTGTAAAAAAAAAAATGGGAGGAGGTAGCACCTGTGGCTCAAGGAGTAGGACACTAGCCCCATGTAACAGAGGTGGCAGGTTTAAACCCAGCCCTGGACAAAAACTGCAAAAAAAAAAAAAAAGATATTGTATCAATAAAAACATAAAATAGGGATGAAGCTATAAGTGAAAAAAGTTTTTGTATTGAATATAAATTTCTATTGGTATATAAAACAAAAACTTGTTACAAGGTTAAGAGATTAATTGTGTTCCCCAGGGGGACCAATAAAGAAAAAAGTTAAAACATATGCAGAAAAATAGATAATAACAAAATCAAAGGAATACACAGAAAAAAATAACCATACAAAGAGCATTAATGGGGAATAGAGGAATAAAAAGGTGTAGCTATATAGAAAACAAATAGTAAAAGGGCAGAAGTAAGTTCTTCTCTATCAATGATTACTTTAAATGTAAATGGATTAATGTTTTTAAGGTGTCCAGGATTTTTTTTCAATCAGGTATGGTAAGATATATAGAAACAGAAAGGATTGCCATGAAAAAAAGAAGTTTTTATAATCCCAGTTCCCCCAAAACAGAAAGTTCAACATGCTACGTAGGGCCATATGGGCCATTCCAGCATTAGTCATGAGGCAGAAAAGGTGAGGAAAAAATGAAGGCAAGAGCCTTCTTTGGGATACTTGTAGGAAGGAACAGGTGTGGAAGGGTAAGGTTTGAGATTGGCTAATCTGAATAATTTCAGTGTCTCAGGGATATCTCTAGCTGTCTGTTATCTGGACCTGGAGTAATTAGGGCTGGTAAATAGTGGTCCAGAATATGAGAGCCTTATAAAGGAGGTGGTTGGTGGTATAGGCTCTGAATTGGTTGGTTTGCAAATTAAAGGGGTACTCACAGCTGAGTTGTTTTCTATCTCTAGGAATTATCTAACCCTGAGAGAAGGGTTATCTAACCCTCTAGTGTCAACAAGGACTCAGATATAAAAGTACCAAATACAGAAAGTAGAAAACATGGTTATTAGAATTAAACTATCAAATTCAAAGCCAGGCAGGTAGAACAGATTTTGAAAAAGCATGATCCAACTCTACACTGTGTAAAACAGACTCATTTTAGATTCAAAGACACAAACAGGTTGAAAGTGAAAGAATAGGAAAAGATATACCATGCAAATAATAACCAAAAGAGAGCTGAGGTGGCTATGCTAATAATAGACAAAGTGGACTTTCAGTCAAAAATTGTTATTACAAAGGACATTGTATGTTGATAAAGTGTCAATCTATCAAGATGATATTACAATTTAAACATCTATGCACTCAATAAAAGAGCCCAAAAATATATGAAGCAAAAACTGACAAATTAAAAGGAATAATGGACAGTTATACAATAATAGCTGGAAATTTCAAGAATTGATAGATATTTGTGTACATATTTAAATTGGAAAATATTATGAACTGAATGATAATAAAAATACTATTAAAATGTTAGAAGAGAAAATAAATACAGAGGGGATGTGAACATCCAATGTAAGCCAGTTAGTTCTAATGGACATACATAAAACACACCACTGGCTAACAACAAAAAAAAAACACACATTCTTTTTTTAGACAGAAATTTCTATTTATTAAATATACAATTATAGTCCATAAAATATTGCCTTTTAGATAACAATAGCACAAAATAGAACAATGTCTGGTACATAATAAATATTGAATGGATGAATTAAAATGTTAAGGAAAATGAATGAATTCAATAAAACACAAAGGAAAAACTCGCACTGGAGACAAGGAAAGAAAAATACACATTCTTCTCAAGTGCATATGGAACATTATCTAGGATAGACCATATTAAGGCCACAAAACAACTTCAATTAATTTAAAAATAATGAAGTCATACAAGGTATTTTCTCCAACCATAATGGAATGAAACATGGAATCAATAACAAAGAGAAAATCGGAAATTTCACCTATGTGGAAATTATACTCTTTAAACAATGACTCAAAGAAGAAATTGCAAGTGAAATTAATTATAAAATATTCTGAGATTACAAAACGTAAAAACACATGTTATTAAATCTTATGGGCTGCAGCAAAGGCAGTGCTCAGAGGGAAATTTACAACTTAAACATGTTAAGAAAGAAGAAATAAAGACTCCAAGTCAACCCAACTTAACCTAACCTAAGTTAACCCAAGTTAACCTAACTTCACACATAAAGGAACTAGGAAAAAAAGAGCAGTGTATAATTAAAACTAGTAGAAAGAAAGAAATAGTAGACATTAGAATAAAGATACATAAAATAGAGGGAGTGACCTCAGCAAAAAGGCAGTATAGGAAGCTCTAGATCTTCCCTCCTTTCCACCACAAATGCACTATTCAGCAATAATTCACAGAAAAAAATTATCCTTATGAGAAATTAGAAACTAATGTAAATGCTGCTGCACTTTGAGAGAAATTGTTAGGGAGAATTGGCTGCAGTGCCATAGGATCAGGAAGAGATCTCGTAGCTTCCAGCCTCATCCAAGGAATGGAAGGGGGTGCTGCACATAATTAGTACCCCAACTTTTCCAAGGGGATTCCCAGAGGACTGGCTTCAGTCTTGCCAGTCTTGAAGCTCTGATTGATTCCGCATAGTCTAGCCATCTGGGGGAAAACAGATATGGTAGCTTGGGCTACTGAAGCCATTTATCCTTGCCCTTGTTAAGCCAATTAGCAGATTAAAAAAAAAATCCCAGCATTCAAATTTCCTCTGAGAAGGGAAAGAATTGACCAACACATCCGGCAACTTAACTTCTCTGGGGCTGCCCAAATAAATAGTATTGTATTGCTAGCCCAGGAGCTCTACTAGGTCCACCATAGTCTAGCTGCCCAAAGGAGAATGGATCTGCTGGCAGCTTGGGCTCAGAGACAAGGATCCTCCCCCTACCCTACAGAGTGAAAGGACAAAAGCATAGTTTCCTGCTTTTCCTTGGGAAGGAAAAGAGTTGGTAAAGGCCCCTAGAATCTGTGGCTGTACAGACTAGTCTCATGAAACTAGTCTGTGAAGACTGGGAGACATGCCTGCTTTGTCTAATGTTCACAAACTAACAACACAGTGAGTCAAAACAATAAAATTTTCAGAAGAAAACATAGTGGCAAGTCTTTATGACCTTGCATTTGGCAGTAAAATCTTATAAATGGCTCCAAAAGCACAAGCAAAAAAAAAAAAAAAATAGATAAGTTGGACTTTATCAGAATTTAAAACTTTTGTGCATCACAGGAAATCATCAAGAAAGTGAAAAGCCAAACTACAGAGTAAAATATTTACAAATCATGTATCTGATAAGGATATAGTATCCAGAATATATAAAGAACTCCTATAACTCAACAATAGAAAGACAAAGAACACAATTTAAAAATTAGCAAAGGACTTTAATAGACATGTACACACAAACATCATTCACAGGCTACTTTGATATAATTTCAAATGATCCACCAAAGTCTCCAGTTGAAAACACCTGATCTAGGTTAACCAATCTGGTCAGCAGGTAAGAGTTTCTTGAACAATAACATTCCTTAAACATCTGTTTGGTTTCCTGTGATGCTCAAAAGTTTTACTTATCTATTTTTTGGTTTTTAGCTTGCTCTTTTGGAGTTATTCTTAAGAATTCATTGCCAATCTTCACTGACCTAAGCCTGGCAGAGAGGCCACCAGGAATGCAGATAGTAACACTACCGGAATTCTGAGCTCCTCCTAGGGCTCTAGAGATATGGTGTTCAGAGGTGAAAGGCCTAGCAGACTGCACTCCATCACACACACACATACCCACAAGCCATGTGGGATAAAGTAGACAGAGTCTAAGGTGGCTTCTACCTGGGCACAGTGAATAAGGGCCACAAACAAGCATGCCAGAATGTTGGCAAGGGTGGGGGCAGGGCAGTGTGTAGACCTTCCCTGATAACTAGAGAAAGGCAAACTTCAATCATAGGGTAGCAATGCCACTTGTGGTCTCATGTATTGAAGGATGATTTTAAAGTCCAGTGAACTAGAGTAGGTTATGGGTGAGGGAAAGTGTATGCCCAATATTCCATGTCAGATACTTTTGTTTAAAAAATCTGAAAATTTTTATTATGCATGCAACCAATTGAACACATTTTGTACTTGGTACAAATTCATATAATGAAAGTAATGTCTCTCTACTGAAAAAAAATGATTTTCTTTAGGAAGTGTGTTTTTCTAACCTTAAATGTTTTTTCTCTCACCAAAAATTTTTTGAAAGCTTTATTAAGTTTTCTGATTATCAGAGTAAAAGAAGCTGAAGGGGGAAAAGTAAAAGAAAGAAAAATAAAAATATTTAAAAGGAAAATCTTACTTTAATCCCACTCATTCCATCTGAACATCATGCTGGCTATTAATGTTACACATGTCCAAAGCACAGGTAAAATGAACTTCAATGATTGTTGGAAAAAGAAGTTGACTTAGGTTTACCTTATAGGGGTACAGGTGAATCTTTCTAAGAGTAGAATGTGAATGTTTTAAAGCAATAACTGAGAAAATGACATGAAGGCTGTGTTGAC
>NW_003852643.1:871340-877396 GCF_000181295.1 Otolemur garnettii | reverse complement strand
TGATTATCACTAACTCATTTTATATTAAAAATTTTCTGTTATCTTTATGCTGGTTAGCTAATCTCAGATTGTGAGTTTTGTGACATTTCTAATGACTCATAATCAAGGGAAGGACATGGTAAAGACTTGTACCAAAGAACTCAGTAAATTATGACTTATAACAATAGTTTAGTAATAATAATATAACTCAGTAGATTATGAGTTATAATACTAATAATTTAATAATAATTAAATTAAAGCCTCTGCTCAGAATAATTATAAGTTATGATTTTTTTTTGCATTTTAATAATTCTATTGAAAGGTAAGTTGGTTAAGTTACCTCTGCCAACTCAAAATTAACACTGACATTTTCAAAATATTGAAATAGCTCAGCCTTTGGGGAAAAATGAAAAGTTATCCATAAAACATGGTTTACAAGTGTTAAGATATACTATAGTTCTTTGGCTTATTTTTCAGTGCTTATTTATCCATAACATGATGTCATTCTGGATGGACTTAGGTTACACTTTGCATTGAATAACCATCTATACCACTTCACCACTGTAGTTCTTATAATCACTGACATGGAGAATTATTAATAAGTATTAAATGATTATTATAACTCATAATCTACTGTGTAACTGCAGATATATTATTATAACTCTATATTATTGTAACCTGTATAACTCTTTTTCTTCCTTCCTTCTGTACGGGAAAGCTTTATCTGGTTTTGCAGTTTTGAAATCACATTAATGAGGAACATTGATTCTGAATAATCATACCATCTTCCAAAATTTATTATTTCATGCCTGAGACAAATTTTTCAACTTGCCTTTTTTGTGTGTGTTTGTTCTTCTCTGTTATCTTCCTCCTGAGAAGGATGGCAGATTTCCTACTTTTCCAAATACGGTGAAAAGATAAAATAAACCTTAAGAACTAAGGAAAAAAAAAAAAAAAAAGAAGTTGACTTAGAAGGGAACATAGGAAACAAAAAGAAATTTTGTCAGAGAAGATATGCCAATGGCCACCAGCCCCAAGAGAAACTGTAACCTCTCTTTGGTAAACAGAAAAAGGGAAATGAATGCCATGGGAGAAGATAACACTTTTGACCTTTCAGATTAGCAAAGACAAAAATGTGTGTTGTGATGATGAGGGAAAGTAGAATAAGAAAACAGAGATGATGTGAGTAGAAATTGGTGACTAGAGATCATTGGCAATGCAACCCTCCCATAGTGAGTAACTAAACTGTACTGAAGTATTTCCAGTCCTATGAACTTATTCAGGTACTAGCTCCTTATTGTCTTGGAGAGAAGAAAAGGAATGGAAAGAGTAAATAAGTATTCTGAAGCCCTGAAGGTATAGGATGTCAAAAATATTAAAACAATGCACAGAAAGAGTACAGAGAAATAAATGAAATTACAAGCATTATTTGAACATTGTATGTCATGTGTGGTCATAACTTATGAGTTCTAAGGCTCATAATTTTTCCACATTTTAACGTTTCTAAATTTTGAATGTATTTTATAATGGATGTTTATACTTATATTGTAGTAATATTGTTTTTCATGAAAAGATTATTGAAATTAAAGAATGCATCTTACAATTGAAGACTTTTTTTGATTTGAAAAAATATAAAATATTTTTAAATGCACAAAATAGACTGAGAGGTTTTTTATCCTCCTGACACCAACCAGTTCTGACAACAACTAGGTCTACTTCAATTCAATTAAATTCTGACACTAGGCTCGTTACCTGTGGTTCAAGCCTCTAAGACGCGAGCCACATACACCTGAGTTGGCAGGTTTGAATCCAGCCCGGGCTGCCAAACAACAATGACAACTACAACCAAAAAACAGTCAGGCGTTGTGGTGGGCACCTGTAGTCCTAGCTACTTGGGAGGCAGAGGCAAGAGAATCACTTGAGCCCAGGAGTTGGAGGTTGCTGTGAGTTGTGATGCGACAGCACTCTATCCAGAGTGACAGCTTGAGGCTCTGTCTCAATAAATAAATAAATAAACAAGAAATTCTGACACTAACTACTTGGAATCAGCATCAGATTTCACTGGTTTAAGGGATCAGTGCCACAAGACTGTCCTCACTTCAGATGCTATTTGCAAACATCAGGTCCCCAGATTACCAACATTTCTGTCTAATTTGGCTACAAAATTGAGAATTCCTAAATCTCCTCACTATTCATTTTTTTTATTTCAAATTAATATGAGAGTACAAATTTTTTAGATTATATAGTTCTCACTTCCAAGGTAAAGTTCCAGTGATAAAAGAGCCCTTCACCCAGTGGGCGTATCCACCCACACATTGTGCCCATTAAGTGAGATCCTACCAAATCCCTCTGTTGATCATCCTTCCCTCTCCTTCCTCCCCTTTCCTTTCTCCCCCTGCCCCCATACTAGACTATATTTGTGTTTTATTGTTCATATGAGCATGTAATTGTTTATATATTATTTTCATATTATTGAGATATGGATACATTGGATATTTATTTTTCCATTCTTGTGATACTTTAACTAAGAAGAATGTGTTTCAACTCCATCCAGGTAAACATAAAAGATGTGAAGTCTCCATCTTTTTTTATGGCTGAGAGTATTCCATGGTACACCTATACCACAATTTGTTGATCCATTCATGGATTCACAGGCTTTGGGTTGCTTCCACGATTTGACAATTATGAATTGAGCTGCAAGAGACTTGAACAGAAACTTCTACAAAGATGGCAGATGAATGGCCAACAAACACATGAAAAGACTCTCCTTATCCTTAATCATCAGAGAAATGCAAATCAAAACCACTCTGAGGTATCACCTAACTCCAGGAAGATAAGCACATATCACAAAGTCCCCAAACTGCAGATACTGGTGTGAATGTGGAGAGAAGGGAGCACTTTTACACTGCTGGTGGGATTGCAAACTAATACAACCTTTATGGAAAGACGTATAGAGAATCCTCAAAGAAATAAAAGTTGACCTTCCATTTGATCCCACAATTCCATTACTAGGTATCTACCCAGAAAAACAAAAATCATTTTACCATACAGACATTTGCACCAGAATGTTTATTGCAGCCCTAACCTTTGATTTTTTGATAATTAGCTAGAACAGCTCACAAATCTCATAGAAATGCTTAACTCATGTTTACCAGTCTATTATAAAAGAATACAGAGGAACAATCAGATGAAGAGGCATATAAGATGAGGTTTAGAAGGGTCCTGAGCACAGGATCCTTTGTCCTGTGGATTTGGGGTGCACCATCCTTCTGGTATGTGGATGTGTTCACACACCTGGAAACAAACATAAATACAGTTGATTATTAATTCAATCTCCAGCTCCTCACCTATCCCCAGAAATTAAGAGATGGAGCTGAAGTTTCAAGTGGTTAATCAAGGTTTGCCTACAAGCCCCCATCCTCAAGCTATCTATGGGCCTTCTGAGAACCCTCTCATTAGAGCAAATATACTTACTTCTACCACCCCCATCACTCAAGAAATTGTGAAGATTTTAGGATCTTGGTGCCAAGAATTGGGAATTAAGAACAATGTATATTTTTGTTGTCCTACATAACATAAAAATGATTAACATTTTATTAGTCAATGTGTGTTTGGGGATAAATTGGTAAAGGTAAATTTTTGTTATTGAAATTCAATTTAAGGAAATTGGAGAATATCAGGTATTTGTGGTGAGAGATGGAAAATAGGAATAAAGAGTAAAAACTTCCTTGAGCATATTTTATATTTTTAGATATAAGTAGGGTCATTTGTAAATATTGTGCTTTTGATTGGGATTGCATTGAATCTATATATCAGTTTGGGGAGGTTGGTATCTTTCACCTATTTATGCATTTATATACTCATTTATGTGTGTCTTCAAGTTTGCAGTTTACTGTTTGGAGGTTTTCTACATCTTTGTTAGGTTTAAACCCAAGTATTTGATAGTCTTTCATGCAATTGTAAATGGTATATTTTAAAATTTCTTTTTCTGATTGTTGATGATACATAAAACTACAATTCAGTGTGACCTTGTACCCAGCTATGTACTGTTTACTTCTTAATGATTATAGTATGTCTGTAGAATCTTTTGGATTTTATACATAATGATGTTATTGGCAAATAATGATAGCTTTATTCCTTTTTTAAAATTCTTCAATGTTTTGCCTTACCTTATTGAGAAGTACAAGAATAAAAACACATTTTAAATAGAAGCAATGAAAAGCAACTTTATCTCCACATGATCAAGGAATAAGCCTCCTATTTTGTGCCATGAAAGTATCAGGGTTGTAGATTTATTCATTATTATTATTTTAGATTCTCTTTATAAGATTAAGGAAGTTTCCTACTATTTTTTATTAAATCATAGCTGTGTACATTAATGCAATCTTTGGGGTGCAATGTGCTAGTTTTATATACGGTTTGAAATGTTTTGATCAAACTAGTTAACATAGCCTTCACGGCACTTTCTTAATTATAGGGTTAAGACACTTATATTCTACATCTAGTGGAGTAGTAGGAGGTTTTGTTTATTAAAAATGAGTATAGAATTATCTCAGCAAGTAGATTTGTTTTAACATTTGGAAAAAATGCATACACGTACAAACATGTTTGTGTGTATCTTTCTGGCTTTGACTGACTATTTGTCTGAAATTTAAGCAGAAATTTTCAGAAGAGATTTGTTTATAATTTTCCTTTCTTGTAATGCCCTTGCCACATTTTGCTGTCAAGGTTATATTGGCTTTATAATACAGATTTGGAAATATTCTCTCCATTTTTAATGTCTGGAAGAGTTTTTGTGAGTTTAGTAGTATTTTCTCAGTAAACATTTAGAAGAATTCACCAGCAAATCTGTCTGGGTCTGGAAAATACCTTGTTACTTTTTAATGAACAGTTTTGCTGAAAATATTCACATGCCATAGAATTTACTCAGTTACATCATAGTATTCAATGGATTTTAGGGTATTCACAGAGTTGAGCATACATCACCACAAATAATTCTGAAACATTTTCATTATCCTGAGAATAATCATCATCCACCAAATGGCTTATAAATTCCAGCCCTGAGAAACCATTAAAATGCTTTCTATCTTTAGTAGTTTGCCAATTCTGGACATTTCATATGAATGTAATGACATACAATATAATCTTTTGTGACTGGCTTCTTTTACTCACCAAATTATTTTCAAGGTTCGTGCATGGTGTTGCATATATCAGTACTACATTTCTTTTTATTTGCATATATAATTTGATTATGCTCTTAGTGCATATTTTATTCATCTTTTAATCAATTGATGGACATCTGGGCTGTTTGCACTTTTTAGTTATTATGAATAATGTTGCTGTGAACAAATTTTGCATGGACATATGTTTTCACTTATTAGCTTGATACCTAGGAGTAGAATTTTTTTTGAGACAGAGTCTCACTATGTCACCCTTAGTAGAAAGCCATGGCATCACAGCTCACAGAAACCTCAAACTCTTGGACTTAAGCAATTCTCTTCCCTAATTCTCCCAAGTAGCTGGAACTACAGGTGCCACCACAAAGCCCAGCTATTTTTTGTTGCAGATTTTCCTTCTCATTTTGTTCATATATTGTTTTCCTGAATTTCTTTTAGTTTTTTCACCATATTTAGCATATTGGAAATATTTAAAACAATTGTTTTAAGCTACAGAGAGTGCCAAAAAAATGTGTGCATGTTTTAAGAGATGTCATCTATGTGTTAGTTTTCAAAGTTGAGATGAAGTTACTCGACTGGCAAGTGTACCTAGATATGCTATGCATATCCATTTTCAAGTCAAGTGTACCTAGATATGCTATGCACATCCATTTTACCTGCAATTTGTACACTTTTAGGGAATGATTGGTTTTACTTCCAACAAGATCTCTTAAAATGTATATATATATGCCTGGGCTTCCATAGGGATTATTTCTGTCAATTTATTTTCTTCTTTTGAGTGAGCTTATGCTTTCTTCTTTCTTTGTATATCTTATTTGTTGTTGTTGTTGTTGCTATTGAAAAGTGAACATAGCAACATCAAAAATACACTATTGGGACCTGATCAAACTAAAGAGCTTC
>NW_003852643.1:864317-870102 GCF_000181295.1 Otolemur garnettii | reverse complement strand
AGCTGAAAAATAAAACACAAAACAGACCAACCAACAAACAATCAGAACATCTCTCCTAGTCTTTGCAGATTGGCTCTGATCTGGAGCACTCCTTTCTCACTTGCATTGTTTTTTTCACCCTAAGCTTATTGACAGGCAAACTTAGATCACTGGTATCTTTCAGACTTTACTCTTTTCTAATATATGCTTTTAAGGGCATACATTTTTTAATAAGCACAGATATAGACGCATTCCCACAGTTTTCATGTGTTGTTTTCTCATTATCACTCATTTAAAAATAATGGCACACATTTGGTTGTCATTTCTTCTTTTACCCATGAATTATTGTGTAGTGTTTTGTTTAATTTCCAAACACATAGAGATTTGTTATCTATTTGTTATTAATTCTTAACTTTGTTTGTCTTACATTAGAGAACATATTCTGAATTATTTTAATATTTTGAAATATATTTAGACTTGGTTAATGGTGTAGTATAAAGTCAGATTTAGTAAATATTCCTTTTTTTTCTGAAAAGCATTTATACTCTACATTTGTAGGTTATAATGTTCTATATATGTAAATTCGGTCAAATTTGTTAGTTGTTCTGCTTAAATATTCAGTACTTTTACTAGTATTTTTTCTGAATCTTTCACCAGTTGCTTAAGGAAATATATTTATATGTCCTACAATGACTTTAGATTTAAGCAGTGTTAGTAGAAAATACTAGCTTAGAGTTATAATATATTTCTGTTAGACTGACAACTTTATCTTACAACATATATCTTTTTATCTCTATTAATGTTTTTTATCTTAAGGTCTACCTTGTTGAATTTTTTCGTAGCTACATCACTTTTCCTTTGCTTACTGCATATATGTATTTATTTTTATCATACTTTGACTTTCAACTATTCTCTGTCCATATATTTGAGATGTATCTCTTATGACAGTATATGATGTATGATTTTTATCCAGTCTGATTTGGAATGTTCAGTCCATTTATATTCACTATAGTTATTGATGTATTATATTTCTCTTCTTACTGTTTGTTTTCTATTTAATCCTCTGTTCTACATTCCTACTGATAATGTTAAGACTATAGGTCTTAACAGAGGAAACCCCCTATATTTGTTTTCAAAATTGTGTACCCATATATGTGCAATGGACAAATATATCCATTTGTTCAAAGATGGGTATATCCATTTATTCAGTATGCGTGCATGTGCCTAGGAGAAAGTTCTTAGCTCTAATTACTTGCTACAAGGAGTTTATGAGGTTTTTCTAAAGGTGAAGTGTCACACAACTAGAAAACAAGGTTTGAATTTGGTTTCAATGCCTGGACTCTTAGCAACTGAGTTTTATTCCTTCCCTAAATTTTGAAAGTTTATTATTTTATCAGTCTTCATTTTCTTCTTGACTGATCTATATCTGCAGTTGTCACTACAGTCCTAGGGATGATGACTTCCATTTTCACAACCCTAATCCAGACTTCTTTCTGTCTAGTGCAACCCTCTTCCTGGATATCACAAGGGTACATCAATCTCAATAGGTCCAAAATCAGTTCTACTATTAATTGCGATTAACTCTATGTCTCTACCCCAGGTTTCCTACTCAGTGATGTTCAAACTGCAGTGCCAGCTCTGGTCACAAGGTGGCCCTTTATTCTACTTTTTAAAATTTCTCCAACAGACACAAGTTTTGTTAAAGGAGAAAAATAAATCCATTATTAGATGGTAAAACAAGTTAGGAGATATTCTTTACTGTACAATACCTATTCAAGTTTGAAATTTTTTAAGTCAGAATCACTGAAAGATTATGCCTGACACATTTATCTCTTCTGAATTATGCATTCATACAATAAGTACCTACTATCCTTATTGCTGGGAGGTCTATTAATCTTCTGCTGCATAGCTTTTCTCTGTGTTTAGTTTCTGCTTCCTCGTAATTTCCTCTTTCTCATAACTTGAATTCATTGCAATGACCTCTCAAGTCCTCTATATCAGGGAATTTTCAGTTTCCAGCATGATTATTACCATTGTGCCCAATTTTATCAATGTGAGGGAAAACACCATTTCTCTTAAAAGAAACAATTGGATTGGCATTTGACACTGCTAAAATATTAGAAAAACAATATAATTTAAAAATTACATTTAATAAAATAGTTGGCTGTCTACAGGCATTCTGATCATGGTTTTAATGTATTTATTATTTACTTTATTGAGAAGCTTAAACCACTGATTCTGAAGCTGAACAGTTTTGCCCACATCCTGGTTTTGCAATTTATTAGCTGGACAACATCAGGTAACTTGTTTACCCTTGATGTACCTGTTTCCTCCTGTGTAATGTGTGCTCATTGATAGTACAGAATTCACAGATTTCTTTTGAGAAACTGATTAATACTTATATATCACTTAGAATACTCTCTGGAACATGGTTCACACCACATGTATAAGTATTTTTATTATTGTCATTATATTCTGCATATTTTAAATTATATGGCAGTATATATTCAGAATTTGTTAATAGCAATATGATTGGAGTTGTACAAAAATTTAAAATAAAAAACTGGCATTAAAGAAAATAAGAATAGAAAAATCACCTTTAATCACACATCCATTCCCAAATGTTATCAATAGTGATTTCCTTTATGTTTTCTTCTATTATAAATGTGGACATGTCCACACATATTTGTACACATTACTTTCTTGTATAACATAGTAACACCCACTATAGATTCAGAAACAGTTTTTTGAGAAAAAGTGAAGCCTTCACATAATATCTTCATATCTATTATATGCTTTACCCCAGTGTAAGAAATAATGAAATATTCTAAAAAATAGATGCTAACATAGAGTCGTATGGTTTAGATCCTGTGATATATTGTGCTGCAAGACAATCTGGCACTTTGACATATTTCCTTGTAGTCTTTTTCAGGGCATATTTTTACTCAATATAATTGTGTTTCCACTGTACTACCAGTTAATAAAATTAGTTTATGTCAGAATCTCTCAGGAGTTCACATTAATGTATGTTTTGGGACCCAGTCTGAAATGTGTTTGATTCATGGAATTTTGTGGGAGGAGACCCCATTTCTACAAAAAATAGAAAAACTAGGCAGGCATGGTCATGTGCACATGTATTCAGGAGGCTGAGGCAGAAAGATAGCTTGATCCCTGGAGTTCAATGTTACAGTGAACTATGATCAATCTCTCCAGTGCACTCCAACCTCGGCAGCAGAGTGACACCTTGTCTGTAAAAACAACATAGATTTAAATTGAAAATACATAATGGGCTTCTTTCTATTTAAGTGAAGCACTTTTGACAAAGAAGAGTTTGTTAATTTGGTCAGAATGCAATATTCAATTCTAAGCTGGCAACACTAAAAGTTTTGAAGCAATTGGATCAACAAAAGTATATTCGTCATGGTAGTGATGATGCATAAGCTGGTCCTAGTTAAGGCCACAGACTATACTTCAACTTCAGTGCCCTGAACATTTGTGTTAACGCTCTCTTCTCCTTCATGAATCATTCCATCTCATCTACATCTTCATCCATCACGTCAATGTTATTGACAAGTCTATTGCCTCCGTGAGCCCCCTAAAATCCTGGAACAGCAGAGTCCAACACCCTCTACTATTTCCTTTAAGATCCTGACCTTCACTCCCTGACAAAGGGCGAGCTTCCTCTCCATTTTCTACAGGGCCTGCTCCCTTCCTTCTTTTTTCCTGTGAAAAACACTCTCCATGTTGAGATTTTTCTCCTGCATATTCTACTTTGCAGTCCATGACTCCTAAGACATAAACGGTGAACGAAAAAATGGAATTCTTGGTGGATATATCAGCACCGAGGACAGAGACCCTACTACGTGCCTTTCAAGATTTAGAATCTTGGCTAGCAATGGTTTTTAAATGTTCATTTTTTTTTTCCCACCAGAGAGGACTCCTGCGTCCTCAAGAGGCCTCAGTCAAAGCTCCACCCTCAAGCTTGCTCTTGTCTCCTCCCTCCTCCATAGTCTACCATTATTTTTCTGTAGATTCTTCCCCCAACTTATTCAAGCACCAAAAGGGAGGATCCAGAGTGGGGCTTCAGCCTGGGCTCTGTCCATGACCCCACACGCACCCCGCCCGGGTTCTCACCACTGTCCTGCGCACCGACCGGTTTTTCCTCGCAGTCTCCTCCCATTTCTCGCCGTGAGGTGAGCCCTTCCGACCTTCAGATGGCTGGGGTGGGAGGAGCGAGGGCTGCTGCAGCCCAGCGCTCACACCACCCGCCCAGTCACCACCCAGCCATTTCCCCACTCTGAATCTCCCAGTACCATATTTTTCAACTTTGTCGCTCCTTATCCACCCTCCGCCCCTGGCACCCCTTGCTTTTTAAATACCCACGATGGTGGAAACCTGGGTCTAATTAAAATAGAACTTTCACCCTCCATGTCTCTGTTTCCCTCTGCGATTTATTTCCACGCCTGGACTATCGAAATCTTTTCCACCAAAATGAATGTGGAGCACGGAGAGTGGGGTTTGTATTCCTACTCCTGTGGGGCAAGTTTTCTGGCACTTACTTATATACACATATTCATTGCCCCAGTAACCATCCAAAATGGATTTTGGTCAAGACCACAGGCCCTAACCCACCTGAGAGCTCTGTCCTCAGCTGTCAACGATCCAGATACCAGCGTTCCCCCAGGCTGAGCAAGCCAGAACACAACCCTGCTGCGTTCTTGGACAGTTGCTTTTCCCTCATTCCTTGACCAGGAGTTTTTTTCTCCACTGTAACAGGAATCATTAATCAGAGAACACAAAAGGCAAAAACAAACAACAAAAAAAAAAGTATTTAGGCAGACTCTCATTATCTGACAGCCACATCACAAGTAAGTAGAGGATCCCGATATTCCCTCCCACTCACAAACAGGACAGCAGAAACCAACAAGCCCTCTTCTCTCCCATCTCCCCGGATCTGGGATATCTCTTTTTCCACTTTGGTGTTTCATGTGGCTAGATAGGGTATTGTATTTGGTTTCTCAAATCATCAAGGAGAGGCAGCATGTTCTCTTGAGGTTGTTGTTCATTTACAGTTCTTGTGTAATTATCTTTTTCCACTGTCCTAACCTCCCATCAGCAAGATCCTTCACCCTACATTCTCTTTCAGTAGTTACTTTTCCCCATGGCCCTTATGTGTACCTGTAGGTAAATGGGCAGGAAGCTTGGTATCAGGAAAGGAAGCTGGGAATGGAAGTGAAACATAAACTTTCCTCTATGTACTTTTCTGTTCCTGTTTGTAATTTAAAGTGCTTTGTTTATAATTTTACTTTTATAAGCTTTAATTTTAACTAATTTGTATTTATTTTATTAATTTTTAATTAAAATCATGACTGTATACATTTATGGGGTACAATGTGATGATTTGATATACAAAGTGGAATGCTTAAATCAAACTGATTAACATAACCGTCTCCTCGCATATTTTTTGTCGTGAGACTTTTAAAATTTATTCATAGTCATTTTAAAATATACCCTTGCAATGTGCACATTAGGTAAGACCACCAAATGCCCTCCTTCCTCCCACCAATCAGCCTCCTCCCTTCCCTTCCCTTCATCCTCTTCACCCCTCCCACTTCCTACACTATATTAGTGTTTTATCATTCATATGAGTCTCTAAGTTTTTCTATATTGGTTTCATAATAGTATTGAGTACATTGGATACTTTATTTTCAATTCTTGGGATACTTCACTAAGAAGAATGTGTTCCAAATCCATTCAGGTAAACATAAAAGATGTAAAGTCTCCATCTTTTTTTTTTTTTTTTTTT
>NW_003852643.1:854007-862412 GCF_000181295.1 Otolemur garnettii | reverse complement strand
TTGATGGGCATTTGGGTTTCTTCCATGACTTGGAAGGAAGAAATTATGAACTGAGCTGAAATAAATATTCTAGTGCAAATGTCTTTATAATAAAATGATTTTTGTTCTTCTGGGTAGATACCTAGTAATGGGATTGCAGGGTCGAATGGAAATCCTGAGAAAAGAAATAGTACAAGATGTTAACAAATGGGAGAACATACCATGATGGTGATTGGGAAGAATCAACATTGGTAAAATGTCCATACTACCCAAAGCAATCTACAAATTTAATGCAATCCCCATCAAAGCACCAATGTCATACTTTACACAACTTGAGAAAATAGTACATTATTTTATATTGAATCATTAAAAACCCTGAGTAGCTAATACAATTCTTAGAAATAAAAACAAATCTAGAGGATCACATTACCAAACTTCAGGTTATACTACAAATCTATAGTGATTGGAACAGCATGGTACTGGCACAAAATTAGAGGCATAGATCCATGACATAGAATAGAGATTCTAAAGATGAACCCAGTCACATATCGTCATTGATCTTTGATAAAACAAAAACATGCATTGGGAAAAAGAATCCCGATTTAAAAAATGGCGCTGGGAGACCTGGTTAGCCACTTGTAGAAGAATGAAACTGGACCCACACCTCTCACCATTGATCAAAAATTGATTTTTGCTGGATAAAAATTTAAATTTAAGACATGAAACTATAAAAAGACTAGAAGAGAGTGCAGGGAAAATACTTGAAGGTATTTGCCTGGGAAAATATTTTATGAAGAACCTCCCCGCCCCCTCTTCCCCCGACAATTGCAGCAACACCAAAAATAAATAACTGGGATTTGATCAAGCTGAAAGCTTCTGCACAGCTAAGGGTATTACAACCAAAGGAAACTGACAGCCTTCAGAATGGGAAATGATTTTGGCATGTTATAAATTTGATAAAGGTCTGATAACTAGAATATACAGAGAACTCAAATTAATCTATAAGCAAAGAGCAAACAACCCCATTTCTTTGTGGGCAAGAGACTTGAACAGAAACTTCTCTGAAGATGAATGGCCAACAAACACAAGAAGAAATGCTCATCATCCTTAATCATCAGAGAAATACAAATCAAAACCACTCTGATATGTCACCTAACTCCAGTGAGATTATTCCACATCATAAAGGGAACAGTTCCACAATGCTGGTGAGGTTGAAAATTAAAGTTCTTTTTTTTATTAAAGAATATAATACTGGGGCCCAGCACAGTGGCTCACATCTCTAATCCCAGAACTTTGTAAGGCTGGGCAGGAGGAGCACCTGAAGTCAAGAGTTAGAGACCAGCCTCAGCAACATAGCAAGACCCTGATCTCTACAAAAACCAGAAAAATTAGCCAGATGTGATAACCTGTGCTTGTAGTCCCAGCTGTTTAGGAAGCTGAAGCAGAAGGACTGCTTGAACCCAGTTGCCATGAACTATGATGACATCACTTCACTCTAGCCTAACTAACAAAACAAAACTGTACCTCAAAAAAAAATTACTTACATATTTTAGGGTAGGGTAAACTGGGTACTAACTTATCCCAAGATTTCTGTTTTCATTGGGATGCCTTATAATTTGGCTAAATTGACATACATCAAGTAGAAAGAATTTTCAATCAATTCAAAGGGAAGAGCAAATTTTAAAAACATGCTACTTGTTGACAATCTTTAAGACATATTTTTGGGGGTGAAAAGTAATTTACAATGAAAATAACACTGTCCAGTAAACAGGAAAGGCTTCATAATTTGTTTATATTTATAGTTATCAATTAGAGAATGTTTCTGATAATCCTTCCCAAATGGCTTTTAAAAAAGATATCAACTACATTGGCAGAGGGAGGGAGGGCATGAGGCGGGATCTCACCTAATGTGCACATTGTGAGGGTGTTTAGGGTGCCCCCAGGTGAGGGTCTCTTTTACAAATGGAACTTTACCCTGAAGTGAGAACAATGCAACCTAAAAATTGTACCCTCATATTAATTTGAAAAAGAAAATACTCAAAAAGAAATAAATAAATTTAAAAGTCAGCAGCAGTTGACAGGATAACAGTTTTACAATTTAAAACCTAAGTTTTTCTAAAATAAATCATCGTTTTATGTGTTCAGTAAATTATACCTGGAGAGCCTTTCAACCTTAAGTAATAAGGTTCAGAAAATATGATTAAGTATAGAGCTGGAATGCAAAGCTTGAGGATAGCCACATGGAAACACTGACTCCAAATGAATGGGGCCAGGTTTCCAAAGTGGAGAAGTTAAGGTTTCACTTATATAGGTAGAGACAGAGAAATGTTAGCAGAATTAAGCATTTTCCATAAAGACCAGTGCATACATCACAGCTCTTTGTTTACATGCTGTTACATTCCAAAGATCACTTTACTACTCCATGAGGAGGGATAGTGATCTGAGGAAGATTTTTTAAATTTCCTTTTAAAATATGATATTCTTCACTAATTTGTGTGTTATCCTTACACGGGGGCCATGCTACTTTTCTCTGTATCATTCCAATTTTTAGTATATGTGCTGCCAAAGTAAACACTGAAGTAGTCTCATCTCTGATAACATTTGGTCTTATATATTTACAGGGAAAAAAAAAGCAGAGATTGTAATGGCATGGCATGTGACTCAGGTTGCATAGTCACATTCTTCTCAAGGCTCAGAATAATTTAAAATTTCATCAGCTTTAAGTTTGAATTATTTGATTTCCCCCAAGCCTAACAAGTATCTTATTTTTGTTTTGCTTTAGAAAAATAACTATCTTTTTCACTCATGTAAGTGTTAAATTCTCATAAATAACTAGTACAGTTTTGATCTGTTTGGATGCAACCTGCTAGGCCTCTCTCTCACCTTGGGCCTCCTTACCTGCAGGAAGCACAGGAGGAATCTAGCCTTGCTGTAGCTTCACTGCCTGCCAGTTCACCCCTACCCAGATAGCCTCACTATACTTAGACCAGTGTCAAAGCAACTCTCACCTACTGACCATATTAATTAACCCAGACCAAGTTATCTCAACTGGAAAAGTCTGTGGACCACTTGAAATGTGGACCACTTGTGGTCTGTGGACCACAAGTTTATGTATGGTTAGGGTGAGTGTGCTATACACTTCTATGGGAAAAGGGTTTGCGTCTTAGGACTTTAAGAAAGCCTGATACATGAACAGGGTGAAATTATGAGAAAGCTGAAGCTATGAGGTAGAGATAAGGAGGAAAAAGGGGGATGAGAGGAGAAACTGAGACAACAACTGAGCCAAGTTAATGACAGAATACTACAGTCCTCACTCATATCCTGGCTCCTAAATGTCTATTCTCAAATTCCCTTGAGATCACAATCTTTTTTATTGCCTCGTTAACTGTCACTGTGGATCCTGCCTCAACGAAACTAGCCTACATATCTGTTCCTTACAACTAGTGAGACTATTTGAAACCGATTTTATATAATAAAATGTTCTTAAAAAATTCTTAACAATCAACATAATAGTGCAATGGCCTTAAAACTGAAACAGCCTGAAAGTACATCAACAGGGTGTTCACCAACAAAGACATGTATGTAGAAAAAAGTACAAGTCATTTAGCCTCACTAGAGGTCAAAACATACAAAATCAACCTTCAAGGTACTCTTTTCACCTGTTAAATTGGTATCTTTCTAAATCATACTATCTATTTTATATGAAGCTATTCTCATGGGCTGGCTGTACATGTGTAAATTGCTTAAATTATCTTGCAGGCCTTTCTGGTTATATACATAAAAAGAAATAATATTCTTCAGACTCATAGACAAAGCAATTTCACTTTTAGAAATTTTTTCTTCAGAAAAAAACTATTGCTGTTTATAAAGATTTTGGTGAAGGCTTTAGTTATGATGGCAAAAACATAGAGGCAACATAAAAGAAACAGGATGGGATTAACTAAATTACTGTTAATTTTAACATGCTAAAAGTACAATATTTAATGGCATACAAATATTTATATTTCATTGTTAGAGAATATATGTAATACAGTACCTTGATGTAGCAAATAAATTTTGTGTGTGTGTGTGTATACACACTGTATATACAGTATCTTCCATCTCACAGAGCAGTGAAAGCTGGCATCCTCTCCTGTCTCCCCATTTCCTGGATCTAGGATATATGTATTGAAATATATATTTCAATTTTAAATGTATGTTT
This sequence comes from Otolemur garnettii, assembly GCF_000181295.1. Taxonomy (NCBI): domain Eukaryota; kingdom Metazoa; phylum Chordata; class Mammalia; order Primates; family Galagidae; genus Otolemur; species Otolemur garnettii. The sequence continues at coordinate 858,232 of NW_003852643.1, read as the reverse complement.
TATATATGTTATATATATTATTCATACACCTAACTGTATTTCATGTATAGTGAGCAATAAATGAAGTCTGAGTTATCTTAAAACTATGCATTTCTGGGCTCAGCACCTGTAGCTCAGTGAGTAGGGCACCAGCCAAATACACTAAGGCTGGCGGGTTCGAGCCCGGCCCCGGGCCAGCTAAACAACAGTGACAACTGCAATAAAAAATAGCCAGGTGTTCTGGCAGGCTCCTGTAGTGCCATCTACTTGGGAGACAGACAAGAAAATCGCTTAAGCCCAAGAGTTTGAGGTTGCTGTGAGCTGTGATGCCATGACAGTCTACCAAGGTTGACATAATGAGATTCTGTCTCAAAAAAAAAAAAAAAACTATGCATTTTATTGTTCAATGTATGTAATTTAGATAAAATGTGAAAAATTTTTGGAAAATACACAAGAATTATACATGCAACACTTTTTAGAAATCCATATTCCTGTAAAATTATTAGGTCCTTTTAAGTACTTTTGTTTGATTTTTTTCTCCACTAACATTACAACTTATGTTAATACGCTATGAAGTTGGTAAATTTGACTAGGTGGGATTTCATCTTACGTGACTTTTGAAGCCAGCCCTGGCTGAAGATGAAACCACATTGCACTAACACTTCCAGTGATAATTGAGAAGTCTGGAAGGTACATAGGAGTTGACAATACCTAGTAAGCACCTAATTACTACTGTTGAACAAATAAGTGGATGAAATATACATTTGAGAGTCATCAAATAAATGAAATTGAGTGTAGATTTTTGAGGGTTTCTTTCCGTCTATCTGTATTTTGAAATATAAATAGGATAATTTGATACACATAATATGACCTGCTTTAAAATAATATGTATTGCTCTTATTTGCAAAAGTAAAACATTTTCACTGGGAAAAAATCAGAGAACTATAGCTAAAAGCCACATGTCAAGCAAAAGCCAGAAATAGAAATTTGTTTTTGTTTTGTTTTTTTTTGAGACAGAGTCTCACCCTCAGTAGAGAGCCATGGTGTCATAGCTCACAGCAACCTCTAACTCTTGGGCTTAAGTAATTCTCTTGCCTCAGCCTCCCAAGTACCTGGGACTACAGGCTCCAGCCAAACACCAGGCTATATTTTGTTGCATTGCTGTTTGGCTGGCCCAGGCCAGTTTCGGACCCACCAGCCTCAGTGTATGTGGCTGGCAACGTAACCACTGTGCTACGGGCACCAAGCCCAAAGATAGAAATTGTTTTCTATTCATATCTGTGTGTGTATATATATACATATATAATTTAATTAAGAACTAAGACTAATATTTTTAAATATGCTTACTATATTATTGACATAAATGGTACTCTTTCTAGCAAAAATATTTTCCATGGTTTGGTGCCTGTTGCTCAGTGGTTAGGGCTCTGGCCACATATATGAAGGCTGGCAGGTTTGAGTCTGGCCCAGGCCTGCTAAACATAATGACAAATACAAAAAAAATTTTTTTTCCTAGACAAACAATTTTTCAACAGTTTAAATTTAGGAAAGAATTACCCTCTTTCTCATGTGAATAACCTAATGCTGAAAGCTTGATCATTGCAAACTTGATTGGAAGGAGGGACAGTCGGAGGAAGGGAGGAAAGCCTCATTTCTAAGGCATACTGGTAATAAATATGTAGCTCTTCCTCAACATCAGCAGAGTAAGAGAAGCAAATGTGAGGGATTCAACCATTGCAGAGACCCTAAGCCTCAAACAGGTAGTAAATGCTCTTAATTCATACCTTTCTCAGCTACAGAGATGTAAATAAAATATGTGTTATAAAATAAGATCATACCATTTGCAAGCTTTGCTTTAATTGCAAAAGTTATACATAACCCCCGAGAAAATGTGACAGAGTCTACAAAAAAGTAATAAAAGAATATATAAATCATCCATAAGCCCACCAACCACCCAATCATATCAACTTCTAATATTTTGGTGTAAATTATTCCATAATATTTTCTATGTATGCATAAATATACATATCTTTTTAAAAATGAAATGCTCTGCAGTTCCCTGTTTGTAACTTGCTTTTCTCACATACCAATATATTATAAAAGATTTCCTTTCAATAAATATATAACTATCTTTTTTTTAATTTTTTTTTTTTTTTTTTTGCAGTTTTTGGCCAGGGCTGGGTTTGAAACCACCACCTCCAGCATATGGGGCCGGTGCTCTACCTTTTTGAGCAATAGGCACTGCCCTATGTTATATTTTTAAATATCTTATTTTTTATATCTCCAAAGTTTTATCTCAATTGTTATTCTGAATATTAGTTAATACATGCCTATTAAAGATAAATTTTAAATATATAAATGCAACAATTAGAAAGTAAAATTTTCTTTATATTAAATACTCATTCTTAAATATATCCTATGATGATAGTTCAATACATATTTATCCACATTTCTAATGATTCAATAGGATTCTGCAATAAGTTGACTTAAGGTACAACATGATTGGAGGTGGGAGTAGGGGGAGGGTGAAATGGATGGATTATATTTAAGCCTGAGTGCTTAGTGAACAACTGTTTGTGGCACCAAATCACAGCTGAATCCTTGATTTAGGCTGGGCAGCCAGCTAGGCTGCCAATTAGGCTCAGTAACATAACCTAAAATTTTATAGGAATCAATTTTTTGGACTTCACTTATCATGCTGGAGTGGAATTTAATTATATACTCATATTTTAAATACATAAAAATAAGTATATGTACTCTGTTACAAAAATGTAATACATGCATTAATTTTCAATTTGCCTTTTTTGCTTAATGATATACATTGGGCATTTTTTATGTGAGTAAATGTAACTCCATATCATTTTTCATCACTGTATAGTATTACTTTATGTGAATGATCAAATTTTTCTTAATCCAGTCTCTTTTAAGAAAATTTAAGTTTCATTATTCCTTTAAAAAAATATTATCACAACTACCACAATTATCATATTGGGCATTAGAGTATTTATGTATGGTAAACCCCTACAAGAGCAACTGATATGTACAAAAGGACATATATTTTAAAGTTTGGTATTGCCAGAATGACTCCAAAAATATTGTGGTAGTTTATATTCTTACAGAGCATGTAAATACTTGTTTTTCACCAACTCTGAGGAAAATTTTTGAAAAAATTAACTCCCATTTCTGTTCTCAGTAGATCTCGATCTTAGTTCATTCTGCTGTAACAAGTTACTATAAGACTGGTAGTATAAACATCTATTTCTCACCATTCTGGACGCTGAGAAGTCCAAGATCAAGATACCAGCAAATCCAGTGTCTGATGAGGGCCTGCTTCTTGTTTTGCAGATGGCCATCTCTTCTTTGTGTCATCATAGGACAGAGAGCAAATAGTGAAGAAGTATGGTCCTTCATGCTTATTTCTATATGGATATTAATCCCATTTATGAGGACTCCACACTTATGACCTAATTTTCTACTTCCCAAAGGCCCCACCTTAAGAGTAAAGTCATAGTAAGCTTCCATCACTTTGGGTATTAGGCCTCAATAGAAGAATTTGGAGGGCACTCAAACATTTGATCCATTACAATCTCAATGTTTCTTAGAATTCTATATGGGTTACATAATTAATTTTAACTTCCTCCCTGTTTTAAGACATTTAATTTGCTTTGTAATTGTTTTTATTATAAGTAATGTGTTGAATATCCTGAGAGTCATTTTCTACTTCTAAATGGTACATACCATCTTTACAGTTTGAATTATTTTAACAGAATTATGAAGTCTGCCTTCTTCATCTAGCAGAAGCATCCAGGAGAATTCTATTGTCATAAGAATGTACACATGCTTAGGAGTAGGTCTGCTATAGCCTAGAACAATATTCTCTTTCTTTTTGTCCCTCATTGCTGCTTTTCACTTGTGGCTTCTCACTGTATATTCAGGTCAAAGCTGAAGGGTCAATGCTAAGAATTCAGGTCTACAAACTTTGTTTCAGTAAATCATTGTGACTACCATTAAATATTTTCCTAGGGTGAACACTTAGAGATGGACTTATGTGCTTAAAGGAGATGCATTTTTTTTTTTTTGGAGATGCATTTTTTTTTTTTATGTCACCATCGGTAGTGTGCCGTGGCATCACAGCTCACAGCAACCTCAAAGTCTTGGGCTTAAGCGATTCTCTTAACTCAGCCTCGCAAGTAGCTGGGACTATAGGCACCCACCACAATGCCTGGCTGTTTGTTTTTTTCTTTTT
>NW_003852643.1:852913-853987 GCF_000181295.1 Otolemur garnettii | reverse complement strand
TTACCTTTTCAGAACATTCTTTTTTTTTTTTGAGACAGAATCTCACTATGTCACCCTCAGTAGAGTGCCGTGGCATCACAGCTCACAGCAACCTCCAACTCCTGGGTGCAAGCGAGTCTCCTGCCTCTGCCTCCCAAGTTGCTGGGACCACAGGTGCCCACCACAACGCCCAGCTATTTTTTGGTTGTAGTTATCATCCTTGTTTGGCAGGCCTCGGCTGGATTCAAACCCTCCAGCTCTGGTGTATGTGGCTAGTGCCCTAGGCGCTGAGCTATGGGCGCCCAGCTGGAGATGTATATTTTAAATGCAATTGCCTAAGTACTGTCCAGAAAGATAGAAGGATTCCTATTCCATGACCTGGAAACAAATGAGAAAGTCTTTGGTATAGTGTAGAACGTATTATGATAAGATTACACTGAACTCATTTTCAGACTATAGCCACTGTTAAGAAATTTAAGCAACCCTGAAGAGGACCAGATGAACTTCTACCCAAAAAAGAAGCATGAGAGACAGGGCAGGTGAACTAATGGTAAGGGGACAGGGCCTGGGTTCAATCACACTAATCTTCTCCTTTGTTCCCTCCCTCCATCTAGATCCTGACCACCTGCTGAAACCCAGGTCAAGGGTTTTTAACAAAAGCCAACGCCCAACAGTCCCCCTTACCTTTCCCTTTCTCTAAATGGTCTCATGTGAAGGAGGCTCTGCCTTTCCAGTTATATCATATATCCCACCCCTAGCTCTTGGGTTAGGACTGAGATGTGGCCCATTCTCAGGAGAACAGATCTGGAGACCAGCCATATGCCAGTTATAGATTTGTGCTGCTGGTCCTTTGGGCAAGGTACTCTGAGATTCTAATGATTTAGAGCATGGCCTAAAGCAGACGTCCTCAAACTACGGCACGCAGGGTGTTTTTGCTGCCACTGCCTGTCCTGCTTAGCAGCCGACTTGTCCCAGGGCCCACAGTCCGGCCCTCCAATGGTCTGAGGGACAGTGAACTGGCCCCTGTTTAAAAAGTTTGAGGACCCCTGGCCTAGAGTGAAGGTTACAGCTGAGAGTACATCTTGCCCCATTGTC
>NW_003852643.1:822728-851320 GCF_000181295.1 Otolemur garnettii | reverse complement strand
AAGAAGGATTAAGTATAAAATAAAAAGTGAAAATTGCATTCAAAAAGTCTCACTCAAGTTCTGGGCTTTTTTTCCTTCCCTTGGGGATAGGCAACTGAAAAGACTGGTAGGACCAAATGTTTAAGGAGTGCGGAGTGCGGAGGGAGTAGGGGGCGGGCTCACTCCTGCCGCGCTTTTGGTGGGAGTGGAAATTGGGGACCCGAGCTCACTGGTGACGTAGATCTCATGTGACCAGGAGTCGACGTGTGCAGAAGTCCTCCTGCTAGTCTGGTCCTTGTTCCCGCCTGGGTACCAGCTTCCTTCAGCGGTGAAGTAGACAGCGTGGGATCCCAGCGGAAGAAGTCAACTTGTGGGATTTTTGCAGGTTGGTGTCAATTTGGGTGTTTGCCTGGAGATTGCTAGTGTGCGCTGGTTTAGGGCAAAGACTTGAGAGTGCGGGGCAAGTCCGGCTCTCCACCCACCCACTCCCCCACCTCCTGGTCTTTAGGAAAAGATGACCCTAGGGAAGGGGACTAGGGATCATGAGGGAAGGACAAGAAAACCTATAATAGTTTACGAATAATCAGCCTCTGTCATCTAAGACCGCTTCTCCGACACCCACCCTCCTCCAAACACCATCTCAGTGTCAGAAACAGTTTAGAAATATCTGCTTTTCCCACTCCTTGTCTGATGAGAAAGACTAAGCCATCTCGCACTGTGGAGGTGGGGAGAACTGGGGGAAACAAAAGGTGGGAAACTTTCCGTAACTGAGAGATTGAGTGTCTGGTGCAAGCGCTCGCCCCACCCCCACATCACCTCCTGTTAACCGTTTGTCCGCAGGTCTGAGTTTGTAGCACGACCCAAGGCTAGAAAAAGGGGAGGAAGAAACTGACCCAGTCAGTACCAGGTAGGTAATAGGACCATTTTTAAAACTTCTGGGGTGGAGGTGGGCGAGAGCGGCAGAAAGGTTGTAGTCGCCACTGTTCCTGCCCCCTTCCTTCCCCCTCTTCTTTTTCACTCTTCCTCCCTTGCCCCTTACCCCTTGCCCTTTTTCCCTTACCGCCTCTCCCTCCTCCACCCTACCATCCACCTTAAGTGTTCTGGGCAAGTTTCAGTGTTAGGCCCTGAGGGGTAGAAATGGTGGGAAGGGTAAGGAGGCGGGAAGGCGGGCCTTGGAAAAGGCTGGAGGGAGGGAGGAGAGAGAGGTGAGGAGGTGGAACTGGGGAGGTAAGAGGGGCGGGGTCAGATAGCCCTGATTGCTGACCAGGCTTCTTCGCTGGCAAATATTTGACAGCTCTGAATTTAAAAAAAGTAAATACTGAGACCTCTGTCCAGAGCACCTATCCACTCACCAAATCTTTGACTTACTGTCTCCTTCTTGCTTCCTAGAAGTTATTGCATACAAAAGGGAAAAGCAGAAAAAAAAGAATAAAGGAAGGAAGACAGACACACACAAGATGAAACCCTGTCAAAAAATTGAAGGAAAACCAGAAAATGAGAGTGAACCAAAGCTTGAGGAAGAGCCAACACCAGAGGAAAAGCCAGAGGAGGGAGAGCCAGAAGACCAAGAAAAAGCAGAAGGAACTTTTAAAGAAAGGCTGATTCAGTCTCTCCAGGAATTTAAAGAAGATATACACAATAGGCATTTAAACAATGAAGATATGTTTAGAGAAGTGGATGAAATGGATGAGATAAGGAGAGTGAGAAACAAACTTATAGTGATGCGTTGGAAGGTTAATCGAAACCATCCTTACCCCTATTTAATGTAATTCACTGATCTTTATTTGATATTAACAATAGGTTTCTTTTTATTAGCATTTTCCTGATAAACTTTTGTCCTGCTTTCTACTTTTAACCTGTTGCTGTTAGTGGTTTTAGATTTATCTCATTATCTGCATCTCATTGTTTATTGTACATTAAACCAATCTACAAGACTTTGTCTTTTAATAAAAGAGATTTACTCATGTAAAAAAGAGGTTCCTGGTAGGACATAAAATGAGAAAGAGGTTAATAAGTAATATGTGAATATCATAGTTTTGAAAAGTAAAAGTACAATTGTATATTACATATATGCACATACTTATGAAGGATGAAAGACAAAAAGTATTGTATTGGTGGTGGGATTATGAGTGATTTTTCTTCTTTTGCTTATTTGTATTGTCCATATTCTTAAAATAAACACACATTATTATTGCTAAAAATAATAAAAGTTTTATAACAAAAAAAGCAACCAACAGCACTCACAATTTATTTCTAAACGTACTGGAGAACTTAATATTTGTTGACAGAATTGTATGAGCAAATGTGAACTTCAAAGTACCACAAGACCGCTTAACTAAAAGAATAAATTTATATCTGTTCTTATCCATAAAATAATCTCACAAAGATCTTGTGAGAACTAAATAAAGTAATGACTATGAGCTATGTTTGATAGAGTTTTGTCTTCACATGCCCATGCATGATGCTAGCTCCCTAAGAGAATTGTTTCAGCTATTTGGGAGGGTAGAGAAAGTATTTCTCATCTGTACTTAGCAACAAATCCAGGTTCCTATGAGATCGGTGCCACTTTAATATTCCTCTGCTGTTCCCATTTAGCCTATCATCCCCACTCTTAATACTGTCATACATCAGTATTCCTGCCCCTTCTACACCTTTCAGGCCCCTACTACTATGGATGTGCTAGAATTCTCAGGTAGTGAAGCCCAACACATTTCATCAGTTCCTCTGGTGGACTGAGTTCCCATACTGACTTCTATACAAATGGTGAGATTGTCCATTTCTTCAGTTTAAGTAGACACTTAGGCAGGGTAGATTTGGGTACAGCGCATCTTTTCATGTGTTTATTTGCCATTTGTATACCTTATTTCAAGACATGTCTATTCAAAAGTTTGCACATATCTTCCTTAATATTTTCAGAATAGTATGAGTAAAGTAACTATTTAAAGGAATGAGGTAGATTCCATATGTGCTATATGTTCATCACAAATGGTTAAAAGAAAATGAAGGACAGAAGGCACAGTGTAACATATACACATATTTCATGTTTATCCACAAATATCAAGACGAAGCCCTTTAGTTTGCTAAAGGCAAGGATCATTTCTCTTTAAGTGGCATTTTGATGTCTTGCCAAGACTTGCTATGTGGTTAATGTGGTTAAGAAATAATCATTATTTAAAAAATTTTCCCAATGCAGAATTATTTTATTTTTGCATCATAACTATCAAAGTAGATTTTGGACTTATACAGAGTCTTTCTTCCTTTATATAAACTCTAAGTCCTTTTCCAGATATTGTATCTTTTACGTATTATTTTGTAGGAAAAGAAATGAGAAAAAGAAAAGTCACCAGCTATTAAATAGAAGCCAGTCTAAGGTCAAAGTTCTTGCTCCTAATCACTGATCTAAAACAGTTGATATTTAATAAGTAGTAATAACAATAGTGTTTTTCCAAGTGAATTTCCTATCAGCTCCTCAAAGCTCCATGCCCTTTCAAGTCCTGATCTTGCTTCCCATATTCTCCCTGCCTGAAACACTCAACTATCACTTATATCCTTACCCTGGATAACTCCTACTAATTGATGCCAGAATAAATGTTACTTTTTAATTACAGGTTTATTGAGATATAATTTGCATACCAAACAGTCCACGTAAAGTATGCATTTTGAAGATTGTTATTGCATTTGCATATATGAGCAACTATTACCACAATTAATTTTAGTACATTTTCATCAAGTTAAAAGGAAATGTCATATACTTAGTTATGAACCTCCTATGCTGTTCAAACCCAGCCCTGGCCAAAACTGCAAAAAAAAAAACTTTCTATCCCCTTATGCCCCCAGCTAGCTCTAAGCAAACACTAATCTACCTTCTGTCTCTATGTAATTTTCACTGTTCTGGACATAATAAAATATGGTCTCTTGTGACTAGCTTCTTTCACTTAGCATAATATTTTCTGTGTTCATACATGTTATACCTAATGTCAGTACTTCATTCCTTTTTATTGACAAATATTATTCTATTGCATGATTAGTCCACATTTTGGGTGTGGATCATGGCAAGGATATGGAGCAATAGGATTTCTTATTCATTACTGATGCGAATGCAAAATGGTTCAGCAGCCACTTTGGAAGGCATTTTGGCAATTTCTTACAAAACTAAAAATGCTCTTTCCATACAACTAAGCAATTGTGCTTTTTATATTTACCCAAATTAGTTGAATATTTATTTCCACACAATAACCTGTACACACATATTTATTGTTGTTTTATTCCTAACTGCCCAAACTTGGATGCAACAAGATGTCCTTCAGTGGGTAAATGGATTAATAAATGGAAGTACATCAAAACGATGGGATATTATCCAGAGCTAAGAAGAAATGAACTATCAAACCATGAAAAGACATAAGGCAAACATAAGTGCACACTTCTAAGTGAAAAGAGCCGATATGGAAAGGCTATACATTTTATGATTTCATCTATATGACATTCTGGAAAAGGCATACTATTGGGTTAGTAAAAGGATCAGAGGTTGCCAAGGTTGCCGGGGAGGGTGGGATGAAAATAAGGAGCACATTCTTGAGATATTTTACTAAGAAGAATATGTTCCAGATCTGTCCAGGTAAACATAAAAGATGTGACGTCTCCATCTTTTTATGGTTGCACAGTATTCCATAGTGAACATATATCACAATTTGTTAATCCACTTATGGGTCGATGGGCATTTGGGCTGCAGGTTAGCTAAGAACAACTTTTTTCAGTTTTTTCTATGTGGGAATACCTTTATTTCACCTTCAGTTTTGAATGATAGGTTTGTTTAATATGGGACTATTGTTGAGAATTTTCTTTCTATGGAGCACTTTTATTATGTTATCCCACTGTCTTCTTGCACACTTTGTCATTTGCTGAAGAGCCAGCTACTAATCTTGTCAGAGTTCCCTTAAATGTGATGAGTCATTTTTCTCTTGCTGCTTTCAAAGTTTTTGACTTTTAGCATTTTCACCATGATGATTTTATTTGTGGATATCCTTGTGTTTATCCAATTTAGAGGTTGTTGATCTTCCTTGATGTGTTTTTAATAAATGTAGGAAGTTTTCAGCCACTATTTTAATACTTTCCGTTGCTTTTCTCTTCTCTCATCTTGGTACTTCAGTTACATTTGTGTGGTACACTGCCTGGTGTTCCACATTTCTCTGGGCTCTCTGATCACTTTTTTCACCGTTTCTATGATTATCTTTAGTCCTCAAGTTGACTAATCCTTTCTTCAGTCAATTCAAACCTACTTTTGAGCTCCTCTAGTGAAAAATTTCATTTCAACTAAAAAACTTTTAACACCAGAATTTCTGTGTGGTGGAGACAACAGCATTTTATTTCTAAGTGACACTCCTGCTTTAGGATGTTCCAGTAGAAGGGAGAACAACATCCTGAGATCCTCTCAGCTTACTCTTCTGTAAAACCATGCTTCACCAGCCAGGACAAGGGTTATCAAGGCCCCAGTAATCTCAATAGTGCCATACACAAGGGCTAGCCTCCATTCCTTCAGCAGGGACTGGATAAAAGATAGGAGTCCCCACCTCTCAATTGCACTCACCCATAACTTTGATTTGGCAACAGGCAGATGGGGGAAGGATGAGAAATGCTGGCATTCTCTTCTTCCCAGGAAGGAAGAAAACCCTTGACTGGGAAATGCAGGGAGAGGATGCTTTGTGTTCTCAGCTTCCTGTTGGGATTCAGTTTATGTCTGATGAGCTGGGAGTGAGAAGGGAGGGAGAGGTCGAGTTTCAGATACCACATACTCTAACCATTCTTATGGAGTTTCCATAGATTTTATTGACAGATGTTTTTCCAGTGATATGACAGTATCTGTGTCATATTCTACATGACCCCTAAGACCATTTCCAGAGGTTTTAAATGGCTGTTTGTTTGGTCTGGTTTTATTATGTTTACCAGTTCCACTGTAGAGCTCTTCATTATGTTGCTCAAAAAATCAATCTACTAGACATTACTTTTTCTTGGAAGACTTCACTGGAAACTGGGTTAGGTCCTCTTACTTTGTGCTCCAAGTGTCCCTTCAGCATTTACAACACTCAGTTTCTTCATTTCTTTCCATCAAATCATGAGCTCCATGAAAATATGAAGGCTGCATCTACTTTGTTCTCTCGTATATCTTCAGGCTTGTCTGGTATGTTGTAGGCAATAAATATTGATTAAACTAAATGTATATTTCTTATATTTTTATTAAATGAAAAAAGCTATTTCCTGGAAATCAAAATTCTTAAATATGGTCCTGAGATTGAGAAGTGGATTTCGGCGAGCAATGCCTCAGACAGAAAAGTGCTCAACCAATATCAAAGATATGGTGAAAGAACAAAAGAATGAAAGAGATCTAGATTGCATACTTATTAATAAACTAAACTGAGTAATGGCTAAGAGCACATAATTAAAAACAGACTATATGAGTTTGGATTCCTGCTCTGCTACTTCCTATCTTTTAACTTTATAAGTATTTATGGAAGTGCTATTTTATTTTCCTTTATCACTATGCATGTGTAAGAAAACTAGGATAATTTTGTATGTACTATTTTGTAACCCAAGTTTTTAAAATATTGTTTTTCTTTTCTTCTCCTTGCAAATAGGACACATTTTCCTTAGAGATAATTTAGAAGATAGAAGTGATAACCAGCATCATAAATGCATCTTTAATCTCAAAAATGAAGGTAGACAAATAGGAAGGTATGAGGAAAGGACAGGGGCATCAAGCCACCAGTAAGTGTTTTCTAAGTATAAGCGTGGTATAGGATACTGTCATGCTACTAATGCCTGAGTCTCTGGACTACAAATGGGGGAGGAGGAAGGAAAGTATGGAATAGGGGTGTATGTGTGTGTGTGTTTGAGTGTGAGAGAGAGGGAAAATAAACGAACATTTTCCAACACTTCAATTAGAGATAGATAAAAATGATCTGTACTACAAATACCTAAAATATTACTAATTTTACTAGTCTTTAAAAATAATTTCTTGCTGGGTGGCCCCTGTGGCTCAAAGGAGTAGGGTGCTGGCCCCATATGCTGGAGGTGGTGGGTTCAAACCCAGCCCCAGCCAAAAACTGCAAAAAAAAAAAATTTTTTTTTGCTTATTCTCAAACCCACCTAATTTGTTGACAAATATTTAAAAAGTATGGAAAGTTATAAACTGGAAGATCAGCATAAGAGCCAAAGGCAAAGACAGCTAAAACATTTGTATATTTCCTTCAATTTTAATATACAATATGTATAAACCTAGAAGGTAAATAAATAAATCAAATTGGCCAATTCCTATGAATTGAATATTTGTGTCTTTCCAAAGTACATATGTTAAAGCCAAACTCTAATGTGATGCTATTTGGAGGTGGAGTTTGGGGAGGCAATAAGTTAATGAGGTTGCAGGCCTCATGAATAAGGTTAGTGTCCTTATAAGAAGAGACAGGTGAGAGTTTGCTTCCTCTCTTTCTGCTTTCCACCACGTGGTGATACAATGAGATGAATGCCATCAACAAACCAGGAAGTAGGTCCTCATTACACATCAGATCTGAATCCTTGACCTTGTACATCCCAGTCTCCAGAACTGTGAGAAATAAATGTTTATTGTGTAAGCCACAGAGTCTGTAGTATTTTGTTAAAGCAACCTGAACTGACTAAGACACTGAGACAATAGACATGTTGTAACCAGGACACAGAACCAGGAGTCAAACACTCAGGCAGGTTAAAATTGTCCTTTATAACCAAGATTCAGAATCCCAGGAAGGCAGGGAGATTGTTCTCAAGTCTGTCTTACTTTGAGAGAACTTTACACAGTTCTTATACCCTCCTCCAAAGTTACTATTTTTAACTATACATCATTAAACCCTCTTATCTCAAGCTGCAGGACTCTTAGCAGCATTTGTCACATTCCTAAGCTGTACATTTTCCATCTGTTGTTTTTATCTTCAGCCCAGGGTTGTGATGGCCTTCATAGCACTGGAACAAGGGGAGGAGTGGGGGATGTGACTGATAACTAGTGAGATCATTAAGTAACTTTTCCAGTCAAAAGGCAGGGTTGAGGTTGTTTCTCCTGTTACAAAGTGAAAAAGTAAAAGATTTATGTCCTGGGAGTCAGTAGCTTTCACAAAGGTGGCTCTACATCTAGTTCTACCACTATCTTATTTGATGACCTAAGCAAGCCTCTTAATTTTTTTGAGTCTCAGTTTCTGAATTTGTAAAATAAGGCCCTTAGACAGGAATATTTCTAAGCTTGTTCCAGTTTTCTCCATACATGATCTGCAAAGGCTTAGGACTTGAGATCATAATCCTGCCCTATAAATCCTAAATTAGGCAAAGGCATAGAAAATACATCTATAAAATCCACTATTGTATAAGCCTACTAATCTATTATTTTGGCTTCAGAGTTTATTTTCCTATTTCCAATCTTTTGTAATTACTTTGCACATTATTATCCAATTAGTACACAGGTAGAAAACTATGTACAAATATGCTAATTTTTTCTAGTAAAAATTAATTTCTTAGAAATATTTAAGGTAGGGAAAGGCTGTGGAAATTTCATTGTAGGTACTAGTTAAAAACTATTGTGAACCTAATAATTTTAATCAAACAAATGTCACTAATGTATTTACTACCTCATCTAGAGATGGTAAGAGGCACATACCAGTAAAGTATGCCATGGTTTTAAATAATGGTTGCAAATTATTTGGCACTTTTCCCACTAAGAGGTGAGATCTACATTCCATTGTCCCTTGAATTTTGGAAGAGGGCTTATGACAGTTTCAATCAATACAGTGACTGATGCTGTGTGACTTTCAAGACCAGATCACAAAAGGTCATATACCTTATTTATAGGGAACATTTGCTTTCGAAGCCCTGAAATGGCCATGTTAGATATGCTACATGTAGACCTGCTGGTTGACAGTCCCATATAAGCCTGTTCTTCAGCCATCTCAGTTTCAGCTGTCATTGGACACAGCTGTTTTGGTCATCTATAGGTTTTTAATTTACCCTAAGCTGAATCATTCTGGATCAGGCCCCAAACATTGTGAGCAGAGAAGAGCAATCCGTTTCTCACAGAATCCAGTTTAAGTTTATACCAATGAATTTTGGGATGGTTTGTTACTCAGAAGTAGATAACTGAAAGAACAACCTGTCATGCTGCAGTTAATAACCTATATGCACGCAATAGCTACAAAGTAAATATGTTACCAAGTCAGCCAAACAGAGTTGGGAAAGTATGAAGAAAAGGTGAGAAAATGAATGCAGAGTCTTATATTAGCAGCTCATTTTTTTTTTTTTTTGCAGTTTTTGACTGGGGCTGGGTTAGAATCCACCACCTCCAGCATATGGGGCCAGTGCCCTACTCCTTGAGCTACAGGCACCGCCCAGCATCTCATTTATGAGAAATGAATTTCATATACACTTTTGTATTTCTGATATCACTTAGAATTAAAAAGAATATTAAGCAAGTGTGGACCTAAATTGCCTCATGACAATAATTAGCAAGAGGTGAGCAGAAGCAGTCCATTTTAGTAGGGCATGTGCTCCCCAGTCAACCACATTCCTAACCATCCACTGTCACTTACATATATGTTATGTGTGGCTATGTAACTTGCAGTGCCTGAACTAACAGGTTTTCTAGGTGTTAGGACCTTGCTAGATGCTAGAAAATTCAAATATTCTTATATTCCTCCTAACGCTCTTTTTGTCTTCTTTTTTTACTGCTGGGGACTCATTGAGGGTACAAAGATCCAGGTTACATCTTTGTTTGTTTGTTTTGACACAAGGTCTCTCTCACTGTTGCCTGAGCTACAGAGCAGTGATGTCATCATAGCACACTGCAACCTTTAACTCCTCTACTCTGAGTTATGGGACTACAGGTGCAAGCTGCTGCACTTGGCTACTTTTTCTTTTCTTTTTTTTGATTGTAGTTTTTGGCCGGGGCCAGGTTTGAACCTGCCACTCCTGGCATATGGGGCTGGTGCCCTACTCTTTGAGCCACAGGCACCGCCCTGCACTTGGCTACTTTTTCTATTTTTTCTAGAGACTGGATCTGGCTTTTGCTCAGGCCAGTCTCAAACTCTTGGTTTCAAGCAATTCTCCCAGCTTGGCCTCCCAAAGTGCTAGGATTACAGGTGTGAGTCACTGTACCCAGCTCTCTTTGTCTTCTAATGGAAATGAAAGTGGCAAAAATCTTTAGAGTTTTTACAATAGAGCTCAGTCTAAATGCCTAGCACTCAGGAAAATCTTAGGAATTCCTATAGTTGTTACATAGGAAAATACATATATATAGTGTGTATATGTAATATACATTGTGTATATTTAGGTCCAAATGATACCACTTTCAGAATATGAATAAATAATGTGTTTTCTTCTGATCAAGCAAGTGAAAAATATATTTTGAATAAATGAAACTTATTTATAATATGTGAGATAATTCTGACATGACATTCCTACAATATAAACATTCAAAATCTTCTCTGAGTCCTCCAAAAAGAGAAGTATCGGGAAACAATCATGTGTGGAAAAAAAAGCTCCCTCAGTTTTTTGGAGGGAATAACTTTAAAAATATTTATGTGGCTGAGTTTACTTGGTGCAGTTAAGAATTAAACTTGTCAGTTTTAACATTGCTGTTACATCTGGAATAAACTTATGTGATATTCTGGTAAAAAAAAAATCTTCTCTCGCAGTGGCTCATGCACATAATCCTAGCATTCTGGGAGCATGAGGCGGTGCATCGTCTGAGCTTACCAGTTGAAGACCAACCGGGGCAAGAGCAAGACCCCATCTCTAAAAATACCTAGCATTATGGCGGGTGACTATAGTCTCAGCTACTCAGGAAGCTGAGGGAAGAGAATCGCTTGAGATCAAGTGTTTGAGGTTGCTGTGAGCTGTGATGCTACAGCACTCTACCATGGGTGACAAAGTGAGACTCTGTCTCAAAAAAAAAAAAAAATCTCGGGTGGCACCTGTGGCTTAAGGAGTAGGGCACTGGCCCCATATGCTGGGAGTGGTGGGTTCAAACCTGGCTCTGGCCAAAAACTGTAACAACAAAAAAAATGTGATTGAAAAAAAAATCTCTGAACCCAATTGCAATATTAAAATATGACACAAATTACAATTTTATATCCTGGCAAAAAATTACACTAACTTCAACTCTCCATAACCATGTATGAGAGCACATATTTACCCATATACTCATCAACTCTGGAAACTACCAATTTTCTAAATCTTTTCTTGTTTCACTTTTGTTTTATTTTAAATTTCTTTAATTTTTGATGAGAACAATTCATATCCTCTTACTCTCCTGTTAAAAATTCTCTAATAGCTTCTACTCACATTTAAATTGAAATCAAACTATTTACAATGAACTCAAATTTCCTCTTACATGCTATTGTGTCTGTCTGTGTCACTGACCTGATCTTCTACTAGTGTAAAAGGGCTCCCTAAGCAAGAAAATATTTTTATAGTTTTTTTTTGTAGTTATCTTATGTTTCAAGATCCTAGGCCAGTAAGATTTGCTGACCAAAACTTTGTAACTTTTCGTTGCACTGATTAATGCTCTTTAGGGTTTCTTTCCCAGAAACAGAGAACCTCCTTGTAGCCACAAGATAACTACAAGACCTTACATCACCTATTTGTCTGGAGTATATAAAATAAGAGACACCTCATGACACATTGTGCCAAAAGATCAAGTAGCCTTCACCTCACTTATGGCTTGTGCACAAGGCTAAAAGAATAAACAATATTAACCCCTAGCTAATAATACCACATACTATAAAATCCTCGCCCTGGGAAGGAATTTTCCACCATTTCTTGGTTATGGATTTTATGTAATAGTGTGATTTCTCACTGCACTTTTGTGTCCTGCTGTCTGCCCTAAACATGTATGATGCCCACTCCCCTCATGCATCATAAACCTCTGACCTTGTTGGTCAGGGAGGTTGATTTGAGGTAATCCATTCTTCTCATCTTCTCAATGCATCCTCTACAGTAAATTCTTTCTTCCTTGACAATCCATCCTCCTTGTCTCAGTAATTGGCCTTCTGTGCACTGAGCAGCACAGACCCCCTCCCCCAGGTGACTTTGTAAATAGTAGTGCTGGCTTTTCTCATTTTGCTGTGGTCACACCAGGTTTCTTTTTGTTCCTCAAAAGTGCTAAATCACTTTCCACCTCTGGTCCTTTACACCTATTCACTGCCAGAAACTCTCTTCCTCTAACACTTTGCATAGCTTATCTTTCTCATCAACCAGATTCCCCTTCAAAAGTCATTTCCTCAAAGAGGCCTAGGCTGCTTATAATCTAAAGTAGTATATGTACCTTTAGCTGCTTGCACCCAATGTATGACATCATCACTCTGTTCTATTTTCTCCTTAGCCCTTATAACTATCTGAAATTATTTTATTCACCTAGTTACTTGTTTGTTTTCTGTTGTACTGTAGGAGCCAAAGAAAATTTCACCTTCACTCTCTGAAAGTTCACTGAAAATCAACTTACAAGCAGTATATTAATAGGAGAAAAGGCACACGGACTTATTAACATGCATGAGGGAGAATCACAGAGTGATTACCCTACCATGCAATAAGGTACAGATAGTCTGTACCTTTCTTCTTAGAAGAAGGGGAGATGGAGATGCATGGATAATTTTAGGAGGTTAGTAAATGATTCTGGGGAAAATTTAATGGGCTTGGAGAACATACAATGTCCTGAGACAAAGTCTGTAGGGCTGCAAAACAGACAATTGTTTGTGACAAAAGTCTGTCCAGAAAGGAATATGGAAGAGGTCAAAAAGCACCAGAGCTTCTTGCAGAGGGAAAGACCCAAGTTGGAAAATCTCCCGCTTGGGTCCTTTGTCTTGGAGTATGTATAGAGGAACAAATGAATGAATATAGATCTTTCCATTGAGAGCAAGGTTAATGAGCCTGTTAGCAAATGAATGGATACAGTCCCTTCCTCAGGGGCAAAATGTCAGGGTTTTCTGTCAGGAAACCTACCTGTAACTGTCCAGGCCTAGGAAACTTATGTGAAATTGTCTAGGCCTAAGAAATGGGGGTGGCTGTTCAGCTGAATGGCGCAACCCTGTAACAGAAGCGCTGTCAGATCTTCACATGGGAATAAGCCACCAGCCCAGCAGGCAGGATCTCAGCAGAGAAAAACTTGTCACAGTTGCTGAAGCCAGCTTCCACCTTCCGCCACAGCTGGCCTTCCAGGAGCCCAACCAGGGCGAGGAGGCTGCCCAGAGCTATCCAGCCCCCAGGTGCCCATAGTGGCCTCTGTGAGCACCTAGGCAAAGCAGGGGTGGCTACAGTGCAGGCCTGGCGGTGTAGGCCATGAAAGGAGGATGCCCCCAATCACTGCTGAGAGGGCAATGCAATTCCTTTATTGGGCATCTACCCAGATGACTGAAAAATCACATTACAACAAAGATATTTGTATCAGAATGTTTATTGCAGCCCAATTCATAATTGCCAGGTCATGGAAGAAGCCCAAGTGCCCATCAATCCACAAATGGATCAATAAACTGTGGTATATGTACACCATGGAATATTATGCAGCCATAAAGAAAGATGGAGACTTTACCTCCTTCATGTTTACATGGATGGAGCTGGAAAATGTTCTTCTGAGCAAAGTATCATAAGAATGGAAGAAAAAATATCCCATGTACACAAGCCCTACTATGAAACTAATTTGTAGCTTTCATATGAAAGCTATAACCTAATAACAGCCTAAGAATATAGGGAGAGGGAGGGGTAGGGGAGGGGGTAGAAGTGGGTTCGTGGAGGGAGGGTGATTGGAGAGATCACCTCTATGGTTTGTCTTATAAGGGTACAAGTGAATCTTTCTAAAAGTAGAGTATAAACGTCTTAACACAATAACTAAGAAAATTGACATAAAGTCTATGTTAACCAGTTTGATGAAAATATTTCAAATTGTATATGAAAACACCACACTGTACCCCATGATTGCATTAATGTACACAGCTATCATTAAAAATAAAAAAAAAAGAGTTTGGATGACAGGGATCAAAACATACCTTTTTACCTGACTACTGAGGGTGAGATTGCTATCTCCATGTAATTAATCATCACTGAGACTTCATTTAATTTCTATAGAGCCCACTGATACAGGCTCATACTGAAGAAGCTCCCTTAGGCTTTGGGGGCACCCTGAAAGACTGACTCATATCTTGCATGTGACTCCCAGATGATGATCCTCACATGGAATCTCTGTGACACATACATTTCTTTGCCCTACTCTGTAACAGTCACTGCTAAGTTTGTATCTCAATAACTTTCTTCTCCCAAGTTCCAAATCTTGAGTCTGTAACCACAGTAGGATTTATTTTTCATGCCTTTCTGGAACTGGGAACTTTGGAAGGGGGGCAATCCTGGGCCTTTCTCCACCTGGCCACACATAGCACCATTTTTCCAGTGTTCTTTCTAGGCCAAGGTAGCTGAGAACCCCAGTGGTAAAACAGGTATCCACCAGAGGAATGAGAAGTAAAACTTACCATCTAGTACATACCCCTAAACTTTATACATGATTATTTTGGGATCCTACTCTCTTAGCTTTGGGGAAGGGATTGAATCAAGGGCCTGCATCCACCACCATTATGGGAGATAAGAAGAAGAAAAATGTATTTTTCACAAATACCACACTTTCCCAAATGTGAACTCAGTCTCCTTCCTCAGTATTACATTACCCTTCCATTACTTCAGGGTAAGAGCCATGGAATCAGTTTACCTTCTCTCTGTTTATTGGGATACATAAATTCCAAACACAGAATCTAGTATTCTTTTAACTGGGCCTTGGATAATTTTGTTCTCAACAGGGTTTTATCTATCTCCAACTCTTCAGAAAACTTCTAGGACACAAAAAGATCTCTATCAACTCCTCACAACATTTCAGTAAACACAACAGCATTTCCAAGACAATTTCCATCTTCTTTTTTTTTTTTTTTTTGAGACATATTCTCAGTCTGTGACCTGGGTAGAATTTCACAGCAACTTCAAACTCTTGGGCCCAGGCAATTCCCTTGCCTCAGCCTCCCAAGTAGCAGGGACCACAGGCACCTACCACAATGCCTGGCTAGCTTTTCTATTTTTCAGTAGAGACGAGGTCTCGCTATTGATCAGGCCAGTCTTTGAAATCCTGGGCTAAAGCAATCCACCCGCCTCAGCCTCCCAGAGTGCTAGGATTATAGGTGTGAGCCACTGCACCTGGCCTCCATCTACCATTAAAACATCACTTCATTACAACCAATGACCTACATAACACAACATCCAATCAGGAAAAATACACAAATGTATATTGTCATCCAGGAAAATTTTGTGGTTTTAAACAAAAGATTTATTCAAGATGGGCCAAAAGTACAACAGAAAACATGTAACTGCTTGCTAAACTTCATATCCAATAGTTGTCACAGTGGCTTCTCTGCTTTTAGGGGATTCTTTCTAGGTAGCTCCCAATTTTTAATCAAAGGTTTCCTGTAATATTCTGAAAAAAAAGCAATGAATTATCCTCAGAATTGGATACATTTATTCAAAAAATATTCACTAATCACCTACTAGGTACGAGGAACACAGTACAGATGAGTAACTAGATTGGAAAGTAGAACAAAACAAACGTGTTTGGGTCCTTGTGGATTTTAAGAATAGTATATTCAGTTCAGCAAGAGTTACACATGCTAATCTTCAGATCTTGTTAGAAATTATCCAAGCCAGGCATGGTGGCTCAGGCCTGTAATCCCAGCACTTTAGGAAGCTGAGACAAAGCAGGTGGATTACTTGAGTTTAGGAGTCCACGTCTCTAATAAAAAAATAGAAAAACAACTAGTAGGATGTTGTGGAGGGTGCCCATAGTCTCAGCTTCTTGGGAAGCTGAGGCAAGAGGATCTCTTGAGCCCAAGAATTTGAGGTTGCTGTGAGTTATGATGCCAAAACACTCTATCCTGGGTGACAGAGTGAGACCCTGTCCCAAAAATTTAAAAAAAAGTCATCCAGTAATTTTTACCATCTGTTGGCAAAAGTAATGAGTTAACAAAAATTGACAATTTACTAGGCTCTATAGTAAGTTCTTGATATGTATAATTTAACTCTCCCAACAACACATGTTTGACAGATGAAGCACAGAGACCTTGATATATAATTGACCCAAACAAACTCACAAATCAAGTAAGCAACAGACTGGATTTGAAGCTGACTTATCTGATAGCACAACTCATGCTTCTAGCCTGCATCCTTCTAGCCAACATCATTAATGGAACAATCTGTAAGAAGAGTTGTTAACCGTGAGACAGAATCAAGGAATCACTAGCATTCCTTAAAAGACAAATATTGGATATAATTTATAATTTGAACTTTTAGAGATATATTTGTCTTAGTCTGTTTGTGTTGCTCTAAAGCAGCGGTTCTCAATCTGTGGGTCACAACCCACAGGAACTGTATTAAAGGCCCGCAGCATTAGGAAGGTTGAGAACCACTGCTCTAAAGGAATACCTAAGGCTGGTAATATAAAAGGAAAGAGGGTTTATTAGACTCATAGTTCTGTAGGCTGTACAAGAAGTATAAGGCCAGGGTTTGCTGGGCCTCAAGCTGTTTCTATTCATGATATGGTAAGAGAAAAGGAGGGGGAGAGAAAGAAGAGAGAGGTGCTAGGCTCTTTTTAACAACCAACTCTTGTGAGAAATATTAGAATGAGAACTCATTTATTATCACAAGGATGATATCAAGCCATTCAGAAGGATCTGCCTCCATGACCTCAACACCTCCTACTAGGCCCCACCTCAAGCATCAGGGATAATGAGGTATGGAAGGCCAAATAACCGAACTATATCAATATCAAAGTATCTATCTCTAAAAGTATATATATAATTTTTTTTGAGGCAGAGTCTTGCTCTGTTGCCCAGAATAGAGTGCCATGGCCTTAGCCTAGCTCACAGCAACCTCCAACTCCTGGGTTCAAGTGATCTGGATCCTCTTTCTTCAGCCCCCTAAGTAGCTGGGACCACAACATCTGGCTAATTTTTTTCTATTTTTAGTAGAGTGGGATCTCGTTCTTGCTTAGGCTGGTCATGAACTCCTGAGCTCAAGTGGTCCTCATGCCTCAGTCTCCTAGAGTGCTAGGATTACAGGTATGGACCACCATGCCAAGCTTATATGTAATTTTATATATCTCCAAAACCTCAAACTAGGCATATCCTCTTTTTATATTCAGTGCCTCATGTCGTTTAGGAGGGTAGGCAATTATACAGAAGTTTGGAGTCAAAACAAAAGGTAGTGAGCATTTGTCTGACCTATCTTGCCTCAGTGCTGAATATAATGCTTTTGGCTCCTTTATCATAAGCAAGAGCTACTAAATTTTGTAGCAATGCCATCTCTATTTTCTAGCTGTGATAACTTTTTATTAAAAATAAATGATTTCAAGTTGGAGAAAGGAATCTTTGCACTCAAGATGGCTTTCAGGTTTCAGTCTCAAGTTTAGTTGAGTCCTTGCTTATTTCTAATATTTTTTGGAACATTCACACCAAAAGGTAGATGATTTTGAGACTAATTCCTAAATATTATGTACTTAACTTCTGAGTTCGTTCTAAGATATTTTAGGGGTGGTTTGGAAGGTTTGGAAAGGAAAGTAGGGAATAGAAAGGCTCCTTTTCTCTGAGGACTGTGGTATCAAAATCACCACATAAAGTTACATAAAATGACCAAGCTCTGACAACCGGATTTCTCTCTGAAGATTTACTTTACACATCATTTTGAAAACACCAACTGTGTTCAGGAAGAATCCCTCCTTTAAGAAAAATAAAAACTTTAAATGAACTGGTATGTTTCAGAAATGATGTTGATATTGTTTGGTATCCAGAGGAAATATTTTCTGTGTAGTACAGGTCAACATAAACAATGAGGCTTTTTAATTCTTCAGTATAAAACATTTCTTTCAAAAAAGAAAACTTGTCATTTCTGATTTTCTGAGGCATGCTGATTTTTTTTTTTTAAAAAGGAAATAAATAACAAATATATACAGCCCACTCCAACTCCTTACCTCCCCATCTCTGTCCTCATTCTAATTTTCTAGAAAGGTGGGACTTTAAAGGCCAAAGTGGACATTGGGGGTTGTGTATGCGCAAGGGGTGAGTGTTTTTGTGTGTATGTGTGTGTGTTTGGGGCTGACAGGAAAGAAGTGACCAGGTAGAAGAGGAGAGAAAGCAGAAAAGGCCAAAGCTAAGCCCAGAGGCGGCAGGGAGGCGGTGCTGGAGGATGATGCACATCCTCCCTGGTAACCAGGGAAGGGCCAACTCCAACCGTAGAGTGGTGATGCCACTTACGGGCTCTGAGATTGGAGAGGACCAAGAAGAGTGACAGGGCTGGGCCTGCCGAGGCACCGGGCACATAGGCCCAGGCTGGGGGCGGGCAGAGGGGAGGTGTGAATGTTCGTGTGGTGGGGTGAGGGGAGCGCGGGGGGGGGCCTCCTGCTGCACTGTCCGCCCAAGTTGGGGGGCTGTGACGCGCAGTCCTCACGTGACCCAGAGCTGCAGAGCGACGCAGCCTTAGGTGCAGTCGTCACTCGCGTCTAGCTACCAACTCCCCGCTCCCCTGCGCTCTTGGGGCTGGCCTTGGGCCCGGGGAAAGCAGAGCAGGTAAGACAGGACCCCCAGGCACAGTGGCCAGGGCGGTAGCGGTTTGCGGCCCCAGGCGGCGGGTGCAGAGAAGGACAGCAGGTCCTGTCAGCTTTCTGCACACCCCAACATTCTTGGGAACATTAATAGTGGCCTTCCCGTAGGTTGGAGATGCTGGACGTCCCGGGGGGAGGAGGCAGCATACTAAAAGCGCTGGGAAATATCCCCAACCCCGAGTCCCTGTGGGAAAACGGTGGACATCGCAGGGGGCGGGGAGGCTTGGGGGCGGTACAGAGGACCTGGGGCAGGGAAGAGGCCGGGAGCGCTCGGCTGCAGCAGCCCCCAACCCCTGTCCCGGCAGTCCACAGGTCTGAAGGGCTAAGTGTCGCGGCGGTGCACCTCTCCGCGAGAATTGGAAGGAGGAGGAGGCTGCGAGGATAGGCCCAGGTCGGTGCTGGGGACAGTGGTGGGGTGGGGGGAGGGACGTACAGAGGTCGGTTATGAGACCCTTACCCTCTACCTTTCCCCCATCCCCCACTTCCTCCCTACTCCTACCCTAGACCTCCATTTTGGTGCCTGCAGAGCCCTGGGAAGGAATTCTGGGAAGGAAAAAATGGTGGGCTTTGGGGGAGGGAGATAAGATGAGAGAACTGGAGGGAGGGGCTCGAATTGACGGCCTCCTGGAGGGCGCATGGGGTCCATGAATATTCAAAGGTAGAAGAAATTAAATTTTAAGAATTTAAATCAAGGCTGTGAATCCTGCTGGTCAGTGCACCAAGCATTCAGTCTCTCTCCTTGCCTTTGTCTTACTTGTATTCAAAGAATAACAACAAGAACAAAAAAATTTCATCATGGCAAATATTCACCAGGAAAACGAAGAAATGGAGCAGCCCATGCAGAATGGAGAGGAAGACCGTCCTTTGGGAGGAGGCGAAGGCCACCAGCCTGCAGGAAATAATAGACGGGGACAGGCTCGTCGACTTGCCCCTAATTTTCGATGGGCCATACCCAATAGGCAGGTCAATGATGGGATGGGTGGAGATGGAGATGATATGGAAATGTTCATGGAGGAGATGAGAGAAATCAGGAGAAAACTTAGGGAGCTGCAGTTGAGGAATTGTCTGCGTATCCTCATGGGGGAGCTCTCTAATCACCATGACCATCATGATGAATTTTGCCTTATGCCTTGATACCTGCCATTTTCCATGAGATTAATACTGTGATTCCCACTGTTTTCTTTTTCCTTGCATTTTCCTGATATGCCTTTACTGATCCGTTTGCTGTGAACCTTTTGTTATGTCCATGTGTCAGATGGGTCTTGTGTTGCCAGCTTCTAATTGAAGATTGCCTTTGCACCCAGTCTAAATTTCTGTCAGCTGTAGAGTTTCACCCATTTGCATGGAAAAATATAAAGTTAATAAAGCAATTAAAAAGCAATGTATACATTTATTATTGTCTCATTAAAAACCATGTATACTTTACATATATATAACATATGAACCAAAAAGGATCAAATTTCTGTGATTAAATACACCAGTAATAACTGGAGAACATTTTATGTGTTAAGATGACATGACATTTTTTCATTTTATTATCTACAGTTTGAGAAGCAATGAAAATTTTCAATGAGTCTATGAATGTAGTGCAGATATGTAACAATTACTGGCTCAGCAAACTTAAAGGGTAAACCTTAAGTGTCTTTCAGTTGTAGAGACTGAAAGGGAGGGAATGATAAACCCTCCCTTTATAGAGTCAATTTTCTCTTCTATGAAATGGGAAACAATACTTGCCTTACAGTGCTGTTGAGTGGAACTGATGAGGTGTGGAATTTGTTTGGCTGGCTCTTGTCCAACTCCTTAACATTTAACAAGACCTAGGCCCTTATCAGATACTTAGGGAACACTGATGGGAGTTCTCACCTATTCTCACAAGTCCACACAGTGAAAAAAGGTGGGTTTGCCAGTGTCATACCTTTTCTTCACAATCCTCCTGCTCTGATTCCTGCCATGTTAGGTGACCAAACTCCCTACTGCTGGATCCTGTTTCTGTTCCTGCTGATGAAACACCTGTGATTTACATAGACTCCCTGGTGAGCCAAATCCCCTCCTTTGATCTCTATACATATGGAGAATGCCTTTGTGTATAATTTTATAGTTATGTGTATCCAGTAAGTATAATTCCTATGGTTCTTGGGCTTACATTCGTTTTTTAGCAAAATACTCTTTTCTGATTTTATTTTATGCTTCTGTTCATCAAAGAACTCAGTGTACTGGGGCCTACCTCAGGAAATATATCTAGGTGTCTCACCAGAATGTGCCCAGAATTGTATTACTACAAATCTTCAGAACACAGATAGGCTGAAGGCTTTATTTTTGCCTGTGTTTATGACCTACCTTGGTGTGGACTTTCTCAAAAGACACTCTTGAGAAGCCTGCTTATCCAGTTTTAACAGACTTACCCAGACATGTAAATTACATAGAGGAACACATTTTCCTTAAAGCTGAAACACACTTTCTTCCCATCTCCATCCCATCCATGCTGAAAACATGAAACTTCTTTGTAAGTTCTTAAAAACTATTTTAAATATTTGACATTGTAATTTCTATATGAGTTTGTGCTTTGCTCCAGACAATCATTTTGTCTTAATCATCCTGGAATTCAGTTTCTAGTATGGTGCCTGACATAATAGATACCAATTAATTAATTATTTTGATTAATTAATGAACCATAACAGAATTAGAAACTTAGCTCTATACTGTTCCTGACTGTCCTTAACTAAATGGCCTAAGTCAAGTAGCTACTTACTTCGGAAGTATTAATTTCCAAAGGAACATAGTAAGGAATATCTCTAACCCCAAACCTGTTAACAAGTTTTCAAACCTTGTAAATGTTAATGTTAAGGAAACACAGACCCTACTTGCATCATAATCACATAGGGAAAATGTTAAAAATACTGACACTTTGATGTTCTTCCTACTCCCACTTTTGGTACCACCCAAATCAACTCAATCAAGAATTACTGTTTTGATAGTTCCCCAAGTGATTCTCATGCATCTGAGTTTTGACAACATAGATACAGAGAAACATTGATAGTAATTACACCATTTTACAAACATTGTCATCTAAATTATTACCTCACTTGTTTGATTCTATAATGAATATACAGAAGGTGCCAAAAAAGTATACACATTTTAAGAAAGAAATAACCTGTATTAAAATTGTAATACTCAATATATACTGATAATGTTTGTTATTTTGTGTATTGTATTTTGTATCTCTTGTAATTGCAGAAGTCAAACATGACTTGAGTATTACAATTTTAATTCAGTTTTTCTTCCTTTTTAAAAATGTGTATACATTTTTTGGCATCTTCTACACATGTCCAAAATATAACATTCCTAAAATTAGACTACATTAGACAATCAATGTATGTCTAGCTTGAAACTGGTACTGTTGTATTTTGTTTCTAGATATTTTATTAAACTGATGAATTATCAGTTTAATTGTGAAATTATTAAATAAATTATGCACATCATTTCTTTGCAGCCCATTTGCTTTCACAACAGTGAATTTTGTCTACATGCCCGTTATCTGTTTCCAGCACAGTGCTTAAAATCAAATAGTGTTTAATAACATAATTCTTTAATTATTAATTCATTAACTGATTTAATTATTAAATTATTTTATCTAAAATAATATATAAAATTAACATTTTGTGTCATGGGTGGGTTTTTAATATTCATGTCTTAAAAGTTTCTATGAGAAACATTTTAAATATGATGTATTATTATGTAATAAAATATCATTATGCATATTTAGATTATGCAGAAAATATAGGAAGAATATAAGCAAAACTACAGTCCAGTCATCCAAAAATACCATTTATAAATTTGTTTTTCTTCATCTTATAGTTAGGAGTGATAAAGTTAAGCTCAGACCTCTTAAGAAAACTATTGTGTCCTTCAAAGCCCCTGACAAGGAAACACATTCAGCTTACCATGTTTATTTTCATTTTTTATCTTTCCTTACCATATATCAAAGCTAATTCACATTTTATCAACTTTCAGTTAGCTCCTGATTTTCAAAACTGTCAAACCATCATATTTTAGCAGTCTGCTTTCAGTTGTAAATTTAAGAATACAATAAATACATTTATTTAATGGAACAGACAGAAGTATTATTTATGAAACTTAAAAAGTGTCCCAGAGCTAGGGTGGCCCCTGTGGCTCAAGGAGTAGGGCACTGGCTCCATATACCGGTGGTGGTGGGTTCAAACCTGGCCGTGGCCAAAAAAAAAGTGTCCCAGAACTAGAAAAAGGGTTGGATTACATAAAATCCCATGTCTGCTTTGTCTCCTTTCCTGCCATGTAAATATACTGATTTTCTTTATAAGGCTCTGGTTTTTAAATTTTCAAATAGATAGTATGCAATGTTGCTGCTATCTCACGTATAACTGGTCAGAATGCTTTCTAAGTGACATAAATATGCAAAATCAAATAAATATAGGATGATCCCTATAAACTTGAAAATCTTAACTAATATTTTGAATTTGCCCCCAGACATTATTTGAAACATTACAATTAACATGTTTAGAAATCTACTTTCACTTTGTACCTGATGGAAAATATTTTCTATTTAATAAATATAAGTTTTGCTGAATTTCATTTGAAGAGAGAAGTTTTCAGATGTATGTCCATTAAAAAGAATTGAATTAGTTTTTCTTAAATAAAAAAAGCTTTTTTTTTTTTTTTTTGAGACAGGAGCCTCCAGCTGTCCCCCTGGGTAGAGTGCCATGGCATCACAGCTCACAGCAACCTCCAAATCCTGGGCTCAAGCGAGTCTCCTTGTCTTAGCCTCCTGAGTAGCTGGGACCACAGGCACCTGCCACAACGCCTCGCTGTTTTTTGGTTGCAGCCATCATTGTTGTTTGGCGGGCCCGGGCTGGATTCGAACCCGCCACCTTGGGTGTACGTGGCTGGCGCCTTAGCCACTTGAGCCACAGGCGCCAAGCCATAAAAAAAGCTTTATTGTGTTTTTGATATTGAAGAAATACAGGTCAGACAATCAAGTTCACAAACTCATCCTAGAAAAAGTGCTACATACCTTATGGCTGAATATAACTATGGTTGCAAGACGGCTACGGAGAGTACTTTGAAGGTGCTTGTAGTACTATTCAGCCATGAGGTATGTAGGACTTTTTCTAGGATGAGTTTGCCAACTTAGTTGTTAAAACTTCATTGGACAACAGCTCTGATGGCCATTCCAGAAAAAGTTGCAAAATTGCTTTGAAGGTGGACTAGGTGCTGATGTCGGTGCATAGCTTCCCAAGGGGAGTACCTTGAAAGTCAGTATAGTGATATTCAGCAATAAGGTATGCTACATTTTTCCTAGAATGTCTTTGTGAACTTAATTTTCCAAACTCATATGTTTTAAAGTGTTTTTTGTTGTTGCTTTGGAACAGAAGAAAAAATGTATTAAGAAAAGTTTGAATTCTTACTTTCAACACCTTGTTTCTTTCCGAAGGTCACATGAGTATTGATTAATTTTAAGTTTTTGTCTATTTTTCCCTAAGTTATCATTTGTACCCTTTTATCAATCTGAAATAATAAAAAGAGGAAGCAAACTCATGTGTCAATCAGAATAAAACACAGTGAAGAATCTGATGAAAACTTGTTGAAAAAGCAAAAACAAACATGAATAATAAATTTCAAGTTACTTCTAGATCCTTTAGCTGGTAATATAAACTTAGTTATTAATACCGTGGCAATGCTGTAGTGTTTAATATTGATAAAATAAAAATAATTTCCAGGGCTGCCGAATGATTCAGAGGAAGTAAACAGCATGTGAGCTGTGACTGACTACTTGTTTTTGTTTGTTTGTTTTGAGACAGAGTCTCAAGCTATTGCCCTGAGTAGAGTAGAGTTCCCCGTGGTGTCACAGTTCACAGCAACCTCAAACTCTTGGGCTTAAGCAATTCTCTTGCCTCAGCCTCCCAAGTAGCTAGGATTACAGGTACCCACCACAACACCTGGCTATTTTTTTGGTTGTAGTTGTCATTATTGTTTGACGGGCTCAGGCTGGATTCAAACCCACCACTTCCAGTGTATGTGGCTGGCGCCGCTGAGCTACAGGCACCTAGCCCTACTTGTTTTCATTTGCACATCCCAAGTCTCTCAGATTCTCTTTAGCTGTTTGTAGTAGTAATCCACCTTGTATGTCACAACCCCACTCCACACTTTTGCTTTAGTGAGCCACTACCTTCTCCCTGTTGTGCTCTCTACACTGGTCCTGATCTCTAAAGATTTCTCTAGACTCTTCAAAGTAGCAATGTACCAGTTTATCTTCTACAGAGGTGTGTGTAAAGACTTTCTACCTTACTAAAAGTTCCGTTAACTTAGGTAGGTACTGTCTTAGTGATGCTTGGACCATGGTATGTTGTATATCTCTACCAAAAGAGGTCTTTCTCAGCTTATACACAGTATTTGTGTTAATCAGGATACTGGGGAGGAGCCTTGCTTTTTTATCTACTCTGACAATCTGTGACAATTTTCATTTAAATAATTATTAATATGTATTGGTGATTTTTGAAGTAGTTCCCATAGATTGCCTACTTCAGAATTTCCTGTCTCTTTTGTTAACAGACTTTGGCACACTTATGGCGCTCTTCCCAAGATTCCATGACTCAAACACACTTCTTACTAGGCTCTAAAACATACATTATTACATGCTTCCCAAACAAATTATTTTTTTTTTATTGTTGAGGAATCATTGAGGGTACAATGAGCCAAGTTGTACTGCTTGCATTTGCTGGCAGTCCCTTTATTTTTATTTATTTTATTTTTTATTAAATCATAACTATGTACATTGATGAATTTATGGGGTTCAGTGTACTGATTTGATGTACAATGTGAAATGCTTACACTGAACTAAATAATACATATCCATCACAATTATACTCTTTTCTTAATAGTTTTGAAATGTACCATTGCACCATGCACATTAGGTGAGGTCCCCCAAATACCCTCCATCCTTGAAGTCCCTCTATTAATAGTGTGTGGCCACCAATAGGTGTGCTACACACCATGGACCCACCCCCCTCCTTCCTTCCCTCTCTTTCTTCTCCCATTCCATTCCCCCTGCCCCCACCACGTACTAACATTAATTGTCCTCATATCAGAATTGAGTACACTGGGTTCTTGCTTCTCCATTCTTCTGATGCTTTACTAAGAAGAATGTATTTCAACTCCATCTAAGTTAATACAAAAGATGTAAAATCACTATCCTTTTTAGTGTCTGTATAGTATTCCATGGTAGACATATACCACAGCTTGTTAATCCATTCCTGGATCTGTGGGCGTTTAGGTTGTTTCCATAATTTGGCATTTGTAAATTGAGCTGCGATAAACAGTCTAGTGCAAATGTCCTTATGGTAAAATGATTATTTTCTTCTGGGTAGATGCCCAGTAATGGGATTGCAGGATCAAATGGGAGGTCTAGTTTGAGTTCTTTGAAGGTTCTCCATACTTCCTTCCACAAAGGTTGTTTTAGTTTGCAGTCCCACCAGCAGTGTAAAAGTATTCCCTTCTGTCCACATCCATGCCTGCATCCGCAGCTTTGAGTCATTGTGATGTGAGCCCTTCTCACTGGAGTTAGGTGGTATCTCAGGGTGGTTTTGATTTGCATTTCTCTGGTAAGGGATGATGAGCATTTTTTCATATGCTTGTAAACCATTCCTATGTCTTCTTTAGAGAAGGTTCTATTCATCTCACTTGCCCATTGATATAGGGGATTGTTGGCTTTTTGTTGTTGTTGTTGCTTACTTTGAATTTTCTGTAGGTTCTAGTTATCAAGCTTTTGTCCTCTTCATAATATGCAAATATCTTTTCCCATTCTGATGGTTGTCTACTTGCTTTGGTTGTTGTCTCCTTAGCTATACAAAAGCTTTTACCCGGACAAATTATGGTGCACACTAACTCTGGAGAGCCACATGTCAAAATGCCAGACAAACCAATAAGTTTTCCATTCTATGTTAAGAACTATATTTTAAAATCTTTCAACATTTCTCACCTTAGGTTACATGATAACAATAGATATGAATATTTTATTTGATAGTTTTGTGTTTTCTTGAAGTGTTTCTGTTTATTACCCTCATGAGAAAAAATTTTTTTAGGCTCAGTGCCCATAGCACCGTGGTTACAGCACCAGCGACATACACCAAGGGTGGCTGGTTCTTACCCAGCCTCGAGCCAGCCAAATGACAATGACAAATGCAACAAAAAATAGCCAAGCATTGTGGTGGGTGCCTGTAGTCCCAGCTCTTGGGAGGTTGAGGCAAGAGAATCACTTAAGCCCAAAAGTTTGAGGTTGTTGTGAGCTGTGACCCAGGGCACTCTACCAAGGGTGACATAGTGAGACTCTGTCTCAAAAAAACAAAACAAAATAAAATAAAAAAAAATGAATAATTTTTTTAGTTCTCACATATGAGCATGAATGAGCAACAATTGTCTTTTTGTGCCTGGCTATTTCACTTAACATAATGTCCTCTAATTCCTTCCATGTTGTTGCAAATGACAGGATTTCATTCATTTTATGAAAGAATAATATTTAATTCTGTATATATACCACATTTTCTTTATCTACCTATCTGTTGATGAACACTTAGGTTGATTCCATACCTTGGCTATTGTGAATAATGTGGTAATAAACATGACTGTGCAGATATCTTTTCCACATGCTAATTTCATTTCTTTTAGATATATATCCAGCAGTGAGATTGCTGAATTATGTACTGTTTATATTTTTATGTTATTGAGAAACTTCCATCCTGTTCTCCATAGCAGCTATACTAATTTACATTTTCACCAATTGTGTGAATTTACCCCCCTTTTCCACACGCTCACCAGCATTTGCTATTTTTGGAGGGGGGGTTGATAACAGCTATTTTAACTAATATAAGATGATATCTAATTATGGTTTTGCTTTGCATTTAATGGTAACCGCGGACTTGGAAGAGTAGTGGTGAAAGAAAGATAACAAGGGATTGATTAATGTATACAAAACTACACTTAGAACGGCTCTTAATGTTTGGTAGCATAACAGGGTGACTATGGTTACAAATTTATTATATATTTCAAAATGACGAGAAGAGATTTGGAATGTTCCTAACACAACAAATGATAAATGTTTGAAATAGTAGATATTACAATTACCCATATTTGAATATTACACATTGTATGCTTGAATCAAAATATCACATGTACCCATAAATATGTACAACTATTATGCATCCATAAAAATTAAATTTAAAAGATGCAAAAATTAAAAAATGATAAATAAGAATAATTTAATAGATGCTCAAAACTGGAAAAAAAGCATTTCTGAATTCATGATATAGATTACAAATGCTGTAATCTAATAATCAAGAAAGGCATATAAATGTATATGGGCATGTGCATATTCAAATAGGAAAAAACATAGAAGAATCCATCACTGATAACATTTGAGAATGGATGCATGATTAAACGTGATTTTCCATTCCATTTTCTTTAATGCTTATTTTTGTTTATAGATTTTTGTATTGCTTCAATATTAGTAGTGTTAACAAAGTCTAAATATATATGTTATCATGTTAATTTGGAATATGCAAAAAATAACAGTAATAACGATACTCATAATGTACTATCAGGGTGAAATGAACCCTGTTCCAGGAAGTGATCTGGGTGATTTATAAGTATTAATCAATCCATTCCTCAAAAGAAACCTCTGAGGACTATACTGTCAATGACTCCACTTTACTTAGGAGGAATCCACTTTATTTAGGAGGAAACTGAAACAGAAAGAAGGTAAGCAAATTACCTGATATTGTTCAGCTAATAAGTTACAAAACCAGGTTATAGAAAAAACAATTGGTCTCCAAAATCAGAGTGCTCTCAGTCTCTCAATGAACTAAATAACAAATTTTAATGATGATAGACAGCTACACATTTT
>NW_003852643.1:820854-822472 GCF_000181295.1 Otolemur garnettii | reverse complement strand
CCTTAGCCGCTTGAGCCACAGGCGCCGAGCCACATTTTCTTAAATATAATAAACAATTATATTTTTCTAATATGTCAATGGTGACAAATCACAATCCCACTGTTTCTTCTAAGGGAAATGGTATTTTGCCCTATATTGAATAAAGGTGGGCATAATGAAATAATCATGCAGCTGATATTGGAATATAAAAATAAAAACAAAGGGAAAAGTGATAATGAAAACTTGAGAAGTCTTTATAATAAGCCCAAATTAAAAGAAAGATGAAATTAGGAGATAGAAGAAATTATAAAGCAGCAGAAGCTAGGGCACAGAGAAAGCTATCCAGTAGAAAATTAAGGCACTTCTCAGTGATGGAAACAGAAGATTTTTGTATGAATGCAGAATTTAATGGGACAGAAATGTGCCAAGTAGATTCTTTCAGTGTTTTTGATCCGTATACATTTTAAAAATAAATAGGTATTGCATGGTAAATAATATAGTCTAATTTATTTTAAAATATAATAAAAATATAATAATGGATTTATTTTTCTCTTCTAACAATTTATGTACGTTGTTGGGGAAACTTAAAAAGTATAGTAAAGGGCCACCTTGTGACTAGGGCCGTTTGAATATCCCCGAGCAGAAAACCTGGGACAGAGACTAGATTTAATCTTGATTAATGGTAGAACTAGTCACTCTTGAGACTCAGGTACCCTTGGGAAATGCAGGAAAAGAGTTGCAACAAAGAATTGGATAAAAATGTGTAGAGCCAGAGAGAGGTCTTGGCTAGAGATGTGGAATTGAGGATCATCCCCAGGACCATAGAGACAATAGCAGACATGGATGGGATCAGCTAAAGACAACATAGAAACTGAGAACAGAGGGGGATTACAATATTTAGAGAAGCAGTATAGCTCAGGCACTAACAGTCCAGTTATTGGAACCTGTCAGAACTAGTTAGATCTAAATCTCCACTCTGTTCCTCACTATTCCAAGAAAAAGTTAGAAGAAAGGGATTATGAGCTACCAAGAAAAAATAGGGAGCAGCGCCTGTGGCTCAAAGGGGTAGGGTGCCAGCCCCATATGCCGGAGGTGGCAGGTTCAAACCCAGCCCTAGCTAAAAACTGCAAAAAAAAATAAAATAAAATAAAATAAAAATAAAAAGTTTTGAGGCTCTGTCTCAAAAAAAAGAAAGAAAGAAAAAATAGGGGTAAATTTTGTTAAGTTGGAAATTATAAGCCTAGAGAAGACATATCCCCAGAAAATTTTTAAGAAGTCCCCAGAAATTCTAGTCAGAGCTACTGGTGAAGCTCTTCTCTACAATATCAGTTCCTAGAGATTGAAATGATGGACATTTCTTCAAATGCCTAAATCTCAACAAGAGATCATAAGGTATACAAAGAAACAGGGAAATATCAAAAGAACAAAATAAATCTCCAGAAACATACCCTAAATAAATACAAATATATATATTATCTGTCAAAGAATTAAAATATAACCATCTTAAAGATGGGCAGTAAACTATGAGTACAGAGAACAAACAATCAAGAAAATAATACATAAACAGAAGAAGACTATCAACAGAGAGATAGAAACTACAAAAAAAGCAATGAATCCCCAACAATAAAAAAAAAAAAAA
>NW_003852643.1:812293-820737 GCF_000181295.1 Otolemur garnettii | reverse complement strand
AAAAAAAAAAAAAGAATACAGATACATAAAGAGAGCCTAAGGACAAATGGGACACCATCAAGCTGACCAATATGTATTTTGTATTTTCAACACAAAAAGGGTAAGAGATAAAAAAAAAAAAAAAGGAATGGGAAAACTATTTATAGAAATAAAGATCAAACCTCCCAAATGTTAGGGAAAAAAATAAACATACAAATGAAAGAAGCTTAACAAATTCCAATTAGAAAAACCCAAAGAGATCCACACCAGACACATTATAGTCAAACTGACAAAAGTCACAAAGAAAGGATCTTGAAAACAATAAGAGAAAAGTGAACTCATCATATGTAAGAGAACTCTTATAAGACTGTCAGAAGATTTCTCAGCAGAAATCTTGCAGACCAGAAAGAAGTGGGATGAGATATTCAAAGTGCTGAAAGAAAAAAAACTGCCAGTCTATATCTGGCAAAACACTCTTTCAAAAATGAAAGAGATAGACTTTTCAAGATAAACAAAAGTTGAGGGAGTTTATCACTGCTAGACCCGATTTTCAAAAAATGCAAAGGGAATCCTTCAAATCGAAACAAAAGGATGCCAGATAGTAACATGAAACCATATGAAAACATAAAACTCTTTGATAAAGGTCAATATATACAGAAATACAGAATACTGTTGTGTTTTAATGTTGGTGTATGAATCACTTTTAATTTTGGTATATAATTTATAAAACAAAAGCATAAATTATATACATTTATTTTATTCGATATACAATGTATGAAAACATAATTTATAACATCAACAAGTTGGGGGTGTATATATGTAAAGGAGTAGAATTTTTGTATGAAATTCAAGTTTGATATCAGTTTAAACTGGATTGTTATAATTTAAAGATGTTTTATATAATTCCAATGATAATCATAAAGAAAATATCTCTAGAAGAAAAATAAAAGGAAATGAGAAGATAAACTATGTCACTACAACAGTCAATGAAACACAAAAAAAGATACAGTAGGAGAGGGAAAGAAGGATAAATAGATAAAAGAGAAATAGAAAACAACAAAATGGCAATAGTAAGTACTTATCAGCAATTTCTTTAAATGTAAATGGATTAAACTCATCAAACAAAAGAAATAGATTGACTGAATAGATTATAAAAACCCCAAGAGCTACCTACATGCTGTCTCTGAAAGAGACTCCCTGTAGATCTAAGGACACAGGCAAAAAATGAAAGCATGGGAAAAGATATTCCATGCAAATGGTATCCAACAGAGGACAGAGGTTACCATAGCAGACAAAATAAGCTTTAAAGAAAAACTATCACAAGAGACAAAGAAAGACATTATATAATAATAAAAGGGTCAATTCATCCGGAAGATGTAAGAATTATAAATAACGTATGCACCTAGCATCAGACCTCCCAAATTTATGAAGCAAATATTGACCTTATTGGAGGGAAAATAGACAGCATACAATAATAGTAGATGCTTTCAATATTTCATTTTCAATAATGAGTATAGCAGTCAGATGGAAGATTAATAAGGAAACAGAGGACTTGTACAAGACTATAAACCAATTAGACCTAACAGACATAGCTCTACCCCACAGCTAAATACATATTTTTGTTAAATGCACAATGGAATATTATCCAAGGAAGAACACATATTAGGCCATAAAACAAGTTTTAACACATTTGGGAAGACTAAAATAATACAAAGTATGTTTTCTGACAACAGTGGAAAGAAGCTTGAAATCAACAGCAGAGGAAAAACTGAAAAAGCCACAAATATATGGAAATTAAGTTACACACTCTTAATCAATAATGGAAATAAGAAATCACAAGAGAAATTTTATATTTTGAGACAAATGAAAACTCCACCTACTAATCTTCTGTGATGCTGTAAAACTAGTATTAACAGGAAAATCTGTAGCAGTAAATGCTTACATTAAGAAAAAATAACAATTTTAAATCACCAACCTAACCTACATACCAGAACTGTAAAAAGAACAAACTAAACCTCAAATTAGCAGAAGTAATGAAATAACAAACATAAAAAGATAAATGAAATAAAGAATTAAAAGTAGAAAAAAATTAAACTAAGATTTTTGAAAATAATAAAATTGACAAATTCTCACCTAGATTAATGACAAAAAATAGAGAGATGACTCAAATAAGTGAAAGGAGAAATGGAAGAGAAAACATTGCAACTGATACCACAGAAACAAAAAAGATTATGAGTCTGGGGGAAATGGGAAGAAATGGGGAAAGGGGAGATGTTGATCAAAGGGAACAAAGTTTCAGTTAGACTAGAGGAATAAGTTTTAGCGTTCTATTAATCTATTGCATTGCATGGTGATCACGGTTAATTATAATGTATCATATATTTCAAAATTACTAAAAGAATAGATTTTTAATGTTCTTACTACAAAAAAGTTATTCATTGGTGAGGTGATGTATGTTAGCCTGATTGAACCGTTCTACAATGTATACATAGATCAAAATACCACATTGTACCCACAAATATACACAATTATTACTTATCAACTAAAATAAATAAGTAGGATTATAAGAAAACATTGTGAACAAATATTCTCCAACAAATTGGATAAACCCATAAGAAATGGATAAATTCCGCAAAGCATATAACCTATCAAGACTGAATCATGAGGAAATAAAAAATATGAACATACTTGCAATATTAAAGAAACTGTATAAGTAGTCAAAACCCTCCCAATGAAGAAAGGTCTATGAGCAAATGGCTTTTGTATACTGAAGAAGTACATAAAACATTTTGTGAAGAATAAACACCAATCCTCTTCAAAATCCTACAACACCTTGAAAAAGAATTGAGCACTTTTATTTTATAAAGTAACTATCATCCTGATATGAAAACCTATACAAATATAACACAAAAAAGAACACAACATATCAATATCTTCCATGAATATAAGTACAAAAATCCTTGACAAAATATTAGCCAATAGACTTTAGTAATATATTTAAAAAATTATACACCATGACCAAGTGACCTTTATTCCCGGGTTACAAGACCATTTCAACTTTCAAAAATCAACCAATGCAATTCCCCAAGTAGAAAAGTAATGCCATGTTAATTGATGAAGAAAAAGCATTTGACAAAAGCCAATGCTCATTCATGATAAAAACTCTTGGTAAGTTAGGAGGAGAGAGAAAATTCCTTAGCTCAATACAGAGTATCTACAAATGACCTATAATCACAGTAATTAATGATGAAAGACTGAATGCTTTGCCCCTAAGATAGGGAATACGACTAGTACGTCTGCTCTCTTGGAAACTATTCTGGTAATCATGGTAAGGCAAGAAAATGAAAGGAAAGGCATACAGGTTAGAAAGGATGAAAAAAAAAGAAACTATCCCTGTTTTCAGATGACATGATTGCCCATGTAGAAAATCCCAGAGAAGGTACATTTGGTTATCTTTTAAATAATTTCCACATACACTTGTAAAACAATATGTTTTAGAGAAGAATATCTTTTAAAATAATCTAAGAACGTTAGTACTTAACATGTAAAGAATTCTTCTGCTCTATATAAGTATGTCATTAGGCTACTTATGAACTGTTAAGAAGCTTGGCTGTCTTGACTCTGACACCAGGCTACAGCCTCAAAGGAGTTCATGTTAATCTAAGGGAAATTTGAGGTAACAAGGAGAAATCATCCTGTTTCACCAAGTTGTGCCCTAGAGCCACAGTACACTATAACACTTTGTTAACCAAAGAACATTATAGGGGATGAGAGTGCATGTCTGGGGGTCATATTGTCTGAGTTTGAAAATCCTTGCCATTTATAATAAGCTAGTGCCACAACCCCCTTCAACATCCATTTCCCCTTTGGTAATATGAGCATGATAGTGGTACCTACCTCATAAGCTTGTGATGAGGATTACATAGCACAAATAAAGCACTTAATATAATCCCTATTATAGTGTAAAGAGTATTTACAGTAAAAGTGTTTTACAAAGCTGTACACAATGAGAAACTTTTAGATAAAGTCAAAAAAGTAGAAGAATAGATAAAAAAATTTATTGTATATTTATGTTTTTTACTCTTATGCTAAATGACATGAAGATCCGTGGTCCTGTGAGTAAAACCAGAGTGAGCTGTTAAATCTCAAAAGCTAATAAATAGTAGTGAACTTTTCTCTTTAGTACATTCTTTGTTCTCTTCTGAAAGTTATATATGCCCGCGAAGTTCAAAAATCTTTCATTTTAGAGGGGCTGCCTCTCCTGGACTTAAGTTGTCTGAATTTGTTTCCAAATATAAAATGCCATGTTTGACACTAATGTGATGAGGAGCAGAAAAGAGAGGATTATGTGAAACATGAAACAGTGATGGAGATCATATCTGCCCAATCACTCATTGTAGTGGACACATTTTTCACACATAGAAGGCCCTCTCTTCACTCTGTCATTAGCAAGAATTCATCATTTTGAAGCATTGGAAGAGGAGGCTTCTCACAGCCACAAACTCTCCAGGTTGTTGTCTCCTCTTTAATTCAGTTTAAATTCAGAGTAATGAGTAATTTAAGTCAGAGGTTTCAGGGGAGCTTGACCAGTGCAGTTCAATGTCTGTTGACCTGGCAACAGGGTGACTTCATAATTACCTGCCTTTGCTGTTCCTTCCAAAATCCACATTATTACATGAGCCTTTGGGAAAGCTCCTCAGACTCTTGGCTTCTAGTTCAGCCTTGGGTGGAGGATCTACTGCTAGTGTGATATAGGACCTTATTCACTAGTTTATTTATTTGGTATTTCTTATTTTATACTGAAAAAATGACTGGTGATTAATTTTTGCCAATACATCATCAGGAGAGATGAGAAATGCTGCAGCATTCATCAAAAGTGACCAACTATTGCTTTGCCGCATGTGGTTATATTCTCCAGGGGCTTTACCTCAAACCTATATTTTTGATTTGGGCAGATTATGCTGGACACAGGCTTCCCCTTCCTCCAAGTCCCTTAAGGAAAGACTTCAATCAAGGCCTCTCATTCTGTCCTCATCCCTATTACTACCAAGGAATGGGAATGATTTGTCAGGAACCCTTTGCATGCCTTTCAACAGAAACATCTCTCACTTTGTCAGGAGGACTAGATTAATTTCTTTAAAAGAATCTACTTCACGAACACACCTTACTCTTACAACTAAATCTCTCACTGTTTACAATTGCTGGACTGAAACAGAACCTATGAACTCCAACTCCTGCCCAGAAACACCCTCTCCCAAAGGAGGATCTTGCTGCATCCCTGCTCCCCTAAATGGATCCACTGAATACAGAAAGATGCTCACTAGGAGCCTTCTAGTGCCCCAGAAAGGCAGAGTGCCAAAGCCCATTAGTACTATATAGTCACTGCCTGACTTGGGGCCTTGGCTCCCTTCCCTTTGTCAGTGGTTCTCAATTTCCTATTGCTGTGACCCCTTAATACAGTTCCTGTGGGTCGCAACCCACAGATTGAGAACCACTGCCAATGGGCCTGTGGAGACAGAAACTGAGTAGTGTGTTCAAAAGGAAAAAGATGAGTGACTTGTGCTTTCTGACAATGCACCTGCTGGAGCTTTACCCTACTAGTAGTAGAGGGCAGGAGAGGATGAACTATAGATGTGAATACCATTTGAGGGGCAGTACGATCTAGAGAAGAAGGAAAACACTAGCATGTTTCTAATTTCCCTATAAGTCTAGGCTATTTCTACATGGTAGAATGAGTGCCCTGATAGGGTGGAGGGAGAGAAAGAGGCAATTCCACCATTTCCAGTCAACCAAGTCATGGACTCATGAATGGCATTTGGAATAAGGAAATGAAGTCACCACTCACCCATTTTCTTTTTTTTTTTTTAATTTCAGAATATTAAGGGTGTACAAATGTTTTGGCTACATGAATTGCTTTTGTACAGTTTGAGTCAAAGTTATAAGTGTGCCCATCACCCATATAGTGTGTATTGTACCCATTAGGTGTAATATCACCCATTCCTTCCTCCTCACTCCCATATGCTTGATTTATGTTGAGTTTTATTTCCATATGTGCACATGAGTATTGATTGATTAGTTTGAATTAAATAGAACATGCAATGTTGGTTTTTCTATTCTTGCAATACTTCACTTATGAGAATGGTTCCTCTTCCATCCAGGTTGTTACAAAAGGTATTAGTTCACCATTTTTTATGGTTGAGTAGAACTCCATAGTACACATATACCACATTTTATTGTACACTCATGTATTGAATTGGGTATTTACCCATTTCTTTCTGTTCCAAGTTTTTCTGTTCCCTTATTCCCAACAGAATTCTTCAGAATTCCTGAGAGAAGTATATTTCCTTTGTGCTTCTAAGGGATGAGATGAAAGCCCCATACTATATCTGCCTGACAGGACACTAGAGCAAGAGATAGAAGATGTCTCTGCATCTTGATGTCAGAAACAAACCAGTAATTCTGGGACACTCTTGTCTCATGGGTAAGTCATTTTAATCTGTCAGACTTACTTGGAAAATAGATATTTCAGTCATGTGTAGGCTCCATTCTGCATGGTAGCAATGGCAAGGGGAAAAGAAGCGGTTGGAGACTAAGCACTTGGTGGATGAACCAGTACCCAGAGCATGGGCCCCAGTGCCTGTGCTTCCTGATCCATTGTTCTCATCATCAGGAACTTTCCATTATTCTGTCCCTTTACAGGGAAGCCCAAATTATTACCTTTTGTCTGTATTCCATACTGTCACAACATATGGGAAGAAATGGGTAGGGGAAGGTGGAAAAGACTGAAGGGATAGAGGTGGTTCTGAAAGACCACCTCTCTTGCCCCAAAGGAGTTGAAGAAAAGAAAATTATTTCCATTTTTCCTCTTGTTCCTTCTGAGGTTCCTATTTGTCCTCACATCCCCACAGATAACCTCAGAGAAGTATGCTTATACTGAACCCTTGAAAGATGGGGTGCTTTGCAGAATCAAAAATGATTTCTGTGTCTCTTGGACAGGACCCTGCAGTACCAGCCAGGAGATCTTCCTTGGTCTTGGTGGAGACTTCACCTCATAGTTCTGGGATGACCTTGGGTAAGTCACCTAACTTCATGCATGTGTTCTCACTGTTCATGGAAGATCCCACCAGCCTTTTCTCCCAGCCAGCTAAGTCTGAGCCAGACAGTAATGTTACCTTCATGAAGGAAAACATTTTAAGTTTTAGAAGGGAAATAGTTTCCCAGATAAGTACACAGAAATATTTCAACAGTCATGCTACAGGTGCACCAGCCTTCTACTCTCAGTCACTATATTCAGTTCAGTTCACTTAAACAAAAATCCATTGAGTGTCAGGCCCTGGCAGAGGCTCTAGTGATATATGTTATTGCAGAACCAATATATACCTTTGTGGAACCAAAGAGCTTTGTCACTAGTTCTGGTTAAGGCCCTGCCTCCATTCCCTATTAGCTTTGTGATCCCAGACAAGGTTCTTAACTTCTCTGTGCCTTGAATTCTTGATCCATAAATGATTAGCTCAGCTTTTTTTTAAATTGCAGATTAATATGAGGGTACAATTATTTAGGTTACATTGTTTTCGTTTCTAAGGTAAAGTTCAAGCTATAGTTGAGCCCTTCACCCAAAGGGGTGTGCTCAGTACCCCTACATTGTGTACATTAGTTGAGAATTTGCCAATCA
This sequence comes from Otolemur garnettii, assembly GCF_000181295.1. Lineage (NCBI taxonomy): Eukaryota > Metazoa > Chordata > Mammalia > Primates > Galagidae > Otolemur > Otolemur garnettii. The sequence continues at coordinate 813,086 of NW_003852643.1, read as the reverse complement.
CCCTCCCTCCTCCCCTTTCTCCTTCCTTTTTTTCCTTCTGTCTTTTCACCCTCACTAAAATATACTTCTGTGGGTTTTTTTTTTTTTTTTGGTGTGGGCATATAGTTGTTTATATATTGGTTTCATGTTAGTACTGAGTACATTGGATACTTATTTTTTCCATTCTTGTGATACTTTACTAAGGAGAATGTTTTCCAACTCCAGGGTAAATACAAAAGATGTTAAATCATCATCTTTTTATGGTTGACTAGTACTCCATGGTATACCACAGTTTTTTAATTGATTCATAGGCTGATGGGCACTTGGGTTGCTTCCGTATCATACCCATTGTGAATTGAGCTGCAATAAACATTATAGTGCAAATGTCCTTGTAGTAAAGGATTTGTTTTTTCTTATGATATATACCTACTAGTGGGATTGCAGGATCAAATGGAAGGTCTACTTTTAATACCTTGGAAATTCCCCATACTTCTTTCTATAGAGGTTGTATTGGTTTGCTATCCCACCAGCAGTGCAAAAGTGTTCTCTTGTCTTCACATCCATGCCAGCATCTGCAGATTCAAGGTTTTGTTGTTGTTTTGTTTTGTTTTGAAACAGAGTCTCACTGTGTCATAGAGAGCTGTGGAGTCACAGCTCACAGCAACCTCAAATTCTTGGGATTAAGCGATTCTGTTGCCTCAGCCTCCCAAGTAGCTAGGACTACAGGCACCTGCCACAGTGCTGGGCTATTTTCTTGTCATTGCTGTTTAGCTGGCCCAGGCTGGGTTCAGACCCGCCAGCCTGGGTGTATGTG
>NW_003852643.1:805374-812204 GCF_000181295.1 Otolemur garnettii | reverse complement strand
TGGGGTCAGGTGACATCTCAGAGTGGTTTTGATTTGCATTTCTCTGATGTTTAGGAATGATGAACATTTTTTCAGGTGTTTGTTGGCCATTCATTTGTCATCTTCAGAGAAGTTTCTGCTCAAGTCTCTTGCCCACTTATAAATGGGGTTATTTGCCTTTTTCTTGTTGATTAATTTGAGTTCTCTGTAGTTGGTAGTGATTAGTCTTTTGTCAGATTCATAGCATGCAAATATCTTCTCCCATTCTGAAGGGTGCCTATTTGCTTTAGTTGTTGTAACCTTAGCTGTGCAGAAGCTTTTTAGTTTGATCATGCTCTATTTATTTATTTTTGGTGTTGCTGCAATTGCCAACGAGGCCTTCTTCACAAAATCTTTTCTCAGGCCAACTTTACCAAGCATTTTTACTACACTATCTTCTAAAATGCTTATTGTGTCATGTCTTAAAGTTAAATCTTTTATCTAGTGAGAGTCAATATTTTTCAGTGGTGAGAGGTGCAGGTTTAGTGTCAGTCTTCTACATGTGGCTAACCAATTCTCTCAGCACTATTTATTAAACATGAATTATTTTCCCCAGTGTATGCTTTTGTTTGGTTTATCAAAGATCAGACGGCGAAATGTGGCTGAGTTTATCATGAGATTCTCTATTCCATCCCATAGATATGTATCTTTATTTTTGGGCCAGTACTATGTGGTTTTTATCACTGTATACTTGTAGTATTACTGGAAGTCTGGTAACGTGATGCCTCCAGATTTGTTTTATTTCTTAAAATTGCATAAGGGGTTTTTTAATGGTTCAATATGAAATGAAGTACTATTTTTTAAAGTTTTTCAAAGTGTAACATTGGTGATTTGATGAGGATTGCATTAAATGTGATGATTTATTTGAGTAGTATGTACATTTTAACAATGTTAATTCTTCCCACCCAGGATCATGGTATGTTCTTCCATTTGTAACTACTTCTGCTATTTCTTTTCTTAGGGTTTCATAGTTCTCTTTACAGAGATCCTTTACATCCTTTTTTAGAGATATCCCCAGGTATTTCATTTTCTGTAAAGCTACTATGAAGGGTATTGTGTCTTGGATTTGATTCTCAGCTTGATTGTTATTAATGTATATGAAGGTTACTGATTTGTGGACATTGATTTGGTATCCTGAGACGTTACTCCATTTTTCACTCACTTCTAAGAGCTTAGTGGTTGAGTCCCTGTAGTTTTCCAGGTATATAATGGCACCCACAAAGAATGAGAGTTTGACCTCCTCTTCCCACATTTGAATACTTTTGATCTCCTTCTCTGGCCTGATCGTATTGGCTAGGAGTTCCAGCACTATGTTGAATAGCAGTGGCAATAGTGAGTATCCTTGCCTGGTTCCAGTTATAAGTGAAAATTATTTTGGTTTTACTCCATTAAATATGATATTGGGTATGGATTTGTTGTAGATGGCCCCTATCAGTTTAAGAAATGTCCCATCTATGCCCATTTTCTTAAGTTTTCCTGTCAGAAAAAGGTGCCAAATTTTGTCAAATGTTTTTTCTGCATCAACTGAGAGAATCATATGGTCTTTGTGTTTGATTTTATTTATGTGGTGAATTACATTTATGGATTTACATATGTTGAAGCAAATTTTGCATGCCTGGGATAAAGTCCCACTTGACCATGATGTATAATTTTTATAATGTACAGCTGTAGTCTGTTTGCTAGGATTTATTGAATTTTTCATCAATATTTATTAATAATATTGGCCTATAATTTTCCTTTTTTTGTTGGGTCCTTTCCTGGTTTTGGAATCAGAGTGATATTTGCTTTATAAAATGTTTAAGAGGATTCCTTCCTTCTCTTTGTTTTGGAATAGGTTATGCAGTATAGATACTAGTTCCTCTTTTAAGGTTTGGTAGAATTCTGGTGTGAAGCTGTCAGGTCCAAGGCTTTGCTTTTCTGGAATATTTTGTGTTGTTGATGCAATTTCAGTACTTGATATAGGTCTATTCAACATTTCTAATTATTTCTGGTTGAGTTTAGGAAGGTGGGGTGTTTCCAGATACTGACCTATTTCCTCTATATTTTCAAATTTATGGGCTAGAGCAGGGGTCCTCAAACTATGGTCCACAGGCCACATACAGCCCACCTAGGACATTTATCCAGCCTGCTGGGTGTTTTTGCCACTGCTGCCTGTCCTGCTTAGCATCTGACTCGTCCCAGGGCCCACAGTCCGGCCCTCCAACAGTCTGAGAGACAGAGAACTGGCCCCCTGTTTAAAAAGTTTGAGGACCCCTGGAATCATTGAGGATCTTTTGTATTTCTGTGATATCTATTGTTATTTCTGCTTTTTTATTTCTCATTAAGGTTATTAGAAATCTTACTTCTCTGTTTCTGATTATTCTCACCAATGGTTTATTGATTTTATTAATCTTTTCAATGAACCAACTTTTTGTTTTGCTGATCTTCTGAATGATTCTTGTGTTATTGATTTCATTTAATTCTGCTCTTATTTTGGTTATTTCTTTTCTTCTGCTAGGTTTGGAGTTGATTGTTCTTCCTTTTACAGTTGCTTAAGATGGTCCATTAGGTTGTTGACTTGCTCTTTCTCTGTTTCCTGGATGAAGGCATCTAATGCCATAAATTTCCATCTTAGGACTCCCTTCACACTACCCCACAGGTTTTGATAGCTTGTGGTTTTATTATAGTTTTTTTTTGAGAAATATAATGATTTCCTTCTTTATCTGATCTTTAACCGAGCTCTTGTTCAGCATAAGGTTGTTTAGTTTCCATAACCTTACATGGTACGAAGATTTCTGTTGGAAACTTTTATTCCATGAAGATCTGAAAAGATACAAGGTATTTCTCTTCTTTCAAATTTGTTGAGGTTTGACTTGTGCCCTAAGATATGAACAGTTGTGGAGGATGATTTGTGGGCAGACGAGAAGAATGTGTATTCAGTTTTATCACAATGAAATGTTCTGTATAGTAGGTTAAGCCCATTTGTTTAGGGTCATGTTTAAGTCCATAGTTTCTTTGTTTAGTTTCTGCTTGAAGAATCTGTCCAGTTCTGTCAGAGTGGTGTTCAAATCTCCAACTATTATGGAGTTTAAGGATATAATATTGGTCAAATCATTTAGGGTTCATTTTATATATCTAGGAGCATTTAGATTGGGTGCATAGATGTTAAGGATTGAAATCTCTTCATGTTGTATAGTTCCCTTGACCAGCATATAGTATCCATCATTGTCTTTTTTTGTTTTGTTTTAAATTCAATTGTTATCTACACATAAGATTGCAACCTCTCTTTTTTCTGATTTCCATTTGCTTGGAATAACTTTTTCCACCCCTTCACCTGGGGTCTTATTTGATCCTTATGGGCTAGATGTCTGTTCTTTAGACATCAAATATTAGGCTGCTTTTTTATCCAGCCAGCCCGCCTGTGCCTCTTCAGTGGGGAATTCAAACCATTCACATTTATTGAGAGAATTGACAGGTATGGTGAAGGTTTGTTCATCTTGTTTTGTAGAGATTTCTTACTTAGTTTTATCCCTTGCTCCACTGTGGAAGCTAGACTTCATTCTTTAATTTCTGGGTGCAATTACTTTAGTGGTGGACTATCATGCTGGTCAGCATGAAGAATGGGTCTGGAAAAAAAAAAAGAGTGGGTCTGAGTGCTTCCTGTATAACTGGTTTAGTTGTGGCAAATTTTCTCCACTTTTGCATGTCAGTAAAATACTTGATTTCTTCATCAATTATGAAATGTAGTTTAGCAGGATATAGAATCCTGGGCTGTTTTGTTTTAAAAGGTTAAATGCTGGTAATCAACCTTTACTGGCTTGAAAAGTTTCAGTGGGAACGTCTGCTGTCATCCTGATATTTTTCCCTTTGTAGTTAAGATTTTTCTTATGCTGGCTAATTGCAGAATTTTCTCTTTCATTTTGACGTTGGCAAAGTTAATTACAATGTGTCTAGGAAATTCTTTGTTTGAATTGAGTCATGCCGGGGTTGTAAAACTATCTACTATCTGAATTTTTGTGTCTCTTGAAATGCTTGGAAAATTCTCTCCCATGATGTCTTGAAGTACAGCTTCCATGCTTTCAGGATGATCCTCTTATACTTCAAGAATTCCTATAATTTGAATGTTCTTTTAAAATAATCCCATAAAGAACTCAGGGAATATTCCTAGATTTTTTTTCTGCCTCTTCAAAAGATTGGGTTAGTTCAAAAGTCTTGTGTTCAGTTTCTAAAATTCTTTCTTTTCCACATTCTACTGCATTACTGAGGCTCTCTACTGTGTTTTGAATCTCCTCAAATGCCTCTTTCAATTCTTTGAGCTCTTTTATATCTTTCCTAATTATGCCCAGATCATTGATAACTTTATCTTTAATTTCACTAATTTCTTGAGATAATTTTTTGACATTTTGGATTTCTTTTTTCATCTTCTCCTCAAGTCTATTCATTTTATTTTTCACCCGTATACCGAACTCTATTTCTGACATTTTAACAATTTCTCTATGGATGATATTTTCTGCTGTATTTCCCTTGGAATCGCTTGGGGGACATATTCTGCTTTGATTTTTCATGTTGCTAGGGTTTTTCTTCTGGCTCCTCCTCATGTGTATTTTCAGCTTATTTTTATATAAATTGTACTTTTTTCGCTTAAATTTTGGGTTGTCCCTAAGTATTTCTTGAGAGATAATGTAATTGGAGACCCTTAGACAGCACTCCATAAACCTGTTTGGCAACTAAAACTAAATTATCAGGCTGAAATCAGTTCTGGAGGCCCAAGGATGCAGATCTTCCCAACTCTTCATTTCTGACTTTTGAACTGAGTTAGAGTACTTATCTGTGGCCTTTTCTGCACACAATCTTTGGAAATTCCCATTGGGGGCTACAGTGTGAGATTCTCTGAGGGCTAGTCTTGCTTTCTCCAAGTTGAGTGAGGTAGAACTTGGAGGAAGAACACTGGGTGCCCCTAGGCTGGAGGTTTCTCTTGGTTAGCATGTCATTCTGCTTCTGTCCTAGTATTAGCCATTCCTCAGCCTAATTTAAAGGAACCTTGACTTCACTAAAGTCCCTGCTGTCAAATATCAAACCACTGCGGCTCACTCTCCCCCCATGATTGGGAGTGGGGAATCCTCGGGCCACCCAATTATTCTCACAGAATTTTCTGCCGGCTGTAGCACAATTGCCCCTTGCACAAATAAATTCAAAGTGCCAAGGTTTTTCAACCAAGTCCTGGAAGCAACTGGCTGGATACACTGCCATTCTCAACAACAGCTGAAAGTAGGGAAACACAGCTTGCTACCTGCTTCACTGACATTCTTAGAACACACTGACCTGAGGCTGGGCCTGTCTCCAAGTTGGGGGAGAGACCTGCCTAGCACTGAAGCTGGGCAGGAGTGACCAGGAAAGACATGACAGGCACAGATGCTGGACAAAATCACTCAAGAGGGCAAGAAAAAGTCTTTCCTAGCAGAAGGGACCTTGCCTCATCAAAGTCAGTGCAGCTAAGCCACAATTTTCCTCTTGTGGTGGGAGGTAGAACACACTGCATTCACCAGACCACACTATAGGCAAAATGCTTATATGACTCTGGCCAAAAAAACCGTTTGAGAGAGAGCAGTGAAAAGAATTTGTGCAGACATACTTGTGACAAACTGAGGCAGAATCCCATGTAGCCGGGTTGGTTGTGGGCCTAACATGACCAAGGCTTTGGCTGGAATAGCATTTACTGTGTTAAGGAATTCAGGTTGACTTTATAAGACCAATAAAAAAGCCCTTTGGAAAACTGGCCAGATACCCATCAGTAACCTTTCCTGATCTGTGGTAAGTAACGAAGGTCACTTGCTGACAGGTCCAGGAATGGAAATGTGCTCAGGGACCTCAAGAGAAGAGGAATTTACCCAATGCATACAGGTATCTAATGGCACAGATGAAACTTAGGCTTGTGAAAAGCTTTTGAGAAGTCCAGCCTGAAAATTCCTTATAAAAAGGTTCCAGCAAAAAACCCCTGACTTAAGGCCTACATGGGAGCAGAGCTTTGCACACAAATTCCTGTATGCCCGAGAAGTTCCTTTATGCCTTGTTTAAAGATCTGAAGTAACAGCCTCCAACCGACAAGGCGAGCAAGGGCAGGTATTCAGTTTACCTTGTTCCTCGATAGCCTGAGGCATCATCAGATAAAAACAAAGAAGTAATAGCTAACAACATGGTCTCCTTTAAGTTATGTTAAACTGGGTTATGCTGAAAGGGTTATGTCAAAAGTTGTATGTTGAGTGGGTTATTGGAAGCTAATCACCAGGTAGTCACATGATGGTTAAATGGATCAATGAGGTCATTGCTGTGTTGTGTGTATGTACAAAATTCCCTATATAAACCAACCACAAGTAAAGAAGCTTGCCATTTTGCCTGAGCGAGCAGAGGGTCACCTTTATTTGAAACACAATTTCATGGGTCAGAGACGAGATCAAGAAGGAAATTACCAAAGTTTTAGAACAAAACAATAATGAAGACATAAGTTATCAGAACCTCTGGGATACTGCAAAGGCAGTCCTAAGAGGGAAATTTATAGCATTGCAAGCCTTCCTCAAGAGAATGTAAAGAGAGGAAGTTAACAACTTAATGGGACATCTCAAGCAACTGGAAGAAGATTCCAATCCCAAATCTAGCAGAAGAAAAGAAATAACCAAAATTAGAGCATAATTAAATGAAATTGAAAATAATAGGATTATAGAACAGATCAATAAATCCAAAAGTTGGTTTTTTGAAAAGGTCAATAAAATAGATAAACCTCTGGCCAACCTAACCAAGAAAAAAAGAGTAAAATCTCTAATCTTGTCAATAAGAAA
>NW_003852643.1:772633-802813 GCF_000181295.1 Otolemur garnettii | reverse complement strand
ATGGAGACTTTATGTCCTTCATGTTCACATGGATGGAGCTGGAAAATGTTCTTCTTAGCAAAGTATCACAGGAATGGAAGAAAAAATATCCAATGTACACAGCCCTATTATGAAATTAATTTATAGCTTTCATATGAAATCTATAACCTAATAACAGCCTAAGAATATGGGGATGGGGGAGGAAGAAGGAGGGGGAAATGGGTGGAGGGAGAGTGATTGGAGGGATCACTTCTATGGTTTATCTTACAAGGGTACAAGTGAATCTTTCTGTGAGTAGAATATGAACGTCTTAACATAATAACTAAGAAAATGACATAAAGGCTATTTTAACCAGTTTGATGGAAATGTTTCACATTGTATGTGAAAACACCACACTGTACCCCAGGATTGCATTAATGTACATTTTTATCATTTAATAAAAAAAAAAAAACCACAATTTCAATAAGTGTGCTTATTCTACATGACATCACTTTTCCGCAAGACCCTTATGGCAACACCACACAATATAGAGTACCCTTAGAGACTTCACCAGACACATTACGGGGCAGGACCTGCTTACCTTTCCCCATGGCCAGTTAAGGATCCAGCCAGTTGTGGTGAGCGAGAAAGTGGCTTCTCTGCTCCTTGATTCCCCAGTGTGCCTGGTCAGAATTACTTCACTTTTCTGGTTCCTGGGGGTGGAGCAGATCCTCCTCACTGCCTTGACCTGCCAGGCTAGCACTCCAATTGCTGGAGCTCTGGGAAGCCGGCCTCAGCTTGGGGAAGTCTGTCCAGTGGCCAAAGTTGGGGGGATGGACTGTGGGCACAGACAATAGAGACAAAGTTTGTTCATTTTTCTGTCAGGAGCAATTTCCACCCAAGGGGCAGAAATTCCTAGGTGCAGGAAAATTGGGGTTTTGTTGCTCTCTCCCATAGGGTGAGAAATCCTGTGTTCACTGCTCTGCCAGAGAGCTTGCAGAAAGCCTCCAGGAGGGAGAGAGAGCCCTCCCTTACCCCTTCATTTGGTACCAGGCTTTTTCGGGCCTTTTGCTTCATAGCTGTTCTCTCCTTTTCTCTTTCACATCTTCATTTGTCTCTGTGAGGATCCTGAGTACCTTGATGTCTTCTCCGTGTGCTCAGCCCTTCGGCTTCAACTGCTCCAAGATTGCTTCAGTCCAATTTTTCTCCCTCTAGACTGAAGCCTCTGGTGAAAGCTGTCTCTAGTCAGCCATCTTGCCACCCCCTCAGCTCAGCTGTTTTGATGCTGAAATTCCTTCTGGCTCTGATTATGTCTGGTGCTAGTGTAAGCTATTTCTAAATGTCTACCCCTAAAAGTGCAAGCATTTTACAAAGAGCAACAAAAGCTAAGCAAAAATATTGAGTCAAAAATACAGACTTTGGTACAGTTTACAAGAATAATCCTACTTTTGGGCAGTGCCTATAGCTCAGTGAGTAGGACACCGGCACCATATACTGAAGGTGGTGGGTTCAAACCTGGCCCCAGCCAAACTGCAACAAAAAATAGCTGAGTGTTGTGGTGGGCACCTGTAGTCCCAGCTACTGGGGAGGCTGAGGCAAAAGAATCACCTAAGCCCAAGAGCTGGAGGGTGCTGTGAACTGTGACACCACAGCACTCTAACGAGGGTGACAAGATAAAACTCTGTCTCAAAAAAAAAAAAAAAGAATAATCCTACTTCAGTTTGGAGAACTTATGTAAAGCCTGAGAAAATACCCTTAGTTGTTTAAGTCGTTTTTATTTAACAAATATTTATGGAGTATCTATTATATGCCAGGTATCACAGCCCATAAACCATGTCTTCATCATTAGGGTTCATGTATTGAGCTACCTACTGGAGATTTATACCTAGGGCGGTGATTCTCAGGCAAGGGCATATTTCTTACCCACCTCAAGAAACATGTGAAAATATCTGAAGACAAATGCGGTGGTCATATCTGAGTGTGCTGCTAGAATCTTGTAGGCAGAGGCCAAGAATGCTGCTATGAATATCACACAATATCTAGGACTGCTTCCACAACAAAGAGCTCCTCAGACCCAAATGGCAATGGTACCAAGGTTGAGAAAACTAGGTCTGGAGCAGGGTAAATGTTACTACCCACACCCATGTGCATAGGTTCAAAGAAAAATTTAACTTTAGAGATGATAACCCTTGATTAGAATAATCATGCTAGATCTAACTAAGCATGTGTTTGTGGCAAATGTATTTAACTTCAGAGAGCTTTAGGAAAGCCTACCTTGGGCAAGGAATGAGTTATCCCAAGGAAGATACCTAACTTAGAGAATGGTTGCAAGGAGTTAGAGAAATAGTAGGTATAGTGGTTACCACAGTGTCTGGCCTCTAGTAGGACCTAGATGTCTTAGTTACATTCACACTCCACTTCTTAGCTTGTGCTTCAGACTATAACCTAAGCTAAATGGCCTTAAGTGGCATAACTGCATCCTACACAGCCTCTTGAAATATGATGATAGGAAGGAAAATAAACTCAGACTTACATTGTATGTAAGAATGGATGTGTTGTTTGTGTTGTAGCATCATCCAACGTAGGTGGGATGAGGAAACACTGTCATCCCACTTCTATAGAATCAGTGTATCATTCTTGGCCTCTTTGGGACCCTCCTTAGAGAATTAGAGTTAGCATAAGGAAGGACTATTCATTCACTATCTGGGTTCTTATGACCCCATAAAGACGAATTCTCAGAGAAACATGAAGCATGTTTTTGGGTCTTCTGGAAAGAGCAATGGAGTGAAAGGTGGGAGATATTTGTTCCAGTGCCTGACAAGCTGATTTCTGTGTGATGTGAGTAAAACAGGTGGCACAATGTAAATGTATATGGCACACCTCCTGGTTGTGGGACAAAACTACAATAGGGACCTTACTTAACAAATGCAAACTTTGTAACCTAATTGTACCCTCATATTAATAAAAAAAATTAACAATAAATGAATTGATGAATAAAAACATGTGCCTTTTCCTGGCTAGTGTCTCAGTCTTAGGGCACATGATTGGAGGAGATCTAACAGGCTAAATTTGGGTATAATTCATTTAGATTACCCCATTCCAAGCACTCTATTTGAATTCTTATATTCTAGTGCTACTGAAGGATTAAATGAGTTAAACTACCTTTCAAGAAATCTGAGCCGTTTCTGAGGCAGAAGGACAAAGTGTGCTGTTGAAACCTCTTGATTTCTCTCATCATATCAAGCTTAGGAGGAGCACACTCCATTACCCCTCATAGCTGATTGGGCACTTCTAGTCACATGCCCCAAACTGACATCATGGAGTGAGGTCAGTGGATGTCTTAGTCCATTCAGGCTGCTATAACAAAACACCTTAGATTGAGTAATTTATAAAAAGCAGAAATTTATTTCTCACAGTTCTGGAGGCTGGGAAGATCAAGACAACAGCAAGTTTGGTGACTGATGAGGGCTCTCTTCTCTATAAATAGTGCCTGATGTGTCTTCATCTGGTAGAAGGGGCCAGCAATCTAATCCCATGCACAAGGGTCCCAGCCAAATGACATAATCTTCTCCTAAAGGTCCCACCTCTTAATACTATTGAAATGGTGATTAGACTTCAACATATGAATTTGGGAGGAATACAAACATTTCGACATAACAGTGTGCCTTCAAGGACCTCAAGGAGGTCACATGCAATCCATGTGACTCTCCCCACTGATTCCAAGGTAAAAGGGACAATATAGGGCAAGATGACATGAATACTGGAAAGAAGACTGGAGTGAGGAGACCAGACCAGATCAAAGGGCAGGATTTCATCTTCACTATCCTCATCTTCAACATGAGGAATTGTTGATTGAGTACTCATAGAACACAATATTGGGGAAGTATAATGCTATAATTTTCCAAATGGGAAGCTACTGGTTATACTGTGGGGAGGGAAAGAAGTGAAAACTCATTCCAATCCTACCACTTATCTGGAGAGGATCTTAGTTTTTGTGTGCTGGAGATTGGTCATTTATGAAATAGGAGTCATGATATCTTCTTCAGTCCTGTCACAAGGGTTAAGAGAGAAAGTCATAAAGTGTCATAAAGTGCGTATGGGACATAGTAGGACTTCAACACATCAGTCCTGGCCTATGTGCTCCCTCCCTCTTAAAAAGGAGGTGACATTGTCTTAAACCAAAGTTCATTACTGCATAGACAGCATATGGAAAGATAGCAGCAAGAGATAAAAATGTATCCCCACAAACTATGAGTTTAGGGCCAATTCTGAGTTGTGGGATGAGTTACATGCAGGAGTCAGGGGAAGGCAAGAAAATTGCAACATTATCTCTTATGACTGCTTTTGCCTTCTTGTTCCCTTACTTTGCCATCTAGTTTGACAGTGAAGGAGCAGTTCCCCACTGATTCCAAGGTAAAAGGGACAATATAGGGCAAGATGACATGAATACTGGAAAGAAGACTGGAGTGAGGAGACCAGACACTACAGAACCTTGGGTGAGACATTTTCTCAGTGACTGGCCTCACCCTAATATAGTGATGTCCTATTACAGTGGACTAAAAATTATCTCAGAAAACTCAGTTTAATACTGGACACCACTGGCTGAAAGTTGCATGAACTTTTTTGTAAGAATCTCCATGAGGCAGGCATAATTCTAAGATGACCTCTAATTACCCTTAGCCTTATATAATCCCCTTCTCTTCTAGTGTGGGTGGAATCAATGAATATGATGAACTATCACTTCTATGATTATATTCCATTATATGGCAAAAGAGTGATTATCTGGGAGGGCCTGACCTAATCAAATGAGATATTTGAAAGCAAAGACTATTTTCTGGCTGTTTAGAGGAGAGGAAATCAGAGATTCAAAGTATAAGGAGTCTTCAGCACACCATGACTGGCTAGAAGAAGTCATGTGGTGGATAATGGAACTAACCCCTAGGATCTGAGAGCACCCACGGATGACAGCTATCAATTCAACTAGGACTGTTGTCCAATAGCCACAAGGAAATGACTTCTGTCAGGAACAAGAATGGTCTTGGAAGCAGATTTCTACCCAGAGCCTATGGACAAAAGATCTGAGTCAAGCCTACATAAATACCTTGACTTAAGTCTTGTTAAACCCTGAGCAGAGAAGAAGGTTATGCTGCACCAGACTTCTGACCTACAGAACCGTGAGCTAATAAATGGGTGTAGCTTTCATCCACCAAGTTAGTAGTTAAACACCTACAGAAAGCTAGCACATTCCAGTCAAGTCAAATTCATATTCATATACATGCACATACAGTGCACACATGTGTTTAGATGCTTATTGGAGGAAATACACCACTATGATCACAGCTTTTACTAGTGCATGGTATATATATAAATATATTCACATTAGCGTTTGAATGTATTTTCCATATTTCTAAATGGACAATGATTTTCTTGCTAATTAGAGATTAGTCCCATTAGAGACTTGTTTATGTCAAGTATGCTAGATTTCTCACATTAAAAAAACATATAATAGGGCTGAGTGCAGTGGCTCACGCCTGTAATCCTAGCACTCTGCCTGAGCCCATGGGTTTGAGAGCAGGCTGAGCAAGAGCAAGACCCTGTCTCTAAAAATAGCCAGGCACTGTGGCGGGTGTCTGTAGTCCCAGCTACTCATGAGGCTGAGAAAAGAGGATTGCGTGTGCCCAAGAGTTTGAGGTTGCTGTTAGCTCTGACACCAAAGCACTCTACAGAGGATGACAAAGTGAGACTATGTCTCAAAAAAAAAACCCAAAAAACCATATAATAAATACCATAATAGGAAAATGTGTACTCAACTAAAGATATAAAGTCAAACTGTACAAAGTGTAACTTCTCTAATTGTCTTTGAATAGTCACAGGGGAAACCAATATTCAAAGTTTGTTTTTTATCACTCTATGCTTTGTTCCATATCTAATATTCATGAATATAATCATGTGTCACTTAACAACAGGGATATGTTCTGAGAAATGAATCATTAGGTGATTTTGTCACTGTATGAACATCATAGAGTGTATACAAACCTAGATTGCATAGCCTACTACACAACTAGGCTATATGGTATGGCCTATGGCTCCTAGGCTGAAAATCTGTGTACCATGTTACTGTACTGAATACTGTAGGCAACTGTAACACAATGTTCAGTATTTGTGTATCAAATAAATCTAAACATATAATAGTTACAGTGAAAATACAGTTTATAATCTTAAGGGACCATCATTGTATATGCAGTCTATTTTTGACCAAAACACTCTTATGGGGTACGAGTGCACATCCCCAAATAAAACACATAATTTCAGTGCATATTTTAAGCTCTAACTTAAATTAATATATGTATATACCACTTATGGAATTTATTGCATTGAAAATGGTATTTCTGAGGTTTCTCTAACTAAGCAATATGATACTTAGTCATATTATCAAGACCAGAACTGCACATATGCCCAAGATTCCAGTGTGGACCTAGGGCAGTAACTGACAGGGCCTTACTTTCTTTTTCTTTCTTTTTTTTTTTTTTTTTTTGGCTGGGGCTGGGTTTGAACCCGCCACCTCCAGCATATGGGGCCAGCGCCCTACTCCTTTCAGCCACAGGCACTGCCCTGGCCTTACTTTCTTCACCTACAGATATTGCTCAGTGTCTCTGCAAATAACCATTGTTGTCTTCTTCCGTGATGTGTGTAGTTTTCCTGACTCCACACTTCAGTTTAAACAGAACACAGTATAAACACAAACTCATTGATCATGTTTCCTTTTCAAATTCTAGGATTAATCCAGGATAATTTATCCTGAGACATAAAATGACATTATCTTTGCACTTAGAAATGCATGTTTCCCTCACATTAACCTGAAATAAAAAAAAAAAGAAATGCATATTTGCTATATGCCATTTACATGGAAATAGATGGAGAAAAATGAAGAGTAACTTAACATTCTGGCTTTAAGATATTACATTAGCAAATATTAATAATATCGGGAAACCTATTATTGCACAGATCTGGAAAAACAAGTGTTCTCATCTTGTAGTTTATTGGGACATTCATCTGTAAAGAGTTTTTAAATTTAAACTAGACAGTAAGTATTAAAAGTGTTAAGTGATCATGCCTTTTGACAAAGCATGCTCATTTGTGGAAACTTACCTTCTAAACACAGCCTAGGGGGGTGGCGCCTGTGGCTCAAAGGAGTAGGGTGCCAGCCCCATATGCTGGAAGTGGTGGGTTCAAAACCAGCCCTGGCCAAAAAAGAAAAAAAAAAAAAAACTGTAAACACAGCCTGAGGAGGTCACTGCTATCACCATCATGTGTCCCCACTGTTCAAAGCTCAGCTGACCATTTCCCTAGATGGTTTGGTGCCTCCATGACCCCTGACCTACCTCCATCCATCTTTCCAAGTAAACAAGAAAATAAGTCATGGGTAGATGCCCATCTCCTGTGAACCATCCAAAGATCCAACTCAGGCACTGACATGGGGCACTGCTAATGTCCCTACTCTTGAAAGGACTTGTAGCTCTTCAACCTCATCCTTATCTGGGAGAAATCTCTCCTCCTCTCCCTTCTATGTGTCCTCAGACACCCTCTTCAACCTAACAGGTCCAAGCAGCACAATCCTTTCCTTAAATTTAAGTTTTCATAAAGGATGGAATAAACAATAGCTTCCAACAGCTTCTTCCAGCCCTATCATAAAGCTTCCATGAGGCAAAGGGAAGGGACACCGAGCCTGGGTCCCTGATGGAAATGCAGGGAGGGTAAACACAGGGCGAACAGAGAATAACCTTCTCAACATTATGGGTCCTGATAAATTTGCTAAAGATCTGCCACTAGCAACTCAAGATGGCTCGGCTTGCAGCTTCTATTCCTGGCTCTGGCAGTGTATATGGTGAGCAACCTGTTTGCCATCTATGTGGTTAGGAGTTTGTGCATTGCAGTCACATAAATCCATGAAGAAAGGATCTGGATACCTCACTAGCAGGATTGTCATGAGATTGATGCAGAGGCTAATATTAAGAACCTGGAGCTGGGCCCCTCTAAGCAATCTGTTCAATAAATAGAACATATCTTTCTTCCCTAAAGCAGGGAACTCAGGACAACTCGACATGACTCTCAGCCAAGGCTCCTTGACCAGGATGCATATCAGTGTCACTTTGATGAGTCTTTAAACTCTCACCAGAAACTCCCTTGTTAGTGGAAATAGAACTTCCATATCAAAGGCCATTCAAGTTATTAATCTGCAGTAACATGACCCTCAGAAAAATAGATATGCTAATTTAGCAACAACAGTGTATATGAAAGTCTGTTTCCCCTTTGTTTCCTCCACATTAGATATTAACAGATTTTGCCTTTTTTTTTTCAAACTGACCTCATTTTACCCCAGACTTGCCTTATTGGAAACATCATCGCAGACTGTCAGTAAGTTTGCATATTTAGAGGTTCTTTCCCCAGGGTTGCCAGATTAAGCAAATAAAAATACAGAATGTCCAGTTGCCTTCAGATCAACAAAGTAACATTGCATTCCACATTTAGAGAAATAAGTGTAGAACCAATAGGATATGTGCACATGTGTGTGTGCATGTGTAAGAGAGAGAAAGGGTGGGGTGGGAGCAAGATTGAGAGACATTTATTTTAAATAATTCGTTCACATGATTATAGAGGCTTGAAGTCCAATCTGCAGGATGAGAGCTTAGACTGTAGAACAGGGCAGATCCACCCTTGCAATTCAAGTCCAAAAGCTGTATGCTAGCAGAATTCCATTTTGCTCGGAGAAGCACAGATTTTTTTTTTTTTTTGCTCTATTCAAATTAACATTTAAATCAGAGTACTTTAAATAAATAAAGCAGACTGCCCTCTATAATATTGCTGCACCTGAACCAAGAGTTTTAAAAGGAGAGGGCATGGCCTGTGCAACCACAGGTTATCCTTCCAAACTCACCAATTAGGTAATTCTCTTCCACAGTCAAGAAGGAGTAACTGTGTAGAGGGGCTGGAAGTGTCTCTCTCCCGGGAAGGAAAAATAAAGGGTAAGAATTCTCTCAAGACAAATCATTATATGGTCAATTGACTAGGTTTCTGCCTACTAAATGACTGTCTTATTCTAGGACTGATTCTCTGAAATAACTCTGAGATACTTTAATGACATTTTTTGGTTCCTTGATTATTGAATCCCATAATTATAAACAGTCACTTGGTTTCCTACCAAGATGGCTAACCACTTGGTGCCGTCTGTGTGTTTTAAGGATTCCCTCTCAGTGGGCTAGAAATCTCCTACAGCCCTAGGACACCTCTCTGGGTCTCTGTGTGCTGATAATATTCTACTACTGTCACTTTTAAACAAATAAAATTTCTGATAATAGGGGCATTCTTTGTTCCATCAAACTGGGCAGAACTCTGCCAATTGCCTATACCCAAGCCTAGCTTTCCGAATTAGCAAGGCTCCTCAGGTGGCAGCCAAACGAAAGACAAGGACACAAAAGGCCAAGCGGGGGGCGTTTCCAGTGTGGGAGACCAGCCTGCACGTCATGATTGCCATGGAAACCTGACGTCATTATGGCAAACAGGACAACCGCGACGACCTTTTAATAGAAACAGACCTAGCCTGGCAAGAGACGCAGATCTAGCCTCTAAGTGTTTGAACTGAGCTGAGGGTGAGGGTGCCCTGTAGTGAGGACTGACTCTCCCTGGAGTGTGGGAAGAGGAAGGGATCCCAAATCCAAGTTGTCTCGTTTTCACTTTGGTGGGCTCTGCATGCTGCTGTCTGGTGAGGAAGAGGTGGGGCTCTCCTCACCCCAGTGAGGATGGCGTCCTGCTCCAGGGTGTCCTGGAGCTAATTTCCATGTAAAAGCGGGGACAGGAGGGGGACACAAATAATGTCTCTCTCTGAGCCTAGCTCCTCTGTAAAATGGGCATAATAATGCTCTCAACAGGATTGCTAGGACCTTCAGTGATTGCTGTAACCTTCAGTGATAACACAGATGCAAGCCCATGGCCATGTGGTTATTGCAGGATCATGAGTGAGGTGTGAATTCAGGCAAAAATTTTTTTTTCAAATTTGTTGTTAGAGGATAGATAAGGAAAGTATTTTAAAAAGGCCCTGGTGAGAAACCCATTGTATCTGTTTCTCATGATCACTACTCAATTGTGTCAATGTTACTGGTCACTAACCCAGTGGCCAGCACATAATTACTCCCATAAAGTATAGTGATTGCTGGATTCTCTTTCCCTAGCAGCTGTTCATGCAGGTGACTAAATTCATACATAGCCAGAAGGAGATGGTTCTGAGGATCTGGGTCATGATGACTGTTGAAGTTTCTCCAAATTTGAAGGATACATGTCAGTCCTCAAGAGGCCCCCAACACTTCTATCCCAGGTGGGATATGACACCTGGTTCTAGGTAGTTCACAGATGTGAACAAAAACTTCTTGTGGAATAGCTTCTGAATGGTTCACGTAATAGTCTGAAAGTAAAGAAGCTACTTTGATCTCATCATTGAAAAAGAGGTATAGCAGGTGGATTTCATTGTATCTATCAGCACCTACATGCTTTATAGTAGCCCTTGAAGCCCATTTGGAGATGCTTTTCTTTGTCACAAAGCAATGAATTGTTGGGGAAGGAACCGAATGTTTAATATGCATTTGCAACAAACTTATACATATTTTTCTGGCTGTCTAAATAAAAATCAATGATTCCCATGTATTCCATATGGACGATGAAATACACAGTTGGGTAGATCTTCATAGCAATCTGAAATTGTAATATGCACACTTCCATGGTTGCCACATTTTTATCCAATCTATAATGTAATTTTTTTGAAACAAAGTCTTGCTCTATCACCCAGGCTGGAGTTCAGGGTATGATCACTGTAACCTCTAATACCTGGGCTCAAGAAATTCTTGAGTCTTAGCCTTTCAATCTGGGACTACAGGCACATGCCACCATGCTCTGCTGATTTTTTTTTTTTTAATTTGTTGTCATGATGGAGTCTCACTACATTGCCCTGGCTGGTCTAGAATCTGGACTCAAGTGATCCTTCTGCCTCAGCATCCCAAAGTGCTAGGATTACTGTGCTCAGCCTATAATGTAATTTTTAAAGAAGACAAGAATTTATCAAAATGTCAGTTATAAGAATTCAGTATTTTGTAACTAGTGATTACCTTATAGTTTTCTCTATTATAATGATGTCCAGCCATGTCTCCTAAAATGACCAGATAAGCCTCAGTATCATTATTATCATTTTTTAGGACATAGCATTTTCAATTCTATAGTACCTGGACCTCCTATCCCTCCCAATGCTGTGTCTACTGGTAAATATAGCACTTCTGCCACTCAGATTAGGCTTCATATCCTAGAAATATATTTAAATGGAATCATAGAGAATCATTTTAAAGGAGGACATGGTGTCTTTCATACATTCTATTTTTTAGATCTATTTTTGTTGCATATATCAATAGTTCATTCTTTTTATTGCTGAATAGTAGTCCGGTATATGGCTATAACAACACTTTGTTTTATCTATCACCTGTTGATGAATATGTAGATTGTTTGTAATTTGAGGCTTTTATGAATAAAACTGCTATGAACATTTGTGATTAAGTCTTTTCATAGAAATATACTTTTTAAAGATAAATAATTAGGAGTGCATCATATGGCAGATGCAACATTAACATTGTAAGAAACTGCCAAACTCTTTGCAAATGATCCTACCATTTTTCATTGCCATCAGCAGTGTATGAGAGTTTCATTCCCACAAACTTGGCAGGGCTTTATATGGTCAGTGTTTTTAATTTTGACCATTTTCCAGGGAATGTATTAATAGTACCTCATTGCAGTTTTCATTTACATTTCCTTAATGGTTAATATTGTTGAGTATCTTTTCATGTGCTTATTTGATATTTGTATATCTTCTTTAGTAGAATGTCTATTCTAATATTTTGCCCATTTATTTATTGAAGTGTCTGGTTTCTTCTTAAATTGGCTTTTTGAGATTTTCTATATTTTGGATACAAGTCTTTATCAGATGTATGATTTTAAACATTTTCTCCCACTCAGGGGCTTGTACTTTCATTTTTTCATTCATATAATTGAAAGACTAGAAGTTTTTAACTTTAAGGAAGTCCAATATTGATTTGTTTACTTACATATTGCAGTTTTCATGTCATATATTAACAAAATATTATGACTACAGAAAGAATACTTGGAAATAAAACATCAAGCAGGGACAAGCCCACATTTCCATTATGTGCGAGCTTCATTGTCACTACTGTGGGGGTAAGGGTTGTGGGATGGAGCTGAGGGAGAGAAGAAGCATCATTGCACAACTTCTGTTAACTGAGAGAGGATAGGAAGACATCATCACCCATCCCCTATATTCCATGTGCTTTCCCATCCTCTTACCCCTCCTTTGTATTCCACATGCTTTCTCATTCTCTCCTTTCTAGTCTTAACGTCAGACTAAGGTGTGGGCTCTGAATCTCAGAACCTGGAACTCATAGAGAAGAACCATGTGTTATACTGAATTTACTAGACAGGATATAGGAGAAAGAGTGTGATATCAGGGTCCCATCACTGAGACAATGTAGGTAATTCACAATCCTTCTGCCTACCTCTTCTATTTAACAGGATAACAATTCCTAGTCCTCCAAGTGATCTCATGTAGAAAACAATCTGTGGTCTTAGGTGGGAGGGAAGAACCAATGCATTCTCTCCTAATTACACTGACAACGACCCTCCAGATGTCCCAGAACTCTACATGGTAGGCATTAAATTAATGGTACTCAAATGTGAGCTGTTGAGGTCAGGATTTTTTCCAGTGTTGTCTATGGATTGCTTTATCAAAATCATCAGGGGATGCTTGGTAAAATGGCACATAATTGGGGCCACCCTAGAGATACTGAATCAAAACAAGGGAATTAGGGTTGGAGTTGTCTATACCTAAAGTAATATGTACAGTTTGTCTGGCACCAACCATTTTAGTGAAATCTATCCCTTAGCTGATCAACAATAGATATGTATTTCTCGCTGTTCTCAGAGCTGCAAAGTCCAAAATTTAGGTACTGAAAGTGTTGATGTTTGGAGTGGGCCCACTTTCTTCATAGATGGATGTCTTCTCACTGTAACCATCCAGCGAGGAAGGAGCTAGTTAGCTCTCTGAAGTTTCTTTTTTAAGGGCACTAATCCCATTTATGAGGGATGCCCTAATGATCTTAAAAATCTGCCAAAGGCCCTACCTTCTAATACTGTCACCTTGGTAATTACATTTTAACATATTAATTTGGGAGAGACACAAACATTCATACCATAACCATCATCCACATTAGAAAAGCAGTACTATGGAAAAAAAAATGAAAAGAAGTACTATGGATTTGAAAGAAGGTCTTATAATTTTGAGTCCTTTGATGTCTTAATTTCATTGCTAGCTATTCCTGCTACTCAGCTTTTAATATCTGTGTCTTCTGTGGTATATCAAATGGGTAACAATTCCTTATATTCAGTAACATTTATTCAGTGATTTATGTATGAGGCTCTAAGCTAGGCACCGAAGAAACAGCACAGAGAAAAAGACAGGCAGGGTCCCTTGAGGTATCATTCTAGTTTGAGAAAACTGTCAACAAGCAGGTAAATGTGATTTCATGCAGAGATTTGTGCTTCAAAGAAAATAAAGTAGAAAATGACTGAGACCGAGATTATTTTAATGGTGTTGTCGGTGAAGCTCTTTCTCACTAAGCAACACTTGAGCTGAGTCACGAACAGGAAGAAGCAGCCAGACACGGACAAGCCATTTTGTCAGTGTGCTTAAGATATTTGTGCAAGTACCAGTTGTTTGGGTAGCAGAGGACAAGCTGTGGCTGGAGCCTGGCTCATAAGTGAAGACAGGGAGGAGGTGAGGTCTAAAGGGCAGACAGGAGCCATATGATTTGTGGTGAGGAGTTTATGTTTCATTCTGAGTGTGGAAGGTTAGAGCATTGGGGGTGACACGATCTGATTTATTTTGTCAGAAAGTGCCTCTGACCGTTGTGTGGAGAGTGGACTGACAAAAGATGAGATAGCATGTAGGGATTAAGATTAGGAGAATATTGCAGAAATCCAGGGCAGGGATTTGGGTGGATGGGGCCATGGCTCCAGTTGTGTACAGTGGGAGGGATAGATCTGGACAAGGCAGGTTTGGAGGGCTGGTGGCACCTGCAATGGCTGTAGGTGTGGGGTGTATGAGGATAAGGCAGAGTCAAGGGTGACCACTTGGGTTTTTGTCAGCCATGTGGAGAAATGGTGGTGCTGTTTTATGAGATCAGTCTTTCCATGTTCTTTTAAAATGTTCTCAGGATAATTAGTTAGATCATCTAATAGTTATAAAAAAAAACTGGTGATTTTAAACATATATCAGTTGATGAATACGATTCAGTTGCAAGACTATTAAACTTTACTTTCCCAATATCTCCATGGCAGAATTTTTTAAATACTGTGATTTTTCACCATTATCTTTTTAAAAAGAAAAACAGATGCTAATAAATTTAAAAAAAATATTTTGTCTTCTATAGTATATAATGTACAATGCCAGTTTTGCAGATGAGACAAATGAGTAACTGTAAGTTGAAGTGACAGTATTCCAAGTCACTCAGTTTTTACGTGGCAGAACTCAGGCTTGTCCTTAGTTTGTCTGCAGACCCTGCACTCCTAATCAGTACAATCAGAAAGAAGAAAAAATATTTGTTGAACCATTTCAGCCCATGGTGGTTGATGTTAGGTCAGGACTATAGTTCATTAAGTGGAATTTATCTTTCAGTAGTTGTTTTGCATTGTACCAAAGGGTATTTAATTTACAAAAAACAGAAAGGTAATTAAAAAAATTAAAAAGGTAATAGGTAATAAGATCATTCTTTGGACTTCCAAGATAAATTCTTCTCCCTTTCAGGACTTTAGAGTGGTTTTCCAGATGGATATAACATTACTCTCTGTGCCTGAAACCTCTACCTCACTAGTTTGGAAGCAGGGCTGTTCAGGTCAATGGTGCATCTACCATGGGCACTACCATGAATGAAGCTTCGAGGACTGAAAGTTGCTCTGAGTGAGTCAGTGAGAGAGTATTAAGTGAATGTGAAGGCTGGCACATTACTCTACACTACTGTAAAATCTATAAATACTGTACATTTAAGCTACACTAACTTTATAAAAGAATAGTTTCTTTCTTCAAAATAAATTAACCTTAGCTTACTGTAACTTTCTTCCTTTAATTTTTTTTTTATTTTTTTTAACTTTGTGACTCTTTTGTAATAACACTTAGGGTAAAACACAAACACATTACACAGCTGTACAAAAATATTGTTGTTTATATCCTTATTCCATGAGTTTTTATTTAATTTTATTGTACTTTTAATTTTTATTGTTAAAAACTAAGATATAAAACACACACACACATTAGCCTAGGCCTATCCGTGGTCAGAGTTATCAATATCACTTTCTTCTATCTTCACATGTTGTACTATCAGAAGGTCTTAATAACAAGTATAGAGTTCTCATCTCCTGGGATAACGCTACCTTCTGGGATACCTCCTGAAGGGCATGGTTGAGGTTGTTTAACAATGAAAAGTATATATAGTAAATATATAAACTAGTAGCATTTGTTTGTTATCATTATCAAGTATTATGTACTATACATAATTGTATGTGCTATAACTTTCATGTGACTGGCAGTGTTAGGTTTGCTTACACCAGCATCATCATAAACTCGGAGGAATGCATTGAGTTGTTGGCATTAGAATGGCTATGACATCAGTTGGCAACAGGACTGTTTCAGCTTCATTAAAATATTATGGGCCCACCATCATATATGTAGTCTGTCGTTGACCAAAATGTTATGCAGTCTATGACTGTGCCTCCTATAGCCTTACACCGTTAGTCAGTTCAGGATTCCGTGACAAATTAACATACAGTGGATGATGTAAACATTTATTTCTCATGGGTCTGGAAACTGGACGTCCAAGATCAGGGTGCCAGCATGATTGAGTGGTGAGGGTCCTCTTCCCAGTTATGTCCTTACATGACCTTTCCTTATTGTGTGCATGCAGACAAGAAGCAAGCTTTTGTATCTCTCCTTATAAGGGCACTAATTCCATCATCAGAGTTTCATCTTCATGACCTAAAAATTCCTCCCAAGGGTCCTATCTCCAAACACCATCTCATTGGGAATTAGACTTTCAACGTAGGGATTTGGGGGTACATAGTCACTTGCGCATCAGGACTCTCATCATATCTGGTTATCACTTTTACTATAAAGTTAAGACTGAGCACTAGGCTCAGTTGTAGTCAGTCCAATTCATCCTTTGTAATCCTTCCTATCTGCTTTTCACCTCAATTTTTTTCCAATCTCTGAAGATTGCTACCTATCTCTACACTTCATTAAAAACTTCAAAATGAGGGCAGCACCTGTGGATCAGTGGGTAGGGCTCCGGCTCCATATACCGAGGTTGGTGGGTTCGAACCCGACCCTGGCCAAACTGCAACAAAAAATAGCCAGGCATTGTGGCGGGTGCCTGTAGTCCCAGCTACTTGGGAGGATGAGGCAAGAGAATCACCTAAGCCCAGGAGTTGGAGGTTGCCATGAGCTGTGATGTCATAGCACTCTACCTAGGGTGACAAAGTGAAACTCTATCTCAAAAAATAAAAAAAGCAAAATGATAGTGTTCTAATTTTACAATTTCTTCTGCAATTATTAGCAATTTGTAATGTTTTCTGTAAGAGAATATGCCCCTGCCCCATCAACTATTAAGAGTCCCTGAGTTATATTACACATAGGAAATGAAAGGTGAATGTTTGAGTCTTTTGCCGTATTTCCAGTTTTCAGAACAATTCCTTATTTCTATAGGACCTTCCAAAAGTGAGCAGGAAGTTGGTTTTGTTTGTGTTTTGGTGTTCTTTTAGTGTGTCATCATGACTCATAGATGTTTGTTTCTGTATTTGATGTGTTTTAAATTATTGCAGTTATAATCTCTTTGAAGTTTAAATTGTTTTATCTTTATTCATAGGAGCCCCTTTCAGGTTGGCCTCTGAATATTTTCAAGGTATTCTCAGTTTTTCTTTTAACCCCCCAGTATTTTTTTCAATTGAAATACAAAATTTTATTTAGAAATTGTTTAAAGTAGAAGAAAGCCCTATCAAGAAAGATCAGGTGGAAAATGAGTCCCCAATAAAATAGAATTTTAGGGCAACAAAAGTCTAAAAGGCCACAAAAGAGAAATAGCACCACTGTCATTTGAACAATGGTTAGTTACTTGCATTTTTTGGCATTGTTAATCACTAAATCTGGGCAACTCTCTGGTTTTTAAAAATACAGAAAAATGTGTATATTTATTTCCTCCCTCATTCACAAGGTAAAAGATGGCATATACTCACTATCACTATTCAATGGAAATATCTACTTTGATGAAAACATTCTGTGTCTGCACTGTCCAACACAGTACCCTCTAGTTTAACTGGCTATTGAGCAACTAAAACATGGTCTAAGTGCCAGTGAAGCACTGGGCTTATAATTTTATTTAAATGTAATTTATTAAATAGTTAAATTTATTTATTTTAAATAGAGGTATGTAATTTATTAAATTTAAATAACTATGTGTAGCTTGGTGGTCACCATATTGGACACCAATGGCTCTCTCCATTTTTCTACATTGCATTTTTCACTTACAATATATCCTGGAGGTCAATCCATAGCAGTATATATAAAGAGTCCTCCTTGGTTTTATTTTTTAATTTTTATGACTTTTAATATTTTAGAGACAGGATCTTTTTCTGTTCCAAGCCTGAATAGCAGTGACAGGATCACAAATCACTGCAGCCTCTAACTCCTGGGCTAAAGCGGTCTTCCTGCCCTGGCCTCTCAAAGTGCTGTGATTACAGGCATGAGCTACCATGCCCATTAGTCTTTATTTTTATATCTGCATAGTATTCTAGGATATAGATGTACCCTGCATTATTCAATATTCCTGCTATTGATGGACTTCTGACTTACTTTTAATCTTCTACTATTATGAATTGTTCTGAGATGAATGGCCTTGTCTATTTTAGTCTATTTGCACTGTATCTTTAGAATAGTCTTAGAAAAGAGATTTCTAGTTCCAAGAATATATGCCCATGTCATTTTATTAACAACATCAAATACCCTCCACAGGAGTTGTATCATTTGACATTACTTCTAACAATGTGTGAGAATGCATATTTTATTACAAACTTTCTGGGAGGAATGCTGAGGGGATGTGAACATTATGTTAGAAATCTGGAAACTGTTTCAATAAATCAGAAGAATTAGATTTTAGATTAAGGTCTTAATCCTATGCTTGTCTTTGAGAATTCAGTCTTTACTCCTGTCTGTGTCCTATGGCTCTGGATCCAGTCCCCCACATGGAAGAAGATATCTTATATGAAGCAGAAATGCCGTATCACTTTAGATGGACTCCTTGAATAACTAAATGGGAAAACTCTATTAGGAGTCACACAGACTCATAACAAATTCAGAAACATACCAGTCTGACATAGCAAAGAGAAAATTGAGAAAGTGAAACCTCTACCTCCTACCCATAAGAAGAACCAAGAGTGAAAACACACAAAGGTTGCCTCACCCTTCCCTTTATATAAGTGAGGTATGATTAGGAACAGGTAGTAGTGCATTAGCACTATGGAAGCTGATGAAGGCGTAGGTTAAAAAATGCCTCATTTTCCCAAGGTAGCAACTTTTCTCCACTCAACCACATAGTTTTATTTTTAGATACAGGGTTTCTAGGACTAAGAAGAAAGTTTGAAAAAAAAACATACTAGGAATAGAGTTTCTTTAAATCATTAATCATGGGCAGGCACTTACATCCATATTGCTTCTTGTGGGCAATCCTCTTATAAGCATCTCTGAACATGAAAGAGGGGTGATACGGGATGCAAGTATGGAATTGGACTGACAGTGCCTGGGACATGATAATCTCCAATACACATTAATAAATTAATGACATGTAGATGCAGGAATAAGCAGGAAATGAAATTACATATATGTCCTCTCACTCCTTTTTATTTTTTAGAGACAGATTCTCACTATGTCACCCTTGGCAGAGTGCTGTGGCATCACAGCTCACAGCAACCTCAAACTCCCAGACTTTAGTGATTCTCTTGCCTCAGCCTCCCAGTAGCTGGGACTACAGGTGCATGCCACAATGCCCAGGTATTTTTTGTTTCAGTTGTCATTGTTGTTGAGTTGGCCCTGGCCAACTTTGAATCAGCCAGCTTTAGTGTATGTGGCTGGTGCCATAACCACTGTGCCATGGGCGTCAAGCCTCTCACTCCTTTTTAAAACATACAAATTCACAGACAGAAATGTGATGATTCAGTATTTGTTGTTTTGTTTTCTTTTCTTTCTTTTTTTAATTGAGACAGTTTCACTATGTCGCCCTCAGTAGAGTTCTGTGGCATCACAGCTCACAGCAACCTCAAACTCTTGGGGTTAAGAGATCTCTTGCCTCAGCCTTCCAAGTAGCTGGGACTAGAGGCCTACCCACAATGCTCAGCTATTTTTATGTTGTTGTTGTTGTCGTCATTGTTGTTCGGCAGGCCCCGGTTGCGTTTGAACCCACCAGCCCTAGAGCATGTGGCCAGCTCCCCAGCCTGTTGTTTCATTTTCTGATTTTTTTTCTTTTTTTATTAGATGAACATATTTAGGGGGTACAAGTACAGTTTTGTTACATATACATATTGTATAGCAGTGACATCTGGGCTTTTAATGTACCCACCACCTGAATGGTGTACATTGCACCCAATAGGTAACTTTCCATCCCATAACCCCCTCTCACCTTCCCACCTTTTGATTCCTCACAGTCTATTCCACTCGGTATGATCATGTGCACCCACAGTTTAGCTTCCACTTAGAAGTGAAACAGGCTCAGCGTCTGTGGCTCAAGTGGCTAAGGTGCCAGCCACATACACCTAAGGTGGTGGGTTCGAATCTAGCCCAGGCTCGCCAAACAACAGTGATGGCTACAACCAAAAAATAGCCAGGTGTTGTGGTGGGCATCTGTGGTCTCAGCTACTTGGGAGGCAGAGGCAGGAGACTCCCTTGAGCCCAGGAGTTGGAGATTGCTGTGAACTGTGATGCCACAGAACTCTACCCAGGGGGACAGCTTGAGGCTCTGTCTCAAAAAAAAAAAAAAAAAAAAAAAAAAAAAAAAAAAAAAAAGAAGAAGTGAAAACAAGTGGTATTTGATTTTCTATCTTGAGTTTTACTTCATTTAGGATTATGACCTCAAATTCAACCTAAGTTGCTGCAAAAGACATTATTTCATTCTTTTTGATGATTGAGTAGTATTTCATGGTGTGTATATATACCAAATATTCTTTATCCAGCCATCAGTTAGTAGACACTTAGGCTGGTTATATATTGTTGCTATTGTGAATTGTGCTGTGACAGTATATGAGTGCAGATAACTTTTTGATAAAAAGATTTCTTTTCCTTTGGGTAGATACCCAGTAGTGAGATTGCCGGATGAAATAGTATTTCTAATTTCAGTTCTTTGAGAAATTTCCCTACTGTTTTCCACAGAGGTTGTACTAATTTACATTCCTGCCAACAGTGTATAAGCATTCCCTTTTCAAGACATCTCTGCCAACATCTACTATTTTTTGAATTTTAATGATAGCCATTCTAACTGAGGTAAGATTTCATTTGATCTTAGGTATTTTATTGTGGTTTTAATTTACAGTTTCTTGATGATTAGTGATATTGAGCATTTTCTCATATGTTTTTTGGCCATTTGTATATCTTCTTTTGAAAAATGTCTATTCAAGTCATCCCACTTCATAAGGGAATTATTTGTTGTTCTTCTTGCTGAGTTGTTTAAGTTCTTTATAGATTCTGGATATTGGCCATTATTCAGATGCATAGTCTCCAAATGTAATTTCCTGTTTTGTAGGATGTCTATTTACTCTGCTGATTATTTCTCTTGTCGTGCAGAAGATTTTTAATTAAGTCCCATTTATTTATTTTTATTTTTGCTATATTTACCACTGGGGTCTTAGTCACAAATTCTATTAGGAGCCACAAATTCTATTATTCTATGCCAATGTCTGGAAGAGATTTTCCTGTTTTCATCCAGAATTTTTATTGTTTCAGGTCTTACATTTAAGTCTTTAATACAATTTGAGTTAATTCTCATATGTGGCAAGAGATATGGATCCCATTTCATTCTTCTGCATGTGATTATCCAATTTTGGATAATCATTTTTGGACAGCATCATTAATTGAATAGAGCATCCTTTCCCAAGTGAAGGTTTTTGTATACTTTGTCAAAAATCTTCCAGTCATAGCCAAATGGTTTTCTTTTTATATTCCCTGTGCTGTTCCATTGGTTCATGTCTGAACATTTATATCAGTACCATGCTGTTTTGGTTGCTATAGCCTCACAGTATAATTTGAAGTCAGATAATGTGATGCCTCCAAATTTGTTCCTATTCCTTAAGATTACTTTGGTTATTCAAGCTTCTTTTTGATTCCATATGAAGTTTCAGATTATTTTTTCTAGATTTGTGAAAAATAGCATTGGTATTTTTATAGAAATTGCATTGGATCTGTTAATCACTTTGGGCAGTATAGACATTTTAACAATGTTTATATTTCCAATCAATGAGTATGGATGTTTTTCTATTTGTTTGTGTCATATGTAATTTCTTTCCTCAGTGTTTTGTTTCTTTTTAGAGATCATTTATCTCCTTGGTTGAGTATATTCCTAGGTATTTTGGGGGGTTAGCTATCATAAATGAATTTGCCTTTTTATTTCTTTCTTGGATAGATCATTACTGGTGTATGAAAATGCTACTAAATTTTTTTCATTGATTTTGTCTCCTATAATTTTACTTAATGCATTCATCAAACCTAATATTTTTTGGTAGATACTTTAGCTTTTCCTATACATAAAATCACACCATCAGCAATGGGGAAAACTTGACTTCCTATTTTCCAATTTGGATGCTTTTTCTTTCTTTCTCTTGCCTGATTTCTCTGGCTAGGCCTTCCAAAAATAAGTTGAATAGGTGTGATGGCAATGGGCATCAATATATAGAATTACACAGCCACTATAGACTTAACTAGGAAGAAGGATACCTCTTGTGCAGACCAATATCAAGCCCCAAAATTGAAGAAACAAGTAAAAACCTCCCACAAAACAAATACAATCAAACAAACAAAAAACAGATGACCTCACACTGAATTATATCAAACATTTTGAGTACCAATACTACAGAAACTATTCTAAAACATTGAGAATAGGGCAACCCTCCTAACACATTCTATGAATCAAACCATGATATCAAAACTAGGAAAAGACCAACAAACCAGGAAAAATACAGACCAATCTTCCTAACAAATACTGGTGCAAAAATACTCAACAAAATCCTAAAAGAGTGGATATGGTTGTATATTTAAAAAATTATATCTCATGACCAAGTGGGTTTTATACCAGGTATGCAAAGTTGGTTCAAATGTAAATCCATAAATATAATTCACCATACAAATAGAAACAAAAAAAGATCATATAATCCTCTCAAAAGATACAGAAAAAGTATTTGACAAAATTCAGCATCCTTTTCTCATAAGAACAATTAAGAATATAGGCATAGACCAGACATTTCTTAAACTGATTGACACCATCTTCAACAAACCCACAGCCAATATCATACTGAATGGAGTAAATGAAAGCATATCCATTTAGACCTGGAACCAGATAAGGAGGTTCACTGTTGCTACTACTAGTCAACATAGTGCTGGAAGTTCTAGACAGTGTAATCAGGGCAAGAGAAGGATATTAAGGACATTCAAATGAGGGCAGAGTAGGTCAAACTCTTGCTGTTTACTGATGGTATGATCTTGTACTTAGAAAATTCAAGAGACTCAACCACAAAACTTCTGGAAGTGATCAAGAAATCCAGTAATGTCTCAGGGTTACTGTCCACAAGTCAGTAGCCTTTATATATGCCAATAACGAACAAGCTGAGAAGCAAATCAAGGACACAATATCCTTCACAGTAGCTTTAAAGAAAATAAAATACCTGGTAATATATCTAACAAAGGATGTGAAGGATCTCTTAAAAGAGAATTATGAACCCTGACAAAAGTAATAGCAGAAGACATTAACATTCACAAATGGAAGA
Source organism: Otolemur garnettii (assembly GCF_000181295.1). Taxonomy (NCBI): domain Eukaryota; kingdom Metazoa; phylum Chordata; class Mammalia; order Primates; family Galagidae; genus Otolemur; species Otolemur garnettii. The sequence continues at coordinate 779,686 of NW_003852643.1, read as the reverse complement.
ACATACCATGCCCATAGCAGAGAAGAATCAATAGTGTTAAAATGTCTATACTATCCAAAGCAATCTACAGATTTAATGTAGTCTCCATTAAAATACCAATGATGTACTTTGATAAACTCCAGAATATAGTGCTTCAGATTCAGTGAAATCCCCATTAAAATACCAATGATGTACTTCGATGAACTCCAAAAAATAGTGCTTAATTTTGTGTGGAACCAAAAAAGAACCAGTATAGCCAAATAATTCTAAGTAATAAAAACAAAGCTGGTGGCATCACTCTACCAGACTTCATTTTATACTACTAGTCCGCAGTGATAAACACAAAATGGTATTCACACAAAAGTACAGAAATAGATCTATGGAACAGAAAGAAAACATAACTATGAAAGCAGCTTCTTATTGCCATCTGATCTACTATAACTAGACAAAAACACACATGGGGGATAGAATCCTTATTCAATAAATGGTGCTGGGAGAACTTGATAACCGCATGTAAAAGACTGAAACTGGGCCAAGTGCAGTGATTCACACCTGTAATCTCAGCACTCAGGGAGACCAAAGTGAGGGGGTTGCTTGAGCTCAGGAGTTCAAGAACTGCCTGAGCAAACTGAGACCCCATTTTTTACAAAAATAAAAAAAAATTAGTCAGGTGCCATGGGGGACACCTACAGTCCTAGCTACTGGGGAGGCTAAGAACTGGTTAGCCATAAGTAGAAGACTGACACTTGGAACTGCACCTCTCACCACTTAAAAAAAATAACTCTCACTGGATAAAAGATTTAACTTTAAGACATGAAACAATAAACATTTTAGAAGAAAATGTGGGGAAAACTCTTGATAAAGTTGACATGGAAAAAGATTTTATGAAGAAGATCTCCTCGGCAATTGTAGCAACATCAAAAATAAATAAATAGGACATGATCAAACTGAAAAGCTTCTACATGGCTAAGGTTGCAACAACTAAAGCAAATAGACAGCCTTCAGAATGGGAGAAGATATTTGCATTCTGAGTCTGACAAAGGATTGATACCTACAATGTATAGACAATTCAAATTAAACAAGAAAAAGAGCAAATAACTCCATTTTTAAGTGAGCAAGAGACTTGAGCAGAAACTTCTCTGAAGATGATAAATGAATGGCCAACAAACATATGAAACAATGCTCATCATCCCTAAACATCAGAGAAATGCAAATCAAAACCTCTCTGAGATGTCACCTGACCCCAGGAAGACATCACAGCCCACATCACAAAAGCCCACATCACAAAATCCCCAAACTACAGATGTTGGCATGGATGTGAAGAGAAGGAAACACTTTTACACTGCTGGTGGGAGTGTAAAAGCAAAGTAATACAACCTGTATAGAAAGAAGTCTGAAGAATCCTAAAAGAACCAAAAGTAAACCATTTAATCTATAATCCCATTACTAAGTATCTACCCAGAAGAAAAAAAAATCATTTTGCCACAAGGACATTTGCACTAGATTGTTTATTGCAGCTCAATTCACAATTTCCAAGACTTATAAGTAACCCAAAGTCCCATCAACTCAGGAATCAATTAACACACTGTGGTATATGTATGTCATGGAATACTATTCACCCATAAAAAGATGGTTAGGTTACCTTTTTTGTATTTACTTAGAGTTGAAACATATTCTTCTTGGTAAAGTATCACAAGAATGGAAAAGCAAGTGTCCAACTTACTCAATATTCATGTGAAACCAATATATAAACAACTACACACTCACAAAAAATGTAAAACAGAAATATATGTCATGATGGGGAAGAGGATAGGAGAGAAATAAAAAAGAGAAGGAAGGAGGTTGATTGGCAAGTTCTCACTTAATGTGCACAATGTAAGGGTACATATCACACCCCCTGGGTGAAGAGCTCAACTACAACTTAAACCTTACCTTAGAAACAAAGCCAATGTAACCTAAACATTTGCACCCTCATATCAATCTGAAATTAAAAATACTAATAATGATTAATTAATTAAAAGAATGGGCATAAGTTTTCTGAGAGTGAAATGATAAACTATATGGAAATGTTTTGTAAGCTATATGCAATAGGCAGAATTTTAAGATGGTCCCTAAGGGCTCATATCCTTTTTTATTTCCCTTTTATTAAGTCATATTACATAGATCATGAATACATTTATGCATTTGTGGGGTACAATGTGTTGTTTTTAATACAATTTGGAATGGTTACATCAAACTAATTAATATAGCTTTCACCTCATTTACTTAATTATTGTGTTAAGATATTTATGTTCTATACTTGGTAGATTATATGCTCCATAGGTGTGGTCCCACTGTTTACCCTCCCTCTATTGAACCTTCCCCTTTACGTCTCTCCTTTATCTTGGGCTATAGTTGTGATCTATCTTTCATAAGAAAGTGTAAGTATTTATAAATTAATTTCATAAAAGCATTGAGTACATTGGATGCTTTTTCTTCTATACTTTACTAAGAAGAATATTTTCCAGTTCCATCCATGTAAACATAAAAAGATAAAGTCTCCGTCTTTTTTAAGTCTGCATAGTATTACATGGTATACATATACCACAATTTATTAATCCATTCATGGATTAATTAAAAGAATTAATTGGGCTTCTCCCATGACTTAGCAATTATGCTATTATTGCAATGAAAAGAAGAATTGGGCTTCTCCCATGACTTAGCAATTATGAATTGAGCTGCAATGAACAATCTGGTGTGAGTATCTTTGTTGCAAAGTGATTTTTGGTCTTTTGAATATATACCTAGTAGAGGAATTGCAGGATCAAATGGCAGGTCTACTTTTAGATCCCTGAGTGTTCTCCAAACTTCTTTCCAAAAGGAAAGTATTAGTTTGCATTCCCACCAGCAGTGCAGAAGCGTTCCCTTTTCTCCACAACCATGCCAACATCTGTAGTTTTGGGATTTTTGTGATGTGGGATATTCTTACTGGAGTATCTCAAAGTGATTTTAATTTGCATTTCTCTGATGATTAAAAATTTTGAGCATTTTTTCATGTGTCTGTACACCATGCACCTGTCTTCTTCAGAGAAGCTTCTGTTCAAGTCTCTTGCCCACAATGAAACAGGATCACTTGTTTTTTCTTATTGATGAGTTTGAGTTCTCTGTGGATTCTGGTTATCAAACCTTTGCCAGAAACATAACCTAGAGGTGGTGCCTGTGGCTCAAAGGAGTAAGGCGCCAGCCCCATATGCCAGAGGTGGTGGGTTCAAACCCAGCACCAGCCCAAAACTGGAAAAAAAAAATCCTAACCTGCAAATATCCTCTCCCATTCTGGGGACTGTCTACTTGCTTTGTTTACTGTGTTCTTGGCAGTGCAGAAGCTTTTTAGTTTGATCCCAGTAGTGTATTTTTGGTATTGCTTCAATTGCCCAGGGGGTCCTTCTCATAAAGTATTCTCCCAGGCCAATTTCTTCAAATGTTTTCCCTGCACTTTCTCCAAGAATATTTATAGTTTCTTGTATTAAATTTAAGTCTTTATCCAGTAAGAGTCAATTTTTGTTACAGGCGAAAGGTGTGGGTCCAGTTTCAGTCTTCTACAAGTCGCCAGCCAGTTCAACCAGCACCATTTGTTAAATAGGGAATCTTTTTCCCAATTTATATTTTTGATAGGCTTATCAAAGATCAAAAAATGATTAGTGTCTGGGTTCATCTCTTGGTTCTCAGTTCTGTTCCATACATCTACCTCTCTATTTTTGTGTCAGTACCATGCTGTTTTTATCTATAAATCTATACTATAGATTATGGTTATGTTGAATAGGGATTATTTTCCCCATTGCATGTTTTTATTAGGCTTATCAAAGACCAAATAATGATATGTGGCTGGGTTCATCTCATAGATTATTGTTGGAATATATAAATACCACTGATTTGTGAGTATTGATTTTGTACCTAAAGTCTGGTAGCATAATTCCTCCTGATATGTTTTTATTTCTGAGTAATATCTTGGCTACTCAAGATTTTTTCTGTTTCCATATAAAATGAAGTACTCATTTTTCCAGATCTTTAAAGTATGACAGAGGTGCTTTAATAGGGATTGCATTAAATCTGTAGATTGCTTTGGATAGAATGGACATTTTAGCAATGTTGTTTCTTCCCAGCCATGAGCATGGTATATTTTAACACTTGTTGATGTCTGCAGCTATTTTTTTCAGAGTTTCATAGTTCTCTTTATAGAGATCTTTCATGTCCATTGTTAGGTACACTCCTAGATATGTCATCTTCTTTGGCACTACTGTAAAAGGAATAGAGTCCTTGACTGTTTCTTCAGCTTGATTATTGTTGGAATATATAAATGCTATTGATTTGTTAGTATTGATTTTGTATCCTGAGATGCTTCTGTATTACCCCATCACTTCTAAGATTTTTGTGGTTGAGTACCTGGGGTTTTTCAGGTATATAATCATATCATATCCTCTTTTAATCCCCTCCCCCTGAGAGTGGGAAAGACTTATAAATATGATGGTATATTAGTCCCATTATTATTTTATGTTATATAGCACAGTTGATTTTAATAAAGGGAGATTGGTTTTATTGCAATTGCCATGGGGCTCTTCCTAATAAAATGTTTTCCCAGGCCAATATTTTCAAGCATTTTCCCTGTACTTTCTTCCAGTATTTTTATAGTTTCATGTCTTAAATTTAAATCTTTTATCCAGTGAAAATCAATTTTAGTTAGTGGTGAGAGGTGTGGGTCCAGTTTCAGTCTTTTACAAGTATCTAACGAGTTCTCCCAGCAACATTTGTTAAATAGGGATTATTTTACCCATTGCATTTTTTAATTAGGCTTAGCAAAGATCAAATAATGATATGTGGCTGGGTTCATCTCTAGATTCTCTATTCTATGCCAAAAATCTATGCCTCTATTTTTGTGCCAGTACTATGCTGTATTGATCACTATAGATTTGTAGTATAACCTGAAGTCTGTTAATGCTTGGGATTTGATTAAGCTAAAAAGCTTCTGCACAGCTGAGGGCACTACAACAGAAGCACATAGATAGCCTTTGGAATGGGAGAAGATTTTTGCATGTTATGATTCCCACAAATTTCAGATAACTAGAATCTACAGAGAACTCAAATTAATAATAAAATAGCAAACAACCCCGTTTCTGTGTGGGCAAGAGATTTGAACAGAAAGGTCTCTGAAGATGACAAATGAATGGTCAACATACTCATGAAAAAATGCTCATCATCCCTAATCATGAGAAATGCAAATCAAAACCACCCTGATACATAACTCTAGTGAGATTAGCCCACATCACAAAGTTTCAAAACTGCAGATGCTGACATGGATGTGGAGAGAAGGGAACACTTATACACTGCTGGTGGAATTGCAAACTAATACAGCCTCTATGGAAAGAAGTATGGAGAATCCTCAAAGAACTAGAAGTTGACATTCCATTTGATCCCATAATTCCATTACTATATATCTACCCAGAATAACAAAAATTAATTTACCACAAAGATGTTTGCACCAGAATGTTTATTGCAGCCCAATTAATAATTGCCAAGTCATGGAAGCAACCCAAATGCCCATTAACCCAAGAATCCATTAACAAATTGTGGGGTATGTATACCATTACATACTATTCAGCCATAAAAGATGGAGACTTTACATATGTTTTATTAACCTGGATAGAGTTAGAGAACATTCTCTGCAGTGAAGTACAACAACTGTACTTCACAACAGTAGAAAAGCAAGTAGCCAATGTATTTAATACTAACATGAAGCCAGTATGTAAATTGATACAGACCCACTGAAGAGAAAAACTCAATTTAATTGAAGCTAGGTGAAGGAGGGAGGAGGATGGGAGAGAAGAAAGGAGATTGGTGTGCTCCCACCTAAGGGCATATGACACCTCTAGGGTGAAGGGCACAACTACAACAGGAACTTGATGTAAGAATCACAAGAAACATACTCTTTGCAACCTACTGGCTTATACCCTAATATTAATCTGAATTTTTTTTAAAGGGAGTGTTTGGCCCCTTTTGCTCTCATTTTTGCCCTTTCACCTTCCACCATGTGATGACTGCAGAAAGTCCTGCACAAGATGCTGGCAACTAGATCTTGGACTTCCCAGTCTCCGGAACAGCCAGTCAACACCTTTCTGTTGATTATAAATTGCCCAGACTCAGGTATTTTGGTATGTATGTGTCATTAAAAAAAGTTTTGAAGTACAGAAAAATTAAGAAATGCAAACAAATAAAGCTCTCTCAGCAACACTGATAAAAAAGCTGAGCAAATTTAAACTTGTACAGGTGAATCAGAAAAGGTGCTGTCATCTATGGCGTTTCTTGAGAGTTTATTACATGCCACATACTTATGGAATAATGAACCATAACATAGTCTCTCTTAAAAGTTTTGTAGTGATGTGTGTAGCAGCACAAATGGACACATGCCATTTATAAGGAATTAAGATAGGTTAAAAGGAAAAGTTATCTAAAATTCCAACAATAATATATCACATTAGAAAATATAAATGAAGTTGTAGAACCCATTATTGTCACAGATCTAGTAAAACAAATATTGTCATCTTGAATTCAGTTGGAACACATTAGTAAAAAGATTATCTTTAAAAAAATTACAGGTGCAGTGGTTCATGCCTGAGATCCTAGCAGTCTGAAAGACTGAGGAAAGAGGACTGCTTGAGCCCAGGAGTTCAAGAACAAGTGCAAGAACTCATCTCTACTAAAAATAGAAAAATTAGCTGAGTGTTATTATGGGCTCCTGTTGTCTCAGCTACTTTGGAGGTTGAGGCAGGAGGATGACTTGAACTCAGGAGTCTTGAGGTTGCTATGAACTAGGATGATGCCATGGCACTCTAGCCTGGAACAACATGAGTCTCTGTCTCAAAAATAAAAGTACAAAATGATTTTAAAGCTTAACCAGGCCATTTTTTAAGTTTTGTGCACTTTCATAAAGCAGTCCTCTTTTGGGGACTTATCCTCCAGATACAGCTAGACAGGCTCTGGCCATCATCACTATGTGTCCCCACTACTCAGGAATGAGCTAAGTATTTCACCAGCTAGGTTGGT
>NW_003852643.1:770673-771629 GCF_000181295.1 Otolemur garnettii | reverse complement strand
CCCCCCCCCATCTGCCCTATTGGAAATGTTATCTCAGATGTTTCTTAAAATTACAAATTCAGAGGCTCAACCCATAGGCTTGTCAGATTTGGCAAATAAAATTACAAGATACCCATTTAAATGTGAATTTCAAAAGATAATTTTATTACATGCCACATAATTACGCTAAAAAGTACTAGTTATTTTTCTGAAATTCACAGTTAATGGGTATTTTATATTTTATCTGGAAATCCTACACTTAATGGGCTATATGGAATAGAATCAAAATGCTCTGGTTAAGAGCCCCAGCCCAGATCCCAGCAGATGCAAATACCAGTTATCATCCATGCAAGTAAACTCTCCTGGATCTACCAGATGAGTGAAGCCTGCAGATGACTAAGGTGATAAACAGCACAAAAAGAGACATCCCCAGATGATACATGCCATATAGAGCAGAAAAACAACCAGGTGAGCCCTTTCAATACTCAGACTCTTGAGACCACATCAGATTGTATTAAAAAAATCAACACATTGTACTCCACATATGCATGAATGTATTCATGATCTATGTGTATTTGACTTAATAAAAAAATGGCTATTGTTTAGGGGTGTTTTGTTAAACAGAAATCAATACCCAAAACCTGTGAATGTCTTCATTGTCTGTGATCTGTTATCATTAGATCATTCTCTTATCCTTGAAACCTTGGTGGGACTTTATTATAATTTTGTCTATAGTCTGCACGTAGGTCATATGTGAGAATAAATTTCTGAACATTTCCTCTATTCCTTTGTAAATGGATTTCCAGCAAAATTTTCATGAGATAGTATTATCACCCTACACTTGGAAATATAAGGACTAATTCTAATTTCCCTCCATGAAATAAGTCTCCACTGCAGTTATACCAATTAAAGTATTGAGGGGGCGGAGCCAAGATGGCGAACTGCAGCCAGCTTTTTACAGAAGCTCCCGTCCAGAA
>NW_003852643.1:716702-748459 GCF_000181295.1 Otolemur garnettii | reverse complement strand
GCTGGATACAGGATCCTGGGTTGAAAGTTATTTTGTTTTAGGAGATTAAAAGTCAATGACCATCCTCTTCTAGCCTGAAAGGTTTCAGCCAAGAGATGTGCAGTCATCCTAATATTCTGCCCCTTGTAGTTTATGGTTTTCTTACGTCTGACTGAGTTCAGAATTTTCTCTTCCATATTCACTTTAGTGAAGTTAATTATGATGTGTCTGGGGGGTGTCTTGTTTGGGTTTAGTCCTGCTGGGGTTCTGAAACTATCTGCTATCTGAATTTCAGAATCTCTTAAGATGTCTGGAAAGTTCTCTTTCATAATTTCATGATATAGAGCCTATGTATTTTTTGAAGCAACTTCATCACCTTTAGGGATTCCTATAAGGCGAATATTATCCGAGAGTTCTCTGAGAGAAAGATCCGTTTTTGCTCTCCATTTCTTTTGATATTTGTGTTCCTGTGCTTCTTCAAAAACTTTGTCTTCAATGCCAGAGATCCGAGAGTTCTCTGAGAGAAAGATCCGTTTTTGCTCTCCATTTCTTTTGATATTTGTGTTCCTGGGCTTCTTCAAAAACTTTGTCTTCAATGCCAGAGATCCGAGAGTTCTCTGAGAGAAAGATCCGTTTTTGCTCTCCATTTCTTTTGATATTTGTGTTCCTGGGCTTCTTCAAAAACTTTGTCTTCAATGCCAGAGATCCTTTCTTCTGCCTGTTCCACTCTGTTATGGAGGAATTCCATCATATTTTCACATCCTTGAGGGCTGCAACCTCTTGTCTCAGTATTTCAAATTCTTTGGTCATTTTATCTTTGAAATCATTGAATTATTGAGACATCTTTTGAATAATTTCCTGAGATATCTTTTGAATAATTTCTTGAAATTCTAATTCCCTCCTTTCCTTCATTCTGTTAATCTCATTTACTATCCAAATTCTGAACTCGATTTCTGACATCTCAGCCATCTGTTTATGGATGGGGTCTTCAATTGCATCTGCCCCATTTTTCCTTGGGGGATTTGATCTACTCTGGTTGTACATTTGTCAGAGTTTTTCCACTGATTCTGCCCTATGCTGAGTTAACCTTGTTTGGAGGCCTTATCAGAACCGTTCAGTTGGTGGCTTCTGGTTGCCCAGAGAGATAGACAGAACCTGTCTGTTGTCTTCTCCCAGTTTTCAGGTGCTGGGGCCACTGGGGTGAAGTGGAATGGCAGCAGCTGCATGGGAATGTGCATAGCTGTATTAGACCTCATTTGGCCTGCTGGAGCAACTGGGGGGCAGGAGACCAGCAGCAGCCAGATTGAGCCTTGTTCGGCCCTCCAGGGCAACTGGGGGAACAGGGGAACTTCAGCAGCTAGATCAGTCCTAGTTCAGCTCCCCTGGAGCAACCAGGAGGCGGGGGAATGGCAGTGGTAGCACAGGGCACAAGAGCGACCAGATCACTCCTAGTTCAGCCCCACCAGGGTAGCTGGGGGGGAGCGGAGGACTCCTTCCCCATAGCCCACTACACGCACAGCACTAGTAAGCCGATCTGGGCCCTCCTGGCATGGGATCCTGGAGCAAGGGAACTCCTCTGTCACTGCGCACGGGACACACATGGCTCTAGGAAACAGTTCTGGGCCCACCTGGAGCAGTAGACTCCTCCACCATGGCCCTGTGGGTTGCAAGTGGCTCTAGCAAGCAGTTCTGTGCCCACCCCACACAGTTGTCTGGAGCAGGGGGCTCCTCCGCCACCACCTGTGGGGTGCAGACAGTGCTATTCTAGCACTAGCAAGCTGATCTTTGCCCTCCAGGTATGGGAGCCCAGAGAAGGGAACTCCTCCACTGCCACTTGTGGGTCGCATGTGGCTCTAGCAAGCAGTTCTGGGCCCACCCAACATGGGTGTCTAGAGTGGGGAACTCCTCTGCCACCGCCCACGGGACACAAGTGGCTCTAGCAAGCAGGTCTGGGCCCACTCAGCACAGGTGCCTGGAGTGAAGGACTCTTCTGCTGGCCCCCGTGGGGTGTGCGTGTCTCTAGCAAGCTGTTTTGGGCCTGCCCAGAATGTAGAACTCCTCCGCCACTGCCTGCAGGACACCCATGGCACTAGCAAGCAGTGTAAGAGCCAGAGGAGCCTCTCGGCAGCGGAGGAGTCCTCCACTCCTCCAGGGAGGCGTACGGCTCTGGGAAGCAGTTCTGGTGCCTGCTTTGTACCTGTATTTTGTGTTCTTAAATGCTCTTCCTTGGATTTGCAGCTTGCCGAACTGCTTTCTGGGCTCAGCTCCCCGTCTTTGGCTTCATAGATTCTGATTCCAACCAGTTTTTCTTCCTTTGCTCAAGAGCCTCTGACTAGGGTTGCTACCAGTTGGCCATCTTCCCAGAACCTTCCCTTAAACCTCAATTATTGTTATTATTAAAGTTTAACATTATAAAATTAACAAAAATAATATAAAACTCATATCCTGGCAAAATAGCCACATGGCAGCTGAAAACCGTATATTCCCTTCCTATTCTCCTGCTCTTCCCTAGCTTGTCATGCATTCTTTCCAAAAATCAGGACTTTTTTAAAACGCTGTGGGACACAGGACAAATTGTTAAAAATCAGGACTGTCCCGCCAAAGTGGGACATCCAGTCACCTTAGGAAAGGAACAGAAGGTAAGAATTACCCTGTATATCCCAATTTGATTCAGTTGAATGCATTTCTGTCTACTAAATAAGTGTAATATTTCCTGAAATGACTCTTGAGATTCCTAAAATGACAATTTTCAGTGTTTCTAGATCATTCAGTCACTCGACTGGATGCAGTCATTTCATCTTCTGCCACAGGTGGCTAACTGTTTAGCATGGTGTGTGAGTTTTATATGTTTCCCCTCAGAGGACTAGCTCATCTCCAAGAGACCTAGCACACCTCTGTGGATCTCTACGTACTGATGATACTCCTCTGCTGTCTCTTTTAAAGAAAACTCAATCCCTCCAAACAGGGAAATGCTTTATTTCAACAGCCAGGACAGAGTTCGGCCAGTTGCCTGGTCCCACTCTAAGTCCTTTAATCAGTATGCCTGATTTGTGAAGGTGTTTTGATTTCTGGGAAAGTAAGACTTGCAGAAGAAAGCTATGCAGAGGCCTTTTGGGTGCAGACACATGGCATTGCAGTTCCCATAGAAACCTCATGTCATTATGGTTATTGTGAAGATTTTTTAATAGAGAGAAATGTAGCCTGGCAAGAAAAGAAAAGTCTACCCAGGGGGCAGGACACAAGTATAAGAGGGACTTTGCCTAACAATTGCAATCAGTGTAACGTGGTTTTTTGTACCCTTAATGAATCCCCAACAATAAAAAAAAAGAAAAAGAAAAGTCTACCCAGGTGTTCAGGACTCAGCTGAGGGTGCCAGTGCCCAGCAGTGGGGTGTTGAACTGCTCTGAGGTGTGGAGAGACGAAGAGATACCAAATCCAAGTTGTCTTGTTCCTGCTTTGAGACAAGCTGCCTCTACTCTTTCGTGCAGGAGAGGTGGGACCCTCCTAGACTCAGTGAATATAGTGTTCTCCTCCAGGGTGTCCTGGAGCTACTTCCCATGTAAAAGTAGGCACAGGTGGATGAAGCAGGTAATGTCTCTCTCTGAGCCCAGCTTCCTCCTCTGTAAAATAGAAATGAGAATCTCACCACAGGATTCCTGGGACCTACAGTGATTGCTGGAACTTCAGTGATACATGTGCAAGACAATATATAGCTCCTAGTTTATTGTGGAATGATGGATTCCTGTATGAATTTAAGGCATTTCTTATTCTTTTTCCAATTTTTTAGAGTAGATGAGAAAGGTAAAAGAAAAAGGCCCTGTTGTGAAACACATTGTTATGCTGGGTTGTTGTCACTGTTTAATTCTCTAACCACCACTGGTCACTAACCCAGTGCCTAGCAAGGTGCGGGGCATATAATTACTCCTATAAAGCATAGTGGTAGGTGGGTTCTATCTCACCCTGTGAGGCTCTTCACTGGGTGTCTGAACTCATAGCAGATGTATAAAGGAGGATGGTTCTGAGGATCTGGGCATGATGGCTGCTGGAATTTCTACTCCAGATTTGAAGGGCAGCAGTCCTTATTCCTCCAGAGACCCCCAATACTTTTATCGCTGGTAGAATATGACACCTGGCTCAAATGAGTTGATAGACCTGAAAAGAAGCATGTTGTGAATTAGCTCTGTGATGTTTATAAAATAGCCTAAAAGTAGAGGGGCTACTTTGATCTCAGCATTGGAGGTGAGGCTTAGCAGATAGAATTTCTCCCTTCAGCAGCTATATGCTTTGTAGTATCCCCTGAGGCCCATGTTAGAGATATCGTCTTTCATCATATAACAGTAAAATGTTCAGTTGGGGAAGGAACTTGATGTTTGATAAGCATTTGCAATAAATTCACACATATTTTTCTGACCGTATAAATAAAACTCAGTGATTTCCATCACCATCATCAGATGAAACATGCAGTTCCTTGGAAGACACTATCAGATTGTAATATGGATTCTTTCTTGGTGCATGTGTTTTTATCCATTCTATGGTGAAATTTTGTAGATGCCAAGAATTGTGGAAGTATTAGTTTAAAGGTTAAACAGTTTATTTTCAAAAATAACGATTACACTAGAATTCACTTTATTATAATGATACACAGTCATGTTCTCTAAAATAACCAGGTCGTAATTTTTTTAGTTTTGAAATTCAGAAATAAATTTCCATTATCTTTCTCTAAGTGTTTAGATACACCTTATTTCAAGTGATTATTTTTATTTTGGTCATATGTAGTATGAACAACTTGGAACTTGGTAGAACATAGTGTCCCTCTGTTAATATGAGAAGATTGTATTAGTTGAAATTGTTCTCCTGATTAATTCCATATCATCAAATGTCAGAAAAATATATTTCAAATATTCTTATGGAAGTGTGTTTGACATAAAATTCACTGAGCATATTTAAAGCCTTTGTTTTAGTAGTTTTTACTGATGTATTCACTTGTGAAACCAACACTAGTCAAGGTAATGAACATATCCATCACCCTAAAAAAGTGATTTAATTCCCCCTTTGTAATGTTCCCACTTACTTATCTCCATCCAGCCTCCCTGTTTCTACCACTCCACCCCATTTCCAGGTAACCACTGCTCTTCTGTCACTGTAGATTTATTTTCATTTTCTATAATTTTATGTAAATGTAATCATATAGCATGTATAATGTTTTGATCTGGCTTCTTACATTCAGCCTATTAATTTTTAGATTTATCCATAGTTTCAAGATTGACTAGTTTTTAAAAAATATTTAGTAGCATACCATTATATGGATATACCACAATTTATCCATCCACTTTTTTCTTTTTTTTTTATTAAATGATAGCTGTATACATTAATGCAAACATGGGGTACAGTGTAGTGTTTTCATATACAATTTGAAATATTTTCATCAAACTGGTTAACATAGACTTTGTGTCATTTACTTAGTTATTGTGTTAAAATATTTATATTCTAGTTCTAGAAAAGTTCACTTGTACCCTTGTTAGACAGACCATATAGGTGATCTTTCCAGTCACCCTCCCACCACCCATCTGCCCTTCTCCCCTCCCCTACCCAACCCCCTCCCCATATTCTTGGGCTAGAATTAGGTTGTAGCTTTCATTTGAGAACTACAAATTAGTTTCATAATAGGGCTGTGTACATTGGATACTTTTTCTTCCATTCTTGTGATACTTTGCTAAGAAGAACATTTTCCAGTTCCATCCATGTAAACATGAAGGAGGTAAAGTCTCCACTTTTTCATGGACATTTGGCAATTTTAAGTTTTGGGTCCTTCTAAATAAAGTTGCTATAAACCTTTGTGTAAATGTCTTCACATTTACGTATGCTTTCTTTCTCTAGGATAAATACTAGGAGTATAATGGCTGGATGATATGGTAGGTGTGAGAGTAATATTCTAAACCTTTCCAAAGTAATAGTACCATTTTTCTTTCCTATCATCGGTATGTATATGAGAGTTCCATTCTCTACCACCTTGCCATAGCTTAATATGGTCAGTTTTTTTAACTGCAGCCATTATCATGGGGGGTGTAGTAGTATCTCATTGTAGTTTTAGTGTACATTTTCCTAATGACTAATGATGTTGAACACCTTTTCATATAATTATTTGCCATTTGTATGTATTCTTTGAGGAAGTGTTCTGATTCCTTTCCATTTTTTATTGGAGCATCTGTTTCCTTCTTACTGAATTTTAAATGATTTTATATATTCCAGATATAAGTCCTTTGTCAGATATATGATTTTAAAATATTTTTCCCAGTCATTGTTTTATCTTTCCTTTTTTTTCAATGGTGTCTTTGGAAAAGCAAAAAGAAAAATAATTTTGAGAAGGTACCATTTATAATTTGTTCATTTAGGCTTATCATTTTTTATGAGGGAGGGAAAAGGGGGAGGGCAGAGGACAATTGGCAGAAGGAGGGAAGACATGTGGTGGGATCTCATCTATTGTGCATATTGTGAGGGTGTATAACATGCCCCCTGGGTGAGGGGCTCTTTTACAACTGGAAATTTCCCTGAAAGTGAGAACAATGCAATCTAAAAATTTATATCCTGGTGTTAATTTGAAATAATAAATAAATAAGTAGATTATAAAAATATTTGTATTAGTATTATGCCTAAGAAAGGCTTACCCATGAGCACAAGGATTTGCTCCCATGTTTTTCTTTTTTGTAGAATTTTATACATTTAGGTTTTATGTTTAGGTCTCAATTTAGTTTGAATTGACTTTTGTATATAGTGTGAAATGTGGGTCACAGTTTATTTTTGTGTGTATGGATATCCACTTGTTCCAGACCATTTGTTGAAAAGACTATCCCTTCTCCACTTAATTTCCTTTTCATCTTTGTTGGAAATCACTTGTCCATATAGGGGTGGGTCTATTTCTGGATTCCATATTCTGTTGCTTTCATCTGCTTTTCTACCTTGCTGCCAATAACACACTGACTGGATTACTATAGGTTTATAATAAGTCTTGAAATCAGGTATACTTATTATCTTTCATCTTTTTTAAAGATGTTTTCCATAGTCCAAGTCCTTTGTATTTCTATCTGATTTTAGCATCAGTTTGTTAATTTCTTTTAAAATTTGTAGAATATTTATTGGGACTTTACTAAATCTGTGGAGAGAAAGTAAAGTAAAGTAAAAGGTCTGTAAAGTAAATCTTAGTGGAGAATTGATATTTTAATGATGCTGAGTCTTCTGACACATGAAAATGATGTCTCCTCCATTTATCTAGGTCTTGACTCTCTCAGCAGTGTTTTGTAGTTTTTAGTGTACAGACATTCCACCTCTGTGAACAGATAATGCATTAATATGTCACACTTCTTGATGATGTCAATGGGATTATTTCCTAAATACAATTATTATTACATCTTTACTGAAGCATTTACAACCAAATTTTTAACAACAGCTATTGAAGAACCTTTTCATTAAAAGCACAGGATAGCCTAAGATATAAAACATATTTCATATTTAACACACCTTTATGTATTTCTATACTAGCTTTTAGAAAGCTTTGTCAATACATTGAAAATATGGCTAAAAATTTTTCCAGAGACAAATCTATAGGTTATCTCTAGAAAAAGCAATCACTAATAAAAGCATGGTTTAGTAGGTTTCAATTTTCTGTGTGTGCTCTATTTGACTCTGTTAAAATGGGAGGTGGTACTTTTTACCTCAATAAATCCACCTCAAAAAATTCCTGGAATCCATATCTTTTGGGTGAAAGACACAACTACAAGAAGGACTCTACCTAACAAATTCAAATATTGCGACTTGGTTATTTGTACCCTCACATTAACCTAAAAAAAAAAAATAACCAAAGAAAAGAATGTCACCTCAGAACACTGCTCAGATTCTTTCTTGGAAAATATTCTGATCTTATTTTTTCATTATCTTTTATAAATAAAATGCAATGAAATCATTAAAAAAAAATCCTAACATGTTGAATGGTGAAGGAGAGAGTGGAGGAGAGAGCATGTATGTATTTACGTATGTGAGTATATATTAACTCTTATATTGCTGAAGCAGCCAGGAAGGTGTATTGTCAGGTATTCTTGAGGTTAATTACTGTGCATTACATCAGTCCTATTCATTTCTCAGCACATATTGGTAATAAGGAGATTGTTTTTTTTTTCCCCCAGATTTCCCTGGCCAGAATAGTTGCCATGGTGACTCTGATGAGGGATTTGGTGCAGACTAAGCATCCATTTATGATTTTAGCCTGAGTCACTCATAATAATTGTGAAATCTTGTTTATACAATTCTGATATTCATTCCAAAACTATAAGTTGGCATTTGAGACTAGGACAGAGTTTTCCTATTCTCCTTTATTTATCATTTAATGTATTTGTTCATGTATTTGTATTTCTATGATTCAAAGATTCCCATTTTTCTGAGAGGATTACCCTTTGCTGCTATCATTTTATATGTGTTTTTATGCTAAAATTGTCCCAGAATTGGCCAGTGGAAGGGCATTGAAGCTGATTTCAGTGTCCCATTGACACCTCCCTAAAATCCTTTGAGCATGTACTTTTCTCTCTGAGCCTATCTCCCCTCTGTAGAAAGGAAGTAACGATGTCCAACTCAGAGCATGGATTTGAGCATCTGAAAAGAAAATGTCTGAAAATAAAAATCTGTATTGTTTGGCATCTAGTAGGTCCTCAACAAATGTCATTTCCCCAATCGTCTGTCTACTACACAGACTGCTAGAGTAAGAGTGAAGAGATCAGGGTCCTGTTATTGGAACATGTTAAGTAACTTCCCCTCTACCCACCTCATCTATGCAACAGGATAAAAATAACCAATCTTCCTAATGACCAGGAATACTCTGGAAATTAAGTGTCATTCCATGTCAGAAAACAATCTGTGGTCTTAGGTGGGGGGGGGAATGGACCAGTGGACTTCAGAGTAATTACATGAACAGAGACATTTCAGATGTTCTAGAGCACTACATGATAGACATTAAATGGTACACAAATGTGAGCTGCTTTCATCCGAATTTTTCCAAGTGTGGTCTATGGACAAATTCATCAAAATTGTTGGGAGATGCTTGTTGAAATAGCAGACACTTGGAGCTATGCAGGACCTGCTGAATTAAAACCAAGGAGGTAGGGTAGGAGAAGCCTCATTTTGAATAATTTCTCCAGTTGGTTTTGTTACTCATCCACGTTTGAAAAGTGCTTCTGTGAGTTTGTCACAAGATTCACTAAAATTTTTAATTCCTTGATGTCTAATTTCATTGCTGGCTGTTCCTGTTAATCAGCTTTTAATATCTATATCTTCTCTGGTGTGTCAAAGGGGTAACAATTCCTTCAATTCAGTAACATTTATTCAGTGATTTATATGACAATCTCTGAGCTAGGCACTGAGAAAAAACACAGAGAAAAAGACAGGCAGGGTTCCTGAAGGTATCATTCTAGTTTTAGAAAACGGTCCATAAGAAGGTAAACAAATCAATCACCAGGGTGATTTTATATGAGATTTGTGCTTCAAAGAAAATAAACAAAGTAGAAAATTATTAGGACAGTGATTACAATAAATGGTGTTGTCAGTGAACCTCTTTCTCACTAAATTACACTTGAGCTGAGTCATGAACAGGAAGTCAGACATGGACATGCCATTTTGTTAATGTGCCTATGATATTATGTGGGTACCAGTTATTCCAGGACAAGCTATGGCTAGAGCCTGGCAAATAAGTGCAGACAGGGGAGACGTGAGATCTAAAAGGCAGACAGGAGCTACACGATTTGTGCTATGTGAGGAGTTTATGTTTCATTCTGAGTGTGGAAGGTTAGAGTATGGAGGTGCGTGATCTGACTTATTTTGTCAGAAGGAGCCTCTGGCTACTGTGTGGAGAATGAACTGGGGTGGGACAAAATAGCATGTGAAAATAACAATTAGAAGACTATTGCAGAAGACCAGAAGAGGGATGCAGGTGGATGGGGCCAGGACTGCAGCTATGTACAGAGAGGGAGGGGTAGACCTTGACAGGGCATGTTTGGAGGTAAGGCAGGTAGGAACTGCCCTCATATGCTGTGCATATGAGTTATATGGGGATAAGGCAGAGTCAAAGATGACACTTTGGCATTTTGTCACCCACATGGAGAAATGGTAGCGCTATTTTATGAGCTCAGTCATTCTAGGTGTGTTTTTGATATTCTCAAGTGAATTAAGTCATCCATCAGTTGGTTATAGTGAAAATTACAGATTTAAAATAATGCAGGTTCATGAATAGGATTTAGCTAGTAGAATTATCAGCTTTATGAATGATAGGTGCAAAATATAAAACCATCAAAAATGTAAAAGATATCTGGCACAGCAGCTCATACCTGTAATCCCAGCAGTTTGGGAGGCTGACATGAAGGACTGTTTGATCCCAGGAGTTTGAGACCACTCCATCTCTACCAAAAAAAAAAAAAAATAGGCAAGGTGGCACATGCCTGTCATGCCAGCTACTCAGGAGGCTGAGGTAGATGGATGGCTTAAGCCCAGGAATATAAGATTACAGTGAGCTATGATCATACCACTGCACTACAGAATGAGTGACAAAGCAAGATCCTGTCTCTTAAAAAAAACTGTAAAAATATCAACTTGCTAATATTTATAAAGCAGTTCACAGTGACTGATTTATTACTGTGTCTCTAGCACTCTTCTAAGAGTTTTCATTGATTATCCTAAGAAACTTTAGGAAAGATTAAACCTCCTCTGAGGATTTCATAATTGATTCAACCTGCTGGAATAAACTGACAAAAGATGGCCAGGATCAAATCTGCACAAACTTATTAATGTGTATATATACAAGGGAATCATGAAAATATGACACTTAAAAAAGTGCCAGATGGTTGAGGCTTAAATACCTTCTTCATAGGGAGAGGGAAATGTGGGAGGGGAGGTAAACAATTCTGAGGCCTAATAAAAGATTTTCTGGGAAAATTAATGACCCCAAAGAACAGACAATGCCCTGAGACAAACTTTTTCTGAGCTCTAGGGGAGGTGGTGGGAAAGTGAGGAGTGTGGAGAAGGAGAGGAAAATCCATACCCCATTTTCGTTTATTTGATGGTATTTAGTGTCCTCACCTATTACCTGCAGGTTAACCTCAGAGATGCATATATCATGTAATTCTATAAGAAGTGATTTACCACACATGGAAACAAGGCTATAATCTTACTATAACCAAAGGTTGTCTTATTATGCAGACAAAGCCTCTTAGATAATGTCTTGGAGCCACTCTCAGAAGAATAAATGAAAAATCTGTCAAGCATAGTGATGACTTTTAGTCTTTTCCTCTTCTCTGGTGGTTAATCTTTCTTGGTTATTTGATGAGATACCTAGGGCACTGGTCTTAAGACAATTGCATTTATTTTGGAAGTCTTCCTCAATTATATAAGGAAATTCCAGAGTGAGCCTCTTCCTGCACTTGGAGAGAGGAGGAGAAACAATAAATTGTGGTATATGTACACCATGGAATATTATGCAGCCTTAAAGAAAGATGGAGACTTTACCTCCTTCATGTTTACATGGATGGAGCTGAAACATATTCTTCTTAGCAAAGTATCTCAAGAATGGAAGAAAAAGTATCCAATGTACTCAGCCCTACTATAAAACTAATTTATAGCTTTCGTATGAAAGTTATAACCCAATTATAGCCCAAGAATATGGGGAAAGGGAAGAGGGAGAGTAGGGTTGGAGGGAGGGTGATTAGTGGGACCACACCTATGGTTCATCTTACAAGGGTACATGTGAATCTTTCTAAATGTAAAATATAAATGTCTTAACGCAATAACTAAGAAAATGCCATGAAGGCTATGTTAACCAGTTTGGTGAAAATATTTCAAATTGTATATAAAACCAGCATACTGTACCCCATGACTTCATTAATGTACACAGCTATGATTTAATAAAAAAAGAAAGAAAGAAACAAGAAGTTAGAAACTACTTGGTTCTGAGGCAGATTCTAAGATTTTATTTCTTTTAATTCAAAGTACTCAGCATGCAAAATAACCATACTCTCTGAGACCCAACATAATTTTCAAAGCAACAACCCATGAAGTAATGATGAATAATTTTCTCATTTTATAGAAGAGGAAAGTGATGCACAGAGAGGTTCTTTCACTCTCCTAAGATCACAAAGAGCCACCTATTTCAATGTCTTTGTGGTAGAGGTTTTTAAATAACAGGAGTTCTGCTCATTTTTCCTTGCAAAATCCAACACACAAGGAAAAACTTGTTTAAAAATATTTTGTCTTCTAGGATACCTACTGCATGATCCCAGTTTTACAGATGAGGTATTTGACCGACTTTAAGGTGAAGTCAAACTACTGAAACTTATGCAGTTGTATAAAGTAGATCTTGTCCCTAGTCTGTTGCCAGAAATTACACTACTAACCAGTACTCTTAACAAGAAAAAGACATTTGCTAAACTATGTAAGTACATGGTGGTTGATGAGAGGCAGCATCTTTTCTTTGGGTGAAAACTATTCAGTAGCCTTTGTGCCATGTACTAGATGGTATCTAAGAAAAACAAAAAGGTAAAAAACAAAAGGAAAAGGCAAATGGGGTATGTTGATTTACCCAACGTCACCCAGTGTTAGTGGGTTAGGGCCAGCACTATGGCCTGGGTATGTTTCTTGTCTCACTTCCGGTTGCTGTCCATCAGATGTGGGATTAGCCTTGTTCTTGTGTTTAGTAAATCACTTTTCATGGAATTATATGATATATACATCTCTGAGGTTAACCTGAAGGTAATAGGAGAAGACACTAAATACCATCAAATAAAAGGAAATGAGGTATGGATTTTTCTCTCCTTCCCCAATCTCTATTAGAAGCTTAGGAGAAAAATTGCTGGAATCACACATGTGCTCTTTGGATTCTAGTTGTTTCCATACAAATTTTAGAATTTTCTTTTATTTCTGTGAAAAATGACATTGGCATTTTGGTAGGGATTGTATTGAATGTATAGACTGCTTTCAGTAGAAGGTTATTTTAATGATAGTAATTCTTCAGATCCAAAGCATAAGATGTCTTTCCTTTGGTTTGTGTCCTCTTCAGTTTCTTTCATCAGTGCTTTGTACTTTTCCTCATAGAAATTTCACCCCCTTGGTTAAATTTATTCCTGGGTATTTTATTTTATTTCATTTACACCTATTGTACATAGTAAATGGGATTTCCTTGTTGATGTCTATTTTGGCTATTTTATAATTAGTGTACAGAAATACTACGTATTTTTGTATGTTGGTTTTGTATCCTACAACTTTACTGAATTGATCTGAGTTTTTTAATGGAGTCTTATTTTCTCTAAATATAAGTTCATTATGCAATACCTTTATTAGGTATATATTCAGAAGACCAAAAATCACATTACAATAAAGATATTTGTATCAGAATGTTTATTGCAGCCCAATTCATAATTGCTAGGTCATGGAGGAAGCCCAAGTACCCATCGATCCAATAATGGATCAATAAATTGTGGTATATGTATATTATGGAATACTATGCAGCCATAAAGAAAGATAGAGCCTTTACTTCCTTCATGTTTACATGGATGGAGCTAGAAAATGTTCTTCTTAGCAAAGTATCTCAAGATTGGAAGAAAAAGTATCCAATATACTCAGCCCTATTATGAAACTTAGGCTAATTATAGCCTAAGAATATGGGGAGGGGGGGACTGGCGGGGGAAGGGGTGAAGGGAGGGTGATTGAAGGGATCGCTTCTATGGTTTATCTCACAAGGGTACAAGTGAATCTTTCTAAAAGTAGAATATAAATGTGTTAACACAATAACTAAGAAAATGACATGAAGGCTAAGTTAACCGGTTTGATGAAAATATTTCAAATTGTATATGAAAGTACCACACTGTACCCCATGATTGCATTAATGAACACAGCTATGATTTAATAAAAAAATAATAAATATAAGTTCATGTTGTCTGCCATGAGGGAAAAAATTGCCTATTTATTTCCAATTTGAATGTCTTTTATTTCTTTCTGTTGCCTAATTGTTCTGGCTAAAATTTATGATAATATGTTGAATAGAAATGGTGAAAGTGGGCATCCTTATCTTGTTTCAATTCTTAGGGAAAAGGGTTTCAGCTTTTCCCCATTCAGTATGACATTATTTATAGGTTTATCACATATAGGCTTTATTATTTTAGAGGTATGCTTCTATTCCTAGCTTGTTGAGAAGTGGTGTTGAATTTTATCAAATTCTTTTTCTGTGTCTCATTAGATGATCATATGATTTTTGTATTTCGTTATCTTGATGTGAAGTATCATGTTTTTTATCTGCATATCTTGAAGCATCCATGCAATCCTAGTGTAAATCCCACTTGATCATGTTCTATTACCTTTTTGATGTGCTATTGGGTTTGGTTTGCTGGTGTTTTGGTGAAGATTTTTGTGTCTGTTTTCATCAGTGACAGTAACTTGTGGTTTCCTGGTTTTGTTGTTATATCCTTATCTGGTTTTGGTATAAGGGAAATGCTGGCCTCATAGAATGAATCAGGGAGAATGCCCTCCTCCTTAAGTGTTTGTAACAGTTTGGGTAGGATTTGATATTACTTCTTCCTTATATATTTGGTAGAATTCATCGGTGAAACAATTTGGTTCTGGGATTTTCTTTGTTGGGAGACATTTTATTACTGATTCTTTCTTACCACTCATTTTGGTCTGTTTAGGTATTCCATTTCTTCCTGATTCAATCCTGGTAGCTGGTATGTTTCCAGGTCTTTATTCATCTCCTATAGGTTTTCTAATTTTGTAGCATATAGTTATTCATAATAATGTCTGGTGATATTTTGTTTGTCTGTACTATCAGTTGTAAAATCGCATTTTTTAGTTCCCACTTTATTAGTGTCTTAAATCTTCTGTTCTAGGTTACAATATCTAGAAGTTTGTCAATTTTGCTTTTGTATTCATGGAACAAAGTTTTCACTTTATTGATACCTTCTATTGTTTTTAGTCTCTATTTTGCTTACTTCTGGTCTGATCTTTATCACTTCTTTTTTTCCTAGTAATTTGGGGTTTGGGCTATTTCTTGGAGGTGCAATTGTTAGTTTATTTGAGGTCTTTCTATTTTCTCTGGTGTGTTTATTTCTATAAACGTTCTTCTTAGCAATACTTTTTCTATATTGCACAGATTTCTATATGTTGTTTCTGTTTTCTTTTCTTTCAAGAAACTTATTTATTTGCATCTTAATGTCTCAAAGCTTTCTTCTGTATTTTGAAATTCCCCAAATGACTCTTTCATTTCTTTAATGTCTGTTACTTCCTTTCTTATATTGTATAGCTTTTTAGTGACTTTTTAATTTTTTTATTGATGTCCTAAAATATATTTTTGAATTCTTTGTGTTGATTTTCAATATTTTCTTCAATCTCATTCATCTACTATTTGCGATCTATATTCTGAATTCAATTTATGACATTTCTATGTTTTCCTTTTGGTTGGGGTCCATTGCTATTGATCCACTGAAATTCCTTGAGGGTGTCGGACTAGCTTATTTTTCTTCATGTTGCCAGAGTTCATTTGCTGGTTTCTTCTCATCTGAAACCTCTTCTCTCAACTCAGGGTAGATAGGTTTGTGATGCTTCTGTTCTTTCCCGGGAACTCTCTTACTTAGTGACAAGAAGGAGAAGTCTCTAAATGGCAGGGAAAGGGTACATGCACCGACAGCTTTTAATGCAGTTCTTCTCTATAGTTCCCTTCTCATGACTGTCACAAGTCCAAGCTGGTGCTTCATGAGTTTCTTATGCAGTGCTGGGTTATTCCCCAGGCCATAGTTGTAAGCTGAGTGACTCCCTCTTCTGGCCTTGAGGAAGATTGTTCTGTCCAGGTCTTTCCACAGCGACAGCTGGGCAAGGCTATTTAGGCAGTGGCTGTGGGTGTTTGGGCTATGGGCACTCACTCTGGCTGAATCCAGGTACAATGTCAGCTTAAGGCTAGTAGTTCCCTGGTGGAGCATTGGCTCAAGGGGGCAGTTCCTGCCAGGCAGCTGGTGGGAGCCTTGAGGGCAAAGCTATGGGGCCTGGCAATAGCACTTGGGCCTAGAAGATAGGCCATGGGGCCCAATGGCAGTGGGGAGGGTCCACAGGGTCCAAGGACCACAGTATCCACAGGTTCCAGTAGCAGTACTAAAGATTTGAGGGTAGAGTGACGGGGCTCTGAGTCTTAGTGGAGCCTTGAGGATTGAACTGCAGGGCCCAGTGGCTGCACTGAAGCCTTGGGAGAAGATCCATGTGGCCCTTCAACAGCACTGGAGCCCCAGAGACTCAGGGTCAGATGGCAGTAAGGAGCTTCAGATCTGGGGCTGCAAGGCCTAGTGACAGTGTTGGAGCCTCAGGGGCACAGCTACATGGCCCTGCAAAAGCACTGGCTCCCTGGGGAAGGAGCTCTAGGGAACAGCAGCAGTGCTTCAGTAGTGGAGCCTAGAGGCAGGTCTGGAGTCTTAGAGACAGAACCATGTGCCCAGGGGCAACAGCAGCCTTAAAGCCTGGAAGCAGTTCAGGAGCTGTGGGGGCGAGGGAGCTTGGGGAGGTGGTCAGACAGAAAAGTGAGAGCATAGACATGGAGCTGAAGGCTGGGGAGCAGCACCATAGGTGGGCAACAGTATGGGGTTTAGAGCCATTGGGCCAGGCCACTGAGCAGCCAGGGCTCTCCCACTTACTAGGTCCAAGTGAAAGCAGTCACTGTATGGCTTCTCAGGTGGCCTCTGTGGTACCGATTCTGCTCAAATACCCATGGTGCAGGTGCTTGGTTCCCAATCACAGGACACACAAGAATATCTGTTCTATCTGATCCACCCCTGGTCTTCAGGGGCAATGTGGAAGTTGCTGCAGCAAAGCCAAGCCCCTGATGCTTTGAACCTGAGCACTTATAATGGCATCAGTTACAACAACCTACAAACTGGAAAGGAAGGTACCAGGTTCCTGCTGTGTTCATTCTCTGCTATAGTATTACTGCACAGAGTCCAAGCAGCTCCCTGATCAATCCAGAGGCGTATAGAGGGGGCCCTCACCACTTGAGCTGCAGTGACTGTATGGGTAGTGTGGAGCTCCAGGCGGAGTTCTCTTCTCCTGTCCTTCCCTACATGGGGATGTCTCTCCCGGGTACATTCAAGTCTTGCCAAGTAGATGGTCCTATGACCTTCTCCTTTACTTAAATGTCCCTTGTCATGTCTCCAGTGATACATAATGCTCTTCTGATAAAGGCCCATCCATAAGTGAGCATCAACCTAGAACTTTTTATTTTTTCCTTGAAAGCAGCATGTGTGGGCTGCTTCTCATATACATCTTGCCCTTCCCCCTTGCCAAGCTACCTAAATTGTAATTTCTATTCCCTGATCGAAATAGTGGGGATAATTATTAGTCCTACATAGAATTATTATAATTAAAATGAGATGAAAAGCTAAATAGCCTTTATGTAGTATATGTAGACATGTTAATAGCCTACCTTTCAAACATTCATTTGGTTCCTTTTCCAAAGGGCTGCAGCTTGTATTAGAACTACCATATGACACAGCCCAGTTTCTAGATCATGGGAGTTTCCTGCAACCAGTCCTTAATCTCTGGATAGCCATCATCTAAATGAGAGGCTGCTGGTTAGCCTGTGCAGAGGGAAGAGGGTACATATTTGACCCTGGAAAATATACATAACTTCCGTGAGTCTAAGCTTGATCATCTGTAAAATGAGACTAAGAATGTCTTCTTCACAAACTTGTAAGAAGAAAAGGAAATATGAAAGAACATCTGGCACATAGTAAAACTTTGATATGTGTTACTGCTGGCCCATCCCTCCTCTGTCCCATAAAATGGAAGGTTTAAAACATTGGATTGGGGTTCCATCTCATCATTTCCTTTATTCCATGTGCTTTCCTGTCTTTTTATTTTCCATCTAGTTTGACATGGGTAAAGCAATTTCTTACTGAGCTTCAGAAAGAGATAATACAGAAGAGCAAAGAATAGTAACATGTTGGATAGATGAAAATGGGAGGAATCAAACCTGTTTTCCAGTTACTAGACCCATTTATGGAACCTTGGGTGAGTCCCTTACCTTTGCTGGCCTCTGGTCTAACATAAGATGGCACTCAATATAGAAACAGTGGTAAGGAGTGTGGGCTTTGTGGTGAGAAGGACCATAATTTAAACTGGGAAACTTTACTTGTTGGTAGCATGATCACATTGGTGTCTTTTATTATTGTTGTTATTACTATTATTACCATTCATCCAAAAAGAAATGACAAAAATAGAGATTATGCTGCCAAGTATTGCAATGTTCCATGAACATATGATTTTATAACTGTTGATGAGAGTGGTCAACATACATTTGAAAGGAAGTCTATATAGAGCTCATGAGCAGACCCACATACTACATAATAATTTAACATGCCACAGGTATGGTATTTCCAATTAGATGCATTTTTTAAAGAAATGGGGATGGGTCCGCTGGTTAAGGATTCATTAAAAAGCAAAGTCAGGGCACGGCACCTTTAGCAGTGGTTATGGCACCAGCCACATATACCAAGCCTGGCAGGTTCAAATCCAGCCTGGGCCAGCTAAACAACAATGACAACTGCAACAAAAAATGTTGTGATGCCCCAGCACCTGTAGTCCCAGCTACTTGTGAGGCTGAGGCAAGAGAATTGCTTAAGCCTAAGAGTATGAAGTTGCTGTGAGCTGTGACACTGTGACATCATAGCATTCTACTAAAGGAAACATAGTGAGACTCTGTCTCAAAAAAAAGAAAAAAGAAAAAAAAAGTGAATTTAGCCCCATACTTCTTAGAATGACTACTGTCAAAAAGATGAAATAACAAATGTTGAATGAGAATGTAGAGAAAAGAGAAACCTGTACAGTGCCAGTGTGATTGTAAATTACTACGGCTATTATGGAAAACTAAATACAGAACTACCATATAATCCATCAATCCCATTACTGAGTTTATATCCAAAAGAAATGAAATCGGCATATCAAAGAGGTATCTGCACTCCCATATTCATTATAGCATTAGTCACAGTAGCCAAGATATGGAAGCAAGCAAAGTGTCTGTCGGCAGAGGAATCAATAAAGAAAATATAGTGATATGTACATAAAGTGGAATACTATTCAACCTTTTAAAAGAAGGAAATCCTGCCATTTGCAATAACATGGAAAAACCCAGAGGACATCATGTTAGGTGAAATAAGCTAGGCACAGAAAGACAAGTACCATATGACCTCACTTATATGTGAAATCTAAAAATGTTGAATTTACTAAAGCAGAGACTATTATGGGTCTGCAGTAGTTGGGGAGACGTTGATTAAAGAATACAAAATTTCAGTTAGGAGGAATGAGTTCAAGAACTCTATGGTACAGCATAATGACTTTAATAACAGTGTACTGTATACTTAAAAATTACTACGAGAATAAATTTTAAGTGTTCTCACTACAAATAAATGATAAATGAGGTAATGCATATGTTAGTTAGCCTGATTTAGCCATTCCACAATATACACATTTGAAAACATCATGTTATGCACTAAAAATATATACAATTTTTGTCAATTAAAATAATTAATAATCATAATTTAAAAAGCAAAGTGAGATCATGTATTATATCTTATCTTTTTTTTCTTTTTTTATAAAGGCTAGTCAAGTGAAGCAGTGGGAGAGGAGAAGGAACAAAGGAATCTATAACTGGTTGTGATCAATTGTAAACACCACTGTACTCAGAACAGCCTATGCCTTATCATTTAATCACAATGCTTCATCCACATGATAGTACTTAGGATAAAAGATCCATAAAATCAAAAACAAAAGTGACCAGAAAACAGAATACTAAGCTGTATATATAGAATGATCGCATTTATATATAATAAAATATATGTGTAATGCACATGCATGCACAGAAAAAGCAATGGAACACAATAATGTGTATTTTGATATAAAGATAACATTGCTGGGTATTGATTTTTTTAACCTCTGCACTTGGCTCAGTTTGTATAGATGATTATGATAAATACGTAGCTCCTAAAATATCTATTATTCAAGAAGTATTTCAGAAACGAAACAGAGAGAGCTATAAAATTAGTCCTGGGTAAGAAAAAACTTTACTCCTCCCTGATTGCATTCCCTTTCTTCTACTCTGGATATAATTACTATCCAGATTTTGATGATTATCATTCACATCCACAGCTTAATCCTTTACTCCATATGAGGGCTTTCTAAACAAAATACAATTTATTTTGCATGTTTCGCCCCACATGCATGGACACATGATGTTATGGCCCCCTGCTTGATAATTTATAATTATGTATATATTTTTCTATCCTGATTGTTACATTCAAGGAAGGGAACATTGTAAGGATAAATCTTTGTCTGGATTCCATCACAGTATTTGTCACATCATCCACAACACCACTATTTGTTCCCTTCCCATCCTATCTGCTCCAATCATTAACAGAGATATTGTTTTTTCACCTCAATAACAGCTCTATATTTTAGTGAATATGTGAGAATGTAAGAAGAAGAAAGAATCACACACACTCATTTATATTACTTGGGAAATTCAGTGTCATCTCTGGGCTGTACAGTATAATGCAGTTGGAGTTGGAAAAAGTCCTCATCCCTTTTCCATTGATTACTTTTACTTTTCAAGTACTCTGTTGGGCTCTCTGTGTTCCCTTCAGGTGTGCACATGACCTGGGGCACTGGGACCTTCTTGGGGCTCCAGGAAAAGGTGACTATGGGTCTGTAGGAGAGATATTGGAGTGAAAGTCAGGAGCTCTTCCTGAATTCTCATGCCTGAACCATCTAGGGTGAGTTCTTTCTCCCGCATTGACCTTGACCTGCACTGTCACTCAGGTGTTCACTAAGCATCTGTCATTCTTCACATATCTGGTGGTCTAGGGGCTGGAGAGGTGACAGTAATCATTTCACAAGCTCTAGGTCCTTGTAGAAGTTATGGCAACCTCTATAGAACCACCTTTCTATATAAGAGGAGGAAGAACTCACTGGAATTATCAGACTGGGCCTGGTACAATGGGCAGGACTTATGGGGGCTAGATGGGAAGGAGGGGACAGGAGTACAGCCTGACTGGAGTGAAGAGCAGGGTTTCTCCAGGAATGCCTCTCAGAATATTCCAGGGTTCTGAGTTCATCTAGGCTTAGGACCTTCCTTGGGAAAGGACACAGTTGCTTCAATAGGATAATTCAGTACACCTTTACATCTTGAAATTGTGCAAATGCAGTGAGAAGGGAAGTCCCCCTTGTGCCTTTCTCTGGCCACTTTACATTAGTGAAATGGCTGATGTCAGTTCCATAAACTTTCACTAAAGTGGGAAGCAGACATCACAGGGAAGTATGTACAACTAATTGAGCGCCCATGATGTATGGAAATGATACACACACTTTAGTTTCTCTCCCAGGTCCTGGGAATTTCCATTTGCCAACCAGTTTCTGCCTCTCCCGGGAATCACATTCTTTTTTTTTTTTTTTTTTAAGAGACAGAGTTTCACTTTGTTGCCCTCAGTAGAGTCCTGTGTGCAGTCACAACTCACACCAACCTCTTGCTCTTGGGCTTAGGCGATTCTCTTGCCTCAGCCTCCCGAGTAGCTGGGACTACAGGCACCTTCCACAACACCTGGCTATTTTTTTGTTGCAGTTTGGCTGGAGCTGGGTTCAAATCTGCCACCCTCAGTATGTGGTGCCGGCGCCCTACTCACTGAGCCACAGGTGCTGCCCTGATCAGGGTACTTTAGAGAAGCTCCCTATCTCCAATGCATTCTGAATTATTCTAAAGTTTTTATAAGTTTTCCCATTTGTCCTCATGCCTTCTAGACTCTGAATGACATAATAGCCCTGAGGGCTGCCACTGTAAATTCCCAAAGGGGTGTCTACATTTAAAAAAATAATCTGTAACGCCTTTTACTGATACATAGTATTAGTACTTATGCATTGTGTCCTTGTGACCTACAAAGTTTTAAGACACAATATTGTTGAATTTGAAAACCAACATCTAAATTTAAACAAAAGCACCAAGAATTGTCCGGAAACTAGGAAAAAATATTGGGAAACCAGATCTCACATATGGGATTAGGATCCATCATCTGTAAAGCACAGCAACAAAGAGATTGGTAAGTAATTTCAATGGAAAATTCACATACAAATAAATATGAACAATAAAAATGTCAAAAATGTAAAAACTGGAAGAACTAATGAGAGTCATAAATTTAAAAATCCTGAGAATAAACGTTAAGTGGAAAAGACAAGTTGTAAAGAAATATGCATATTGTGATTGCACTTTTGAAACAGACTTTGTGTGTGCGTGTGTGTATGTGGTGTACGTGTTCCTGTGCACCTTGCCTGCAGGAACATGATATGTGGAGAATATGGGGTCAGGTGATATAAGTTGGTCCAGTGAAAAATGCAGGATAATTTGTAAAATGTACTGTAGTGCAGTGTTTGAAATTTTGTAATCAGGAGAAAAAGTATTTTAATAAAAAATTGGAAAGAATGTACTTACGATCAGATCAACAAAAGTAATGTGCACAGAATACAATTGAATTCATTGTATTCAATTTCGTGGGGAAATGAAACAAATAAAAACAATTTAATTGATTCTTTATGTGTGTTTGGGTGTGTGGGTTTGTGTCCAATGTGCCTAGCTCCTCTCGCCCTGTCTTCTGACATACAGGTCACAATTGCTGTAGTAACAGGCCTGGACTTCCAACCTCCAGTCTAGATATCTCAGAAAAATGTACAATTTTTATACCCCAAAGAAACGATAGATAACAGAGGGATTGCTGCTGGTATGTAAGAGGTTCCAGAAAACTCTGCCTGATCCCATAAAATCAGCACCCAACCTACAACCCTAAAGAGACCCTGGAGCTGCAATACTCTGGTCTACCCTCAGAGCAGCAATACTGGCTCAGGTCACAAGGTGGCAATCACAGCTACTTCGTTGATTGTTGCTAGCGTGTTTTCTTTTTCTTTCTTTCTTTCCTTTTTTTTGGGGGGGGGGTTGTTTTCTTTTTAAATGAAAGTTTTGCAAAGAGTAACAAATGTTATGAAACATCCGGCGTCCCCACCCTTTCTCAGTCACCTCCCACCTGCCCTGAACTGCCCTGTGCCCTCAGGGGACTGCCAAAATGCGCCAGAGCTACCTGCCGTTTCATCCTGTGTTTTTACTTTCTTTTTCTACAAGTGTCAGGGTTTTTTTTTTTTTTGAGATAGAATTACAACCATTCTTCAGTTGGTTTCATAAACTGGATTTTAAGGGAAATTGTCGTA
The DNA here is from genome assembly GCF_000181295.1 of Otolemur garnettii. Lineage (NCBI taxonomy): Eukaryota > Metazoa > Chordata > Mammalia > Primates > Galagidae > Otolemur > Otolemur garnettii. The sequence continues at coordinate 725,185 of NW_003852643.1, read as the reverse complement.
TTTTTCTGTTTTGTATTTTGGTGTCTTATTTTTTTGCTCCTTGCTGCCACCTCATTGAGAATTTAGTCAAGGTGGTGCGTCTCTGCCACCTTGTGGCACAAATCTGAATTACAACTTGATCAGTCCTGGGCTGGATGGTGAGAGGGAGGGGCTGTGGCCAAAGCCCTCCCTACAGAACTTTCTAAAAGTCTAGGTGAAAGTGGGGGGTTCCCAATGTTCAGGGATGCTTATGGTCTTCAGACAGTAAGTGCGGCCTCTTTCTAAGTTGTTGAGAAAATTCTTCGTGAGAGGAATAAAATGATAATTTCTATCTTTGTGCTTTGAGACCTCTAGATAAATAGCTACAAACCTACGTAAGCAAAAATGTATCCTAACCATTCGATCATCTTCGTCAACTACCTTTGCCTCATTATGATATTTTCATGAAAACAAGATTTTAAATTTTTTTTCAAAAAATGTTAGTTTTCTTTTTTTCTTTGATTGGGTGGTTCTACCTGCAGATGCCCCAAATTCACTTCGTTAGTATCCAAGAGGTGAAAATTTAATTGCTTAACTAGCTTTTCCTATTACAAGCAATAATATACTGAACTTCCTGCTATATAAGCAAATATCTTTGTAAGCACTTCTGTTTAAAAAAAGTTTCAGAAATTGTTCTTTAGAAACCCTAGGAAGTAGTAATATTATCCTAACATAATGAATTCCAAATACTTGCTGAATTATAGTTTGTCTATGTGTGTATGTATATATATACTGTATATATATATTCCTTACATCATAGTATGTAAGGACTTGTATCTTTGCAAGTTAAGAGTAATGTGAATCATTGTTAATCTGATAGACAACAAATCATCTCTCACTATTTTGATTATAATGTGTTCTTTTGCTTTCTTCTAGAATTCCATCCTGTGGTTGTGACATAGTCACTTTTCATGACTTGGTGATATTCAGGGTGCTCTTATGTTCCCGATTTACACTGTGTGGATGGTGTCTTTTCAGAATTTATGCCCTGCTAATGGTTCAAGGCACTGTTCACATGGCTTCTTACACTAGTTAACTGAGTGTGTCCTCTTGCCTAGCTCCAAGTAAATGTATAGAGTTGTGCAAATATCACCATAATCTAATTTTAGATGTTTTCATCACCCAAATATGTCTCATGTTTGAATGCAGTTAGACATGCACTCATCCCTTAGGTTCCAGGCCTAGGAACTACGTGTATGATTTGGGTCTCCGTGGATTTACCTATTCATGGCATTTCATAAAAATGGGATCATATAATATTTGTTCTTTTGCATCTGGCTTCTTTCATTTCATATTTCATATACCACATTTTATTTATTCTTTCATCAATTGGTTGGTGTACACTTCAATTTTGGTCTGTAATTAATTGTGATACTAGATATATTCTTGTGCAACTTTTTTATGTAGAATTTTTTTTTTATTTCTCTTGAGTATGTACTTAGGAGTGGAATTGATGGGTCATTTGCTAATTCTCTGTTCAACAATATAAGGAACTCTCAGAACATTTTATTGACCCTGACATTCTTGAAGAGTACAAAAGTAATCTGCTGTGTTTTCTCATGATTAGACTGGGGTTGTAGATTTTGAGAAAAAATGGCACAAAATTGAAGTGCCCTCCTCATCATGCTATCTCTGGGTTTACCTCATACCAACATGACATCACTGGTGATATTAACCATCATCACATGGTTAAGGTGGTGTTTATAAAGTTCTCCAATATACAGTAACCTTTTCAATTCATCTACTTTGTTCTACAATAGTGAGTCACTAAGTCTGACCTGCACACAGGGATTGAGGCAGAATTGAGATTCACCTCATGGAAGGTGAATAGCTACAAATACTATCTGGAATTATTCCATAAAGACAGTTATTAATTCAAATATTTATTGATATCAGTATGGATTAGTATATACTTATTTGAAAGTAAGGACATTTTTACTGAATGAAAACATGCCCCAAAGGAAGCCCAGCACCATTATTTCTGTGTGCAGTAAACAAATTTTGACTTAACAGTCAGTACTTTGCAAGAGTTCCCTCTAACAACATTTATATTTCACTGTCACTACATTTTATAATTATGGAGACAGTTCTTTTAGACACTATTTAACCATGTAAAAGTTTATAAAAGCATTATAATTTCAGATTATTTCATTGCCTACTTGGTAACCCCTTGAGTAAGAAATAAAAACAAGAAACAAAGCCAGAGGCATCACTGTACCAGACCTCAGGCTCTATCACAAGTCCACAGTAATCAAAACATCATGACATTGGTACAAAAATCAAGACATAGACATATGGAAAAGAATAGAAAACCAAGAGATGTAACCAGTCTCTTACAACCATCTGATCTTTAATAAATCTAACAAAACAATATACTGGGGAAAAGAATCCGTATTTGATAAATGGTGCTGGGAGTCCTGGATAATCACATGTAAAAGACTGAACCTGGACCCATGCTTGTCACCACTTACACGAAGTGACTCACAATGGATAAAAGATTTAAATCTTAGACACTAAACCAATAAAAATCCTAGAAAAAACTATGGGGAAAATTCTTGATAATATCAACATAAGGAAAGATTTCATAAAGAAGACGCCATTGGCAATCACAACAACAAACATAAATAAGTGAAATTTAAGTTAAAAAGTTTCTGCACAGCTAAGGACACAACAATTAAAACAAACAGACAACCTTCAAAATGGGAGAAGATATTTGCATGTTATGAATTTGGCAAATGGTTGGTAACTAGAATCTGCAGAGAACTCAAATTAATCAACAAGAGCCAAACAACAACAACAACAAAAAAAACCCTCTACCACTGGGCTTGAGACATGAACAGAACCTTCTCTGAAGAAAACAGATAAATGGCCAATAAGCCACGGGAATGTGGGTGATGTATGGATCTTTTTTGTGGCTGTGGATGCCTTTTTGCACTGCCTTCTTGGCCTTCAATGCCTTTGCTTTGGCTTTGGCTTTACGAGGGGCAGGAGCTTCCTTTTTCGCCTTCAAAGCCATCTTCTGAAAGCCACTCTTCCATGATCTTATCAGCTTCTTCTCTCTTAGAGATAATCACTATCCAGAATGAGATGATTATCAATCCCACATACTACTTTATCCTTTTACAGAGCTCCCTAAACAAAATATAGTATTTTTTGTGTGTTTTTGCTGTCTGGGTGCATGTTTTTGCATGCACATACTCCTGCACATACACATACACACACACACCCCCCTGATCCTTACATTCAAGGGAGCATTGTGAGACCCTCCCCAAAATCCAAGCACAGTATTTGGCACATCATCCACAAGCTAATGTTTGCTTTTTGTCTCATCCCAACACTGCTCATCTTATTTCTTAACCCATTCAGTTCTACTTTCACCTTGAACTATTCCTTCTCATTACCATTCTGTTATTTACTTTGTGGTTGTTTATCAGAATTTTACAATTCAGTATTCAGACTAAGTGCTGCAGTTCATACCTGTGAGCCTAGCACTCTGGGAGGCTGAGATGGGTGGATTGCTTGAGCTCAGGAGTTTGCGACCAGCATGAAGAAGAGTGAGACCCATTCTCTACTAAAAACAGAAAAACTAGCCAGATATCCTGGTGCGTGCCTATAGTCCCAGCTACTTGGCAGTCTGAGGCAAGAGGATTGCTTAAGCCCAAGAGTTTGAGGTTGCTGTAAGCTATGATGTCCTAGCACTCTACCAGGATGACAGAATGAGACTCTGTCTCAAAAAAATAAGTAAAATAAAATTCAATATTTAATTTTCAATTTTATTTATGTGGCTATTTATTGCTTAAAATATCCTCTACAGCTACTCTAGTTAGATTCTGACATGTTGCTTTCATCACTATTCTCATTAAATTCTGTAATTTTAATCTATTCTTATTTGGACCCATGATTTGGTTGGTAAACAGCCTTACATAGAGGCAGTTTTTATGAATGTTCCATGCAGATGTGAAAAGTAGATGTATCACCTGGTGTCACGTTTCACAAGTCAGTGTTTCTGTCTATAAGATCTACCTCTTGGAAGTATGTTCTTTAGGTCTTCTGTTCATCTCCACTTGAAGATTTTTGGATGAAAAGAAGTGTGTGATTTGATGTACTCAGCGGGTACCAAAAATGTATGTACATTGTAAGAAAGGAAAAAATTGTATTAAGATTTAATACTCCATATACCAATAACAAAAGGTGAATACAAGTCATGTTTGAGCACCACTTGTAATTGAAGAAGTCAAAAGTGACTTGAGTATTATAGTTTTAATACAGTTTTTTCCTTACTTAAAACATATTTACATTTTTTGGCACCCTCAGTATATATTAATATGACACATTTTTCTTGTGAATTGTGGCCCTTAACGTTATGAACTGTACTTTTTCATCTCTTTAAATTCATTTTGGTGTCAATTCTATTCTCTACTATCAAAATTATAGCCCCTCTTTCATTCTTATACTGAGCAATTGCTTGGTACATATTTATATATAAGTTGTTAACCTATGTCAGTTCATTTCTTTAAGGAATTTTTTTTAACAAAGTATAGTTTTGGATTGTGCTTCAATCAGTAATCCGTAAATACTTTTAATAAGTGAGTCAAGCCCATTAAACTTTATTTTATATAATCAACTTCTTTGATCATTTAGGTTCAGTTCTTTTATATTATTTATAAAAACAAAGAAATTATATAGTCTTTCACCAGGTCATGTGTTTTATTTCTGCCTTCTACTTATTTAATATTTAGAATGATTATTGCTTTGCTTCAGTGGTTACTTTTACATTAAATCCTTAACTATAATACTTAATACCCTTAATATGGAATGAAGTCTAACTAATGAATAGAGAAATGGCCAAATGATCGAAACAGGTAATTCATATTAAAAATACAAACATATGGGTGGCACCTGTGGCTCAAGGAGTAGGGCTCTGGCCCCATATGTCAGAGGTGGTGGGTTCAAACCTGGCCCTGACCAAAAACTGAATAAATGAATAAACAAATAAATAAATAAATAAAAATAAAAATACAGACATATTAAGCTTTCAAAAATTTGCCAAATTACCATAACTAAAGGAATTCAAACTAATCTTCTAGGTTATCGTGCTAAGTGATAAAGGAAAATTACTAAAAAAATATATATAATGTGATAACATTGGGAAAGAATGTATGTAAATGAATGTTTTGTACAATACTGTAATGTGTAGAACTCCATTCCTGCCTCTTCATAGATGTGTGTGAGTGACCCTGCAGTAGTGAGTTGCCCTTAATGAACCTGACCTTGATCATCTATAAAATGGACATAATAACATTTACTTCAGAGGGCCATGATGAGGAGAAATGAACAAACCTATAGAAAATAGCTGATACATGACTCTTCAATAAGTATATGTATAGTGTCCACTGTGATCTCCTTCCCACAAGAGTTGAGTTAAATATGAACATTTCACAGAGATCAATGGGGTTTGAACAAAGAAATGTATATATATTTAAATTATGTATAGGCTTTGGTGCTATTTCTTTGCAGGATGAGATAGTGAGCATGGTAAAAATGAGGAAGCAAAATATTTCCTTGTTAATTTTTATTTAATGTGCTTCTTTACTATCTCCTTTTACCATTCTATTTGGACATTGGATAAGCAGCCTCTCATTGAGGCACAGAGAAGATACAGTACAGAATGACAGACCATAAAAATGTGTCTGCTGTACATCACACTGAAATCAGGGGACCTGGGTCCCAACACTGGATCTGTTCCATATGCAGACAAGGCAGAGCCAAATCCCCTGTACTAGCTTTAGCCCTTACATAGAAAATATTGTGAATACACCAGTTATGGACATGGGCTTTGGAATCAGTAAAGTGAAGAGAAAATTTACACACATTTTAGTTACTGGTGTAATTATCCTTAGAAAAATGAGTCTCCAGAAAAATGAAACCCATATGAAACACTGCATACATATTAAGTATGGATGGAAGAGAGTAAAATGGGACTATACAAAAATGATAAGAGTCTTCAAAGTTAATGAGGGGTGAGGCCAGTTATTACTTCTTTTTCTCTGGACTTGACTATGCTTTCCACAATTTCTAAATTAGTATAGATATTCATTGAAGTAAAAATAAAACTTTATTGAATCAGCTGTTGTATTTCAGCTGTTGAATCAGCTGAAGTATTTCAGACAAAAATTATAGAACCTAAGAGACTTCTATGAACTCATGTTGTTATATGATATTACATATGATATGTAACTCATATATGAAACTCACTTTGAAGTCCTCTATGATTGCAATCCTCCTTTCTCAGAGGTAACCACTATGACAAATTTGGGTTTTATACTTTTAAGACATTACTACATAATTTTATTACATATGTAAATATTTGTAAGTGAAATATAGTACTGTTTTGAGACATGGCTTTATCTCTAAATGTCTGGTTACTGCATGGAAAAAGAGGAAGGAAGAAAGATTATGGAACAAGTACACACTCACAACTCAACGTTGGGACCTGCTGAAACAGACACACTCATTTTATCAGTTTATGTGTTGGAGGGAGCATTCATACCATGAGAAGATGATACTTTCAAATCCTTTTTTTCCCGATGTATTCTAAGTCTTAGAGTTTCCCTGAACCCAACTAGCCTAACACAATGTCTCAATGTATCCTGATATAAAACATCTTTGCATTTATCTGGGCTTACATTTCTGTGTTCTATTCTCACTGTAACTCTTCCAGACCTGTCCTCTACATCTAGAACCTAACCTGGATCCTGCCAGACTGTAATTGACTGCAGTTAGTTTTCATGTGTTCAGACTACTAACCAAATCACACTTAGAACTTGATAATAATTTTGCATTATAAATGCTGGTCATGTGTATATTTTTCTTTCCCTTTATTATTTTAATTGCAAACATTAATGTACTTCACAATTATTTTAATTCACATGTGTCCGTTGCTCCTGGGTCCCTGCGCTGAATGAGACTGTGACTCAACTTTTCCCTGTACCTTGCTGTGTCAGGATTCTCCCTCTCTGGAAGCTGTGCTGTTGAGCCCTGGACAATTTCATGCAGCCCCCTCCCTTTTTCTCTCCTCTGAGGCAGTCACTGCTTAGTTAAGCAGATGGGAAGACAGAGAAGCCTGTTGTTGATTCAAGGAGCTTCATTTGGGACAGTGCAAAGAGAATGTCTCATCATGAAACTACTTTCACTTCACAACTTCACTGAAGTCTGGGATGTGGAGACGTCATCTGACTGCTGAATGTAAGGTTCATTGCAGAGGCAACATCTGGCTATTTTTGTTGTTGTTGCTCATTGTTGTTTTAGCTGGCCTGGGCCAGGTTCGAACCTGCCAGCCTCAGTGTATGTGGCTGGCACCCTACCTACTGAGCTACAGGCACTGTCCTGCAAAAAAAAATCTTCTGGAATATCATAATAGGTGAAATCATTACAAGGGCTAATCTTTGGGTGGTAGGATTTGGTATTGTTTATATATATGTCATCTATTTTTGCCAATTAAGAATTTTGCTCTTTCACTTACATAAAATAATTAAATGCCTGGGAATCATAAGTATTGCATATAGTCAACCATAGGAAAGCCATTCACTGTAGACCAGGAACATTCCTGAGGCACAGGAAGGGAGGCAAGATGATAGGGGAGCACTTTCTACAGCATTAATGGGCATTTTGCCTCCAAACTCAAAACCACAAATATTGCTACCAATATTTTAAATTTATGCTTCGTTAAATGAGAAGAAACATGGAACTTTATTAGTTTTATTGTGTTTTGCACTGATGAATTAGTAGGAACACGGGGACCACACAGCCTGTGTTCAAGTGTACGCCTCCCCATTTGCTGGCCCTGCCCTTGTTGTCCCTCAGTTCCCTTATGTTTCAAGTCAAGCAACAACAGCTCCTCCTCAGGGGTTGTGAGGAAGTTTAAGTAAGTAAGCATAGGTTCAGCCCTTACAACGGTGTTAGGAAATGAAAACATTGGGCTTAATGTTATCGTTATGTAAATTTATTTGGTTGGTATAGATTGCCATTCATATTATGATGTGTGTTAAGGAAACTAGCTTGTACACCTCTAAGTAGAATATTATCTCATTGTATTTTTAAATATACATGGTTATATTTGTATAGTAAAATTAATGGAAACAATATACAGCTATACGTTTCAGTCAATGATGGACCACATATGTGATAGTGGTCCCATAAAATGATAATGAAACTGAAAAATTCCTATCGCCTAGTGACTTAATAGCCATTGTAACCATCCTAGGATAACATGTTTGTCCTTTTTCTGTGGTAATGCTGGTATGAAACTTACTGTGCTATAAACAGTATAAATGATTACAGTGAGATAGTCACAAACCAAGTAAAGCAAATGCCAACAGAAGATAGATGAGGAAGGGAAGGATTCTTACCTTAAGTGTTTGGATAGAGTGTGGAGCTACCTTCACTTTGGTTTGTACTTCTGTCCT
>NW_003852643.1:697432-698620 GCF_000181295.1 Otolemur garnettii | reverse complement strand
TTTCAGAACTTGATGTAGGTCTGTTCAACATTTCCACTTCATTCTGGCTAAGTCTTGGAAGGTGGCGCACTTCCAAGTATTGGTCAGTTTCCTTCAGATTGTCATATTTCTGGGAATAAAGTTTCTTGTAATATTCATTAAGAATTTTTTGAATTTCTAAAAGGTCTGTTGTTATTTCATCTTTACCGTTTCTTATTGATGAGATTAGAGATTTTACTCTTTTTCTTCATTAGACTGGCCAAAGGTTTATTTATTTTATTGACCTTTTCAAAAAACCAACTTTTGCATTTATTGATCTGTTCTATAATTCTTTCATTTTCAATTTTATTTAATTCTGCTTGAATTTTGGTTATTTCTTTTCTTCTGCTACGTTTGGGATTGGAGTGTTCTTCCTTTTCCAGTTGTTTGAGATGTCCCATTAAGGTGTTAACTTCCTCTCTTTCCGTTCCTTTGAGGAATGCTTGTAATGCTATAAATTTCCCTCTTAGGACTGCCTCTGAAGTATCTCAGAGGTTCTGATAACTTTTGTCTTCATTATTGTTTTGTTCTAAAAATTTGGTAATTTCCTTCTTGATCTCATCTCTGACCCATCTATCATTCAGCATAAGGTTATTTAGCTCCCATGTTTTTGTATGAGACTGCAAATTCCTGTTGTTGCTAAGTTCAACTTTTATTCCATGATGATCCAAGAAAATGCATGGAATAATTTATATTCTTTCAAATTTACTGAGGTTAGACTTATGACCTAAGATGGGATCGATTTTGGAGTATGTTCCATGGACTTATGAGAAAAATGTATATTCAGTTTTGTTAGGATAAAAAGTTATGTAGATATCTGTTAGGTCCAAAAGTTGAATAGTTAAATTTAAATCTAAAATTTCTTTGCTAAGCTTCTTATTGGAGGATCTGTCTAACACTGCCAAAGGACTGTTAAAATCTCCAACTATGATGGAGCTGGGAGAGATCAAGTTGCTCATGCCTATTAGAGTATCTCTTATAAATTGAGGTGCATTTTGGTTCGGTGCATAGATATTGATAATTGAGATCTCGTCATGTTGAGTATTGCCCTTAACAAATATAAGGTCACCATCCTTGTCTTTGCTTACTTTTGTTGGTTTAAACCCTATTGTATCTGCAAATAAAATTGCAACACCTGCTGTTTTCTGCTTTCCATTTGCCTGGAATATA
>NW_003852643.1:694042-696631 GCF_000181295.1 Otolemur garnettii | reverse complement strand
ATCTGAGAGTTCTCTGAGAGTGAGATCTCTTTTTGCTCTCCATTTCTTTTGATCTTTGTGCTCCTGGGCTTCTTCAAAAGCTTTGTCTTCAAAGTCAGAGATCCTTTCTTCTGCCTGTTCCACTCTGTTATGGAGGGATTCCACCGTGTCTTTCAGATCCCTGTGGGTTGCATCCTCTTGTCTCAGTATTTCAAAATCTGTGATCATTTTTGATCTTTGAAATCATTTAGTTTTTGAGACATCTTTTGAATAATTTCTTGAGATATCTTTTGAATAATTTCTTGAAATTCTAATTCCCTCCTTTCTTTCATTCTATTACTCTCATTTGCTATCCAAATTTTGAACTTGACTTCTGACATCTCAGCCATATATTTATGGGTAGGGTCTTCAATTTCATCTTCCCCATTTTTCCTTGGGGGTGTTGATCTACTTTGTTTATTCAAGTTGCTAGAGTTTTTCTGATGATTCTGCCCCATACTGAGTTTACCTTGTTTGGAGACCTTATCAGAACCGTTTAGTTGGTGGCTTCTGGTTGCCCACAGAAACAGGCAGAGCATGTCTGTTGTATTCTCCCAGTCCTTGGGCCCTGGTGCAACTGGGGTTCAGCAGAATGGCAGTAGCTGCATAGGAGCATGCGTAGCCAGATTAGACCTTGTTCAGCCTGCCAGAGCGACTGGGAGGCAGAATACCAGCAGCGGCCAGATCAGTCCTTGTTCGGCCCTGCTGGGGCAACCAGGGAAACAGGGGAACTGCAGTGGCTAGATCACTCCTAGTTCAGCCCCCCTGGAGCAACTAGGGGACGGGAGAATGGCAGTGGTAGTGCAGGGCATGCAAGCAACCAGATCAGTCCTAGTTCAGCCCTGCCAGGGTAGTGGGGTGGGGCAGGGAAACAGGGAACAGAGGACTCCTTACCATCATCCACTGGACACGTGGGGCACTAGCAAGCTGATCTGGGCCTTCCTGGCTGGGAGCCCAGGGCAGGGAACTCCTCCGCCACCACTCACAGGACACACGTGGCTCTAGCAAACAGTTCTGGGCATGCCCGGGGCAGTAGACTCCTCCACCGTGGCCCTGTGGGTTGCGTGTGGCTCTAGCAAGCAGCTCTGGGCCCACCCAACATGGGTGTCTGGAGTGGGGAACTCCTCTGCCACCACCTGCGGGGCACACATGGCACTAGCAAGCCAATCTTGGGCCCTCCAGGCACGGAAGCCCAGAGCGGGGAACTCCTCCACCTCCACCCACTGGATGCACGTGGTTCTAGTAAACAGTTCTGGTCTCGCCCAGAGTGGTAGACCCCTCAGCCGCTGCCTGCAGGGCGTGTGTGGCTCTAGCAAGCAGTTCTGGGCCTGCCTAGCATTGGTGACTGGAGTGGTAAACCCCTCCGCTGGCCCCCATGGCGTGTGCTTGTCTCTAGCAAGCTATTTTGGGCCTGCCCAGAACAGAGGATTCCTCCGCCGGGCTCGCAGGATGCCCGTGGCACTAGCAAGCAGTTCTGGGCCCACTGGGAGGCTGGGGCAGGGATCTCCTCTGCCACTAGTGAGGCACGCAACTCTAGCAAGCAGTTCTGGGCCTGACCCAAGTGAGGGACTCCACTGCCACCTGTGGGGCGCGTGTGGCTCTAGCAAATAGTTCTGCACCTGCCCAAAGCAGGGGACTCCTCTGTGGCCACCTGCTGCCTGTGGGTGGCATGCGGCTCTAGCAAGCAGTTGTGGCCCATCCAGAGCCCTGGAGCAGGGGTTTTCTCTGTTGCCCATGGAGCGTGCAACTCTGGCAAGCAGTTCTGGGCCCATCCTAAGTTTGGGACTCTTCCACCACTGCCCGCAGTGTGCACGAGGCTCTAGTAAGTAGTTCTGTGACTGCCTGAGGGAGGTGTGCGGTTCTAGCAAGCCATTCTGGGCCTGCCCAGAGCCCTGGAGCAGGGGTCTCCTCTGCCGCCCATGGGGCACACTACTCTAGCAAGCAGTTCTGGGCCCTCCCAGAGTTGGGGACTTCTCTGCCACAGCCCACATGGTGCGCGAGGCTCTAGCAAGTAGTTCTATGCCTGCCCGGGGCAGGGAGTTCTCTGAGGCCACCTGCCGGCCGTGGGAGGTGTGTGGCTCTAGCAAGGAGTTCTGGGGCCCACTTTGTACCTGTATTTTGTGTTCTTAAATGCTCTTCCTTGGATTTATAGCTTGCCAAACTGCTTTCTGGGCTCAGCTCCCTGTCTTTGGCTTCATAGATTCTGATTCCATCCAGTTTTTCTTCCATTGCTCAGGAGCCTCTAACCAGGGTTGCTACCAGTCGGCCATCTTCCCAGAATCCCACAACCACTAATTTTTATTGAGAGGCTATTACATATTACATAATGTGATACTTTATTATATTATTTTCTCTTTTAATCCCATGAACTAAGTATTACTTATGTTGACCCATGAGAAAATTAAGGCTGTCACAGCTGGTACATATGACAACTGGAACCTGAACCAAGGTTTGACCTCCAAGCCCATGTTCTTTAGAAAGTTTCAATATTCGGCTCAGCGCCTGTGGCTCAACCGGCTAAGGCGCCAGCCACATACACCTAAGGTGGCGGGTTCGAATCCCCAGCCCGGG
>NW_003852643.1:691532-693681 GCF_000181295.1 Otolemur garnettii | reverse complement strand
TGGTGTCACAGCTCACAGCAACCTGAAACTCTTGGCCTTAAGTGATTCTTTTGCCTCAGCCTCCCAAGTAGCTGAGGCCACAGGTGCCCACCACAATGCCTGGCTATTTTTTTTATTGCCATGGTCATTGTTGCCTAGTTGGCCCAGGCAGGGTTCAAGCCCTCCAGCCTGGGTATATGTGGCTGGCACATAACCACTGTACTACAGGTGTTGATTTTTTTGTTTATTTTTTGAACCAGGTTACATTGATTGCATTTGTTAAGTAAAGTCTTTCCTATAATTGTGTCCCAACCCCAAAAGCTGTGTCACACATCGTGAAACCCCAACCCCAACCTCCTTCCCTCTCTCTGCTCTCCTCTTCCCCCACCTCCCACCATGTACTAGGTCATTAATTGTCCTCATATCAGAATTGATTACATAGGGTTCATGCTTTTCCATTCTTGTGATGCTTTACTAAGAATGTGTTTCACTTCCATCCAGGTTAATACAAAAGATGTAAAGTCTCCATCTTTTAAATGGCCAAATAGTATTCCATGGTATACATATACCACAGCTTGTTAATCCATTATCGAATTGGTGGGCATTTAGGCTGTTCCTACATTTTGGCAATTGTAAATTGAGCTGGGATAAACAGTCTAGTGCAAGTGTTCTTATGGTAAAAGAATTATTTTTCTTCTGGGCAGATGCCTAGAATGGGATTGCAGGACCAAATAGGAGGTCTAGCTTAAGTTCTTTGAGGGTTCTCCATATTTCCTTCCAAAAAGGTTGTATTAGTTTGAAGTTCCACCAGCAGTGAAAAAGTGTTCCTTTCCACATTCACGTCAGCATCTGCAATTTTGAGATTTTTTGATGTGGGTGATTCTCACTGGGGTAAGATGATACCTCAGGGTGATTTTGACTTGCTTTTCTCTAATAATTAGGGATAATGAGCATTTTTTCATACGTTTGTTAGCCATTCATGTCTTCTTTAGAAAAGGTTCTATTCATCTCTCTTGCCCATTGATATAAGGCAGTGGTTCTCAACCTTCCTAATGCCATGGCCGTTTAATACAGTTCCTGTGAGTCACAACCCACAGGTTGAGAATTGCTTAATAAGGGATTGTTGGCTTTTTTTTTTAAATGCAGTCTCATTATGTAGCACTTGGTAGAGTGCCCTGGTATCACAACTCATAACAACCTCAAACTCTTGGGCATAAGCGATTCTATTGCCCCAACCTCCAAAGTAGCTGGGACCACAGGCGCCCACCACAACATCTGGCTATTTTATTTGTTGTAGTTGTCATTGTTGTTTAGCAGGCCTGGGCCAGGTTTGAACCCTCCAGCCCCTATGTATGTGGCTGGCGCCCTAACCACTGAGTTATGGGCACTGAGCTGGATTGTTGTATTTTTCATGTTGATTAATTTGAAACTAGGATCTCTGTAGATCCTAGTTATCAAGCTTTTATGTGGCTCAAAATATGCAAATATCCTTTCCCATTGTATAGGTTGTCTATTTGCTTTGATTGTTGGCTCCTTAGCTGTAGAGAAGCTTTTTAGTCTAATTAAGTCCCTTTTGTTTATTTTTGTTGTTGTTGCAATTGCTACTGTAGTCTTCTTCATATAGAAGGATTCCCTAGGCTGATATCTTCAAGTGTTTTTCCCATGCTTTCCTTGAGAACTTTAATAATTTCATGCCTTAAATTTAGGTCTTTTATCCATCTTGAATCAATTTTTGTGAGTGGAGAAAAGTGTGGGTCCAGTTTCAATCTTTTACATGTGGATATCCAGTTCTCTGAGCACCATTTATTGAATAGGGATTCTTTCCCCCAGTTTATGTTCCTGTTTGGTTTATCAAGTATTAGTTAGTTGTAAGATGTTAGTTTCATCTCATGGTTTTCTATTCAGTTCCAGATGCCTATGTCTCTATTTTTTGTGCCAATACCATGCTATTTCGATCCCATGGCCTTGTAGTACAGCCTAAAGTCTGGTAGGCTGATTCCCCTGGCTTTGTTTTTACTACTAAGAATTGCCTTAGCTATACAGGGTTTTTCTTGATTCCATATAAAATGAAGAATTATTTTTTCCAAGTCTTAAAAGTACAATTATTTTAATAGGGATGGCATTGAATCTGTAGATTGCTTTGGGAAGTTTAGACTTTTTTTTTTTTTTT
>NW_003852643.1:688667-691512 GCF_000181295.1 Otolemur garnettii | reverse complement strand
TTTTTTTTTTTTGGCCAGGGCTGGGTTTGAACCCACCACCTCTGGGATATGGGGCCAGTGCCCTACTCCTTTGAGCCACAGGCGACAACTGGAAGTTTAGGTATTCTAACAATGTTGATTCCTGAGCCATAAGCATGGTATATTCTTCCTTTTGTTAATATCTTCTGCTATTTCTTTTCTTTGGGTTTCATAATTATCTTTATAGAGCTTCTTCACCTCTTTTGTCAGGTATATTCCTAGGTATTTCATTTTCATTGAAGCTACTGTGATGGGGATTGTGTCCTTAATTAGCTTCTCATCTTGGCTGTGATTGGTGTATACAAACGCTATTAATTTGTGGACATTGATTTTATACCCTGAGACATTAATATATTTTTTGATGACTTCCAGGAGTCTTGTGGTTGAGTCTTTGGTGTTCTCTAAGTATAAGATCATATTGTCAGCCAAGAGAGAGTTTGACCTCTTCTGCTGCCATTTAGATGCCCTTTATTGCCTTCTCTTTTCAGAGTAGAACTGACGTTGTACTTCTGAACTGTAAAATAATAAATTTCTGTAATTTGTTATGGAGACCCTAGGAAACTGAAACATTCACTAACAACATATCTCAAATATCATTGCTTGTGAATAAACATTACTCTATATCCTATTTTCTCATGGCTGCAGTGACATGAGTATCAAGAAAATATATGAAAGAAAATAAAATACCTAAAATTTATTATAAACCATGTCATTTTATCTATTGTCATTCAGTTCTCACAGCATCCTTACAAGGTAGGAACTGTGGCTAATCCCCATTTTATAGATGAGACACTGAGGGACAGAGAGAATGAAGACTTTGCCCGAACTTCACATTAGCAAGTGGGACAGCTTGGATTTTTGTCCAGTACCTCATCTCCAGAAACTGCCAAAGATTTGTTGTTAAGTGAAAGAAGCAGTTTGTACAAGCATACATATTTGAGGAGGTCATTAAAAGTAATGCTCATCATGTTCACATATTTACATGGAAAACTTGACCTAGTGGCAAAAATGTGGGTTGTGACATGGGTGCAAATCATGATCATTGCAATCCTGGGACAGAAGTCATAATGCAGGTGGCAAAGAGTCTGTCAGAAATGAAGAATGTTACATAGAATACAGGAAATGCTTTTTGGTACTTTGAATTCGAAAGAAAAGAGAGAGACGTAGAGATAGGGACAGATATGTTAATAGAGAGAAGGATCCTGTGGCTAAACTGGGATGAGAAGTTCAAGGAAAAAAAAAATTTAATCTTCAATTCCTTGAAAGCTGAGAAAATAATTAAATTATGTGAACAAGCCATCTCATCTCAGATTTGACCCTTGTACTTGCCCTTGTATCCATTTCCCTTCTGACTTCCTTATTTTCCACTTTGGAGAACATGTCACAACTTCAGTGGAATAACAAGGGTTTTGAGCTCAATATATGTTTACTTATTAGTAGATAAAAGAATGGATAATTCTGAGAAAGAAATGCTAGTAAGAGTTTGATTTTTCTCTCACAGGGAGATAGTCATAGCTGAAATCCTGGTGTCATGTGTCTGGATAATGCATGAGCTGAAGGCACTGCATTGTTGACTGGAATTAAGGAATTATCTTGTAAATATATAATATTAACATACTGAGAAGTCAAGGAGCTGCTATTAGGCAAACATCAAACCTTACTTCCCTGGTGAGATCTATCATTCAGCTCACCAGGTAAGTTCAAAGATACACTTGTCTTCCCTATATGGGGGGACTAGATAGGCGTCTCCTTGAAAACAAGATGTTGAACAGCTTTTATGAGATTATGAAACACTCAAGAATATAGACAGCCTGCTGTCTCTAAAACTTGGAATTCAAGGTATATCAGAGAGATATTTGCTTCCTTTATCTAGAAGTCTATGTTCTCATTAAAAAAAAAAAAATGATAAAAGACTATTCACAATACCTCCTTAGTCCTGAGACTGAACCAGCCCCTAATGCAGTGCCCTAGCATTTCAGGGGCCTTTGAAGTCCTATTGCATTCCGTATACTCTGGGCAGGTTTCTCATTTGCCCTCTAGGTATCTGTGTAAGGATGGTATGGTCAGTGTCATTTCACAGATGACCAAGTTCAGGCTCACAAAACCAAAGTCACCTCATTATATAAGTGGCAAGACTGGGACGATGTTCTATCCCTCACCCTCCCTAATGGACCCTAAGAAGCCTCCCCTTTTTAAATTTTATGTAGACTTTATTTTTTATTATTAAATCATAGTTGTATACATTAATGCATTTATGGGGTACAATATGCTGGTTTTATATACAATTTGAAATACAACTAACTGGTTAACATAGTCTTCACTACACTTTCCTAATTATTGTGTTATGACATTTATACTCTACATTTAGTAGATTTGACATGTATCCTTGTAAAATGCACTGTAAGTATAGTCCAACCAACTACGCTCCCTCCACCCATCCTCACTCCTCCCCTCCCTTCTCCCTCCTCTTTTCCCTTCATCTTGGCCTGTAGTTGGGTTATAGATTTCATATGGAAGTGTGGTTGATTATATATTGGTTTCATAGTAGAGCTGAGTACACCGGATACTTTTTCTTCCATTCTTGAGATAATTTACTAAGAAGAATATGTTCCAGCTCCATCCATGTAAACATAAAAGAGATAAAGTATCCATCATTTTTTTAAGGTGGCATAATATTCCATGGTGCACATATACCACAATTTATTAATCCATTCGTGGGTTGATGAGCACTTGGGATTCTTCCATGACTTAGTAATTATGAATTGGGCTTCAATAAACCTTCTGGTGAAAATATCTTTGTTATAAAGTGATTTTTGGTCTTCTGGAT
>NW_003852643.1:682240-688549 GCF_000181295.1 Otolemur garnettii | reverse complement strand
CTTTCCAAAAGGAATGTATTAGTTTGCATTCCAACCAGCAGTACAGAAGTGTTCCCTTTTCTCTAAATCCATGCCAAATTCTGTAATTTGGGGATTTTATTATGTTGGCTACTCTTACTGGAGTTAGATGATATTTCAAAGTGGTTTTGATATGCATTTCTCTGATGATTAAGGATGATGAGCATTTTTTCATGTGGCTTTAGGCCATGAGCCTGTCTTCTTCAGAGAAGTTTCTATTCAAATATCTTGCCCACAATGAGATGGGATCACTTGTTCTTTTCTTGCTAATATGTTTGAGTTCTCTATGGATTCTGGTTATCAAACCTTTATCATAAACATAACCTGCAAGTATCTGCTCCATTCTAAGGGCTGTGTTACTTACTATGTTCTTGGCTGTGCAGATGGTTTTTAGTTTGATCATGTCTCAGTAATGTATTTTTGGTGTTTTTTCAATTGCCCTGTGGGCAGTCATCCTCATAAAATGTTCTCCCAGGCCAATTTCTTCATGTATTTCCCCTGAACTCTCTTCTAGTATTTTTATAGTTTCGTGTCTTAAGTTTAAATATTTTATTCAGTGAGAATCAATTTTTGTTAATGGTTAAAGGTATGGCTTCAGTTTCTGTCTTCTACAGGTCGCCAACACAGTTTACCCAGCACCATTTGTTAAATAGGGAGTCTTTCCCCCACTGAATGTTCTTGATAAGCTTATCAAAGATCAAATGATGATAAGTAGCTGGGTTCATCTCTTGGTTCTCTATTCTGTTCCATACATCTACCACTCTGCTTTTGTTCCAGTACCATGCTGTTTTCATCATTATTGATTTATACTATAGTCTGAAATCTGGTAGCGTGATTCCTCCTCACTTGTTTTTATTTCTGAGTAATGTCTTGGCTAATGGAGTTTTCTTCTGATTCCATATAAAACAAATTATTATTTTTTCAAGATCTTTAAAGTAGGACAGTGGTGCTTTAATAGAGATTGCATTGAATTTGTGTATTATTTTGGGTAGTATGAACATTTTAACAATGTTGATTCTTCCCAACAATGAGCATGGTATGTTTTTCCATTTGTTAACATCTTTAGCTATTTCTTTTCTCAGAGTTTCATAATTCTCTTTACAGAGATATTTCATATCCTTTGTTAGGTAAATTCCCAAATATTTCATCTTCTTTGGCACAATTGTAAAGGGAATAGAGTCCTTGACTGTTTTTTCAGCTTGACTACTGTTGGTATATATAAATGCTACTGATTTGTGAGCATTGATTCTGTATCATGAGATGCTGCTGTATTCCTTGATCATCTCTAAGAGTTTTGTCATTGAGTCCCTGGGATTTTCCAGGTATAAAATCATATCTTCTGTGAAGATCAAAAATTTGCTTTCTTCTGACCCTATTTGGATACCCTTGATCATTTTCTGTTGCCTGATTATGGAAGTGTTTCAGATTGTGTGTGAAAACCCCACACTGTACCCCAGAAGTGCATTAATGTACATAGTTACCATTCAATAAAAAGAAAGAAAGAAAGAAAAGCATGATAGTGTTTTGGGTGTCAGGTTTTTCAAATGTCTAGTGTATATTTTTAGTTCTTAGCCTACTGTGGAAATTAGGTTTTTTTAAAGTTTTTGGGTGAGTTTACTTTGGCCATGGAACATTCTGCTGGTCATTATGAAGGATGGGAATCAGAATATCCTGGAGAGATGGTTTAATTGTGGCAAATTTCTTCAACATCTGTATGTCATTAAAGCATTTGATTTATCCGTCATAGATGAAGCTTAGTTTAGCTGGATATAGGATCCTGGGCTAGAAGTTATTTTGCTTTAGGAGACTGAAGGTGGAAGACCAATTTCTTCTGGCTTGGAAAGTTCTGGCTGAGAGATTGGCAGTCATTCTGGTATTTCTACCTTTGTATGTAATAGTTTTTTTACATATGGCTGTTTGTAGAATTTTCTACTTCCTTTTAACTTTGGTGAAATTAATGATAATGTGCCTACAAGATGCTTTATTTGAATTGAGTCATGCTGGGGTTCTGAAACTCTGCTATCTGAATTTCAGTATCCCTTGTAATGCTTAGGAAATGCTATTCCAAAATCTCTTGGAGTAAAGCATCTATACTTTTAGGACTATCTTCTTCTCCTTCTGGAATTCCTATAAGATGAATGTTTGACCTTTTGGAGTGATCCCACAGTTCTCTCAGGGAAAGATCAGTTTTTGCTCTCCATCTGTCTGCATCTTTGAATGTTTGGGCATGTTCAAGAGCTTTGTCTTCAATTTCAGAAATCCTTTCTTCTGCCTGCTCCACTCTATTACCGAGGGATTCTACTGAATTTTGGAGCTCCTCAAATACGTTTTTCATTTCACTGAGCTCTACTATCTTCTAATTTTGTACATATCCTTGGTAAATTTCTCTTTGAATTCACTTACTTCTTGAGATAACTTTTGTACAACTTTTAGGATTTCAATATCCATCTTTTCTTCCAATTTATTAATCTTATTTGCCATCCATATTCTGAATTCTATTTCTGACATTTCAGCCATTTGTTTATGAATGGCATCTTCTGACATATCCCTTTTGTCATTCCTGGGGGGGGATGATTTGCTCTGATTATTCATGTTGCCAGAGTTTCTTCTCTGCTTCCACCCCATGCTTAATTTCCGTAGTTTGGGTATTAAAACTGGAAGGATGTGGTTGAATTGGGGGTTCCAGGAATGTAGTTAACTAGCTCTTTACCAAAGAGCAGGGATTAGTGATTGTGGCTTTTTCTTTACAGCTTTACATAGGTCCCTTTCAGACCTGCAGCTAGAGACTCTGAGAACCAAGTTGTTGTGATAGGGCTAGCTGGCTCTGTCTTTTGTATTGAGCCAACCACTATCCAATCCTATTGAGTCACAAGATAAGGATATAATCACAGCTAGGGGGATATACAGGAAACTGAGATTCTCCCCCTCCTCCCTAGCACCTATTGAAGAAGTAGTCAGTCCCTCCCAGTTAAACATAACCTCAGTTCAACCTTGGAGAGTCCCTAGGTGACAGTTCCAAAGTCGATAGTTCCAAAAGCAATTGTCCCAGTACAAAATACTGCTCAACTGTGAGAGTTCAATCTGTGACCAACAACCTGGCAGTAGGGTTCCACAGGCAGCTTGGTCCCAGAAACCCAAGATGTTGGAGTTTTTCTCTGTATGGTAGTCAAGGGAATGGGAAGGTTCACTCAGGCCAAGAGTCAGGCTAGAGGAATTAGTGCCTTCTTCCCCACCCTGTGTCATAGCTTCTCCCCACCACTGGTAGACCCCGAGGGCTGTGGCCTGGCTCCCTTCAGTGGGAGGAAGCAACAGAGATATGAGCTTGCCAGAGACAAGGGAGATCAATGCCTCCTCTGTGGAATAATCTGCAACCAGAACAACCTCTTGGGTCTGAACTCCGGTTCCCTGGCTCTCTCTAGTGTTCAATGGTTTCTCCAACCTGGGCTGCTTTTGCCACCATGTCTCTGTCCCAGCTGAACTCTGAGGTAGGCCAGGTGAAATTAGAGTTTAGAGAGGGTGTCCCTCTGACCCAGTCCCACCCCAGGCTGGTGCCACCACCATTGCCTAGTCTCTGGCATTTGTGTCTCTGACTCTGCTGAACGCTGCAGTGGGCAGGTGAAATTAGAGGACAGAGAGGGTGTGTCTCTGTCCCAGCTCCACCCTAGGCTGGTGCCATGCCACATGTATTCTAGTGGTGTTTGCAACTCTGTCCTGGCTATGCTCCACCATGGGCTGGGCATGTTATGAGTAAACAAAAGCTGTGCCACTGCTGTGCATGCACTCTAGTCTCAATCTTGGCTGTGCTCTGCCTAGGCAGGTACCACTGCAAGCATAACCACTGTTCATTGAGCCTGTGTTTTTGTCCCAGTTCTGCTCCACCTGTGGCTTCCCCATGGGTAGAGACGCAGCTCCCTCTGTTTGACAAGAGAAACGGGAACTGCAACCCAGGGTGGGAGCCCTGTTGTTTCCATAACCGTTGCAGCCACTGCATGCTGCCTTGAGCCACATTACTCCCTCTCCTGCTTCACTCCCTAACTCTGCAATCCCCACTTTACACCACTGCAGCTGTTTCAGCACAGACTAGTAGTAGCCCACGCCATGCCTGTACCTCTCAAGAAATTGCCCAAGAGGAAGGAGGGGCAAGATGGCCAACAGGCGCCAGCCTCCAACAGAGCTCCCGTCAAGAAGGAAGGATAATGTCCAGAACATACCCAATAGAGTTGAAGATTGGAAACCCAGCTAAGAGAGAAGAGTGATATCTGCAGGACACCTCTGCTGAGGCAAGTTGAGACTCCAAGAATGCAATTTATAGGTACATAATACATCCCAAAGGAAAAGTGTCTGTCCCCTCCCCCAAGAAAGTTGTGGTTTTCTCTTCATCTGCTCCTGTAAGTTTTCTACAGGTGAGCGGCGAACTGAGGACCTATTATTTCACCCCATGTGTGAGAACAGGAAGGGGGGGGGTCTACTCCTCTAGACAGTCCCTGCTGGGATTCTAAACACTCTCTCACCCAGCAGAAAAATCGAACAAACGTTTTCACTGCAATTTTGAATTTCAAGTCCACCCTTCCCCGCTTGTCTACAGAAACAGTGAGGGGGGCACAAGAGCAGCATCCCCCATGCCCGCAAGACCAAGCACCCAGTCCTGGTACTGCAGCTGAAGACCTGCTAGACCCGTGTGCATTCTGCAGGTGGTGGGGGAGGAGTCCCCCATTCCAGGCACCCATGTGGGAGGCCCCAGAACTGCTTGCTAGAGCCACACACTTCCTGCAGGTAGCAGGCAGCAACAGAGGAGTCCTCTGCTCCGGGATGCCCCAGAACTGCTTGCTAGAGCTGCACATGACCCGCAGGTGGTGGTGGAGGAGTCCTCAGCTCCAGGTGGGCCAAGTGCTGCTTGCTAGTGCCATGCGCATCCTGCAGGCAGCAGCAGAGGAGTCCCCCACTCTGGGCGGGCCCAGAACTACTTGTTAGAGCTGCGCACATCCCGCTGGCAGTGGCAGAGGAGATCACCGCTCCAGGGACCCATGCTGGGTGGGCCCAGAACTGCCAGAGCTGTCCACTCCCAGCATCCCTAGCCAGCCGCCTGAGAACTACGAGAGGACAGTCAGTTGAGTGGGAACAATACTAGAACAGTGGTACCGGAAGGCGAAGAGCAGCAGCCACAGCAGTGGGAACAAGGCTCATACCCCTGAGGCTCTTCTGGACAGAAAAGCTCTGCCTCTCTGGGCAACCAGAGGAAGCTGGCATCTTATCCAGTGGAGGCCACAGACTGAACTGTTCTGGCACGGTCTCCACACGGTGTAAATTCAGCAGAGGGCAGAATCAGTGGAAAAAACTCTGGTAATTTGAATAACCAGACTAGATCAGCTCCCCCAAGGAAGGATGGGGCAGATGGAATTAAAGATCCCATCCATAAACAAATGACTAAGATGTCAGAAATCGAGTTCAGAATTTGGATAGCAAATAAGATTAACAGAATGGAAGAAAGGAGGGAATTAGAATTTCAAGAAATCATTCAAAAGATGTCTCAAGAAATTATTAAAAAGATGTGTCAAGAATTCAACGATTTCAAAGATAAAATGACCAAAGATTTTGAAACACTGATGCAAGAGGTTGCAGCCCTCAAAGATCTGAAAAATATGGCAGAATCCCTCGGTAAGAGAATGGAGCAGACAAAAAAAAAAGGATATCTGACATTGAAGACAAAGCTTCTGAACGTGCCCAAGCACACATGGATGAAGAGAAATGGAGAGCAAAAATAGATCGCTCTCTCAGAGAGTTCTGGGATAATTTGAAGAAAACTAATATTCGTCTTATAGGAATCCCTGAAGGCAACAAAGTGGCTTCACAAAGCACAGAGGCTCTTCTTCATGAAATTATGAAAGAGAACTTTCCAGACATGCCAAGAGATTCTGAAATTCAGATAGCAGATAGTTTCAGAACCCCAGCACAACTCCACCCAAACAAGACATCCCCCAGACACATCATAATTAACTTCACCAAAGTTAAGATGAAAGAGAAAATTCTGAACCCAGTCAGATGTAAGAAAACCATAACCTACAAGGGGAAGAGTATTAGTATGACTGCAGATCTCTCAGCTGAAACCTTTCAGGCTAGAAGAGGATGGTCATAACTTTCAACCCAGGATCCTGTATCCAGCAAAACTGAGTTTCATCTATGATGGAGAAATTAAATACTTTAATGACATTCACATGTTGAAGAAATTTGCTATAACTAAACCAGCTCTCCAGGAAATTCTCAAACCTATCCTCCATAATGACCAGTGTAATC
>NW_003852643.1:676452-678214 GCF_000181295.1 Otolemur garnettii | reverse complement strand
AAAATGACATGAAGGCTATGTTAACTAGTTTGATGGAAGTGTTTCAGATTGTGTGTGAAAACCTCACACTGTACCCCAGAAGTGCATTAATGTACACAGTTACCATTCAATAAAAGAAAAAAAAAGAAAAAGATGGGGAAGGAGTGAAAATTTACAAAAAAAAATGATGAAATTTTGGGGGATGATGGATGTATTTATTATCTTGATTGTGTTGATGGCTTCAGGAATGTCAAAATATGTCACAAATTATCAAATTATACAATTTATGTATATTCACTTTACTATTTTTCAACTGTATTTTAATAAATCTATAAAGTAATATTCTAAATTCCATGTATCCCCACATAACTATACCAATTTTCATCTTTATTATCAGTGTTAGTACTTGTTTCCTCAGCAATTAAATTGTAAAAATTATATTGAAAATGCTGATCTTCAGACAAATACTCAGCCCTTAAATCTTTCAGTCTCCATGGCTACAGTGGCAGAACTTACATCCAATTGTTGCATTGATGATCTCATTCATGACAAAGTAACAGACATTGGAAAAGTTTCCACCCCTGCATTCAGTGTCTGTTGAACCCAGTGTGGGGAAAAGATGTTCTTAAGAAAATTATGCTTATTTCCTTTCCTCTCACCACTGGACGTTAAAACCAAATTTTATGATTTAGAGATGGGTGACTTATTTCTTGAAGTCCTAATTCAGAATATTTCATCTTCAACTGTGTTTATACAAAAGGTTTCCTTAGAGTTGTCTGAAATGTTCACTGGAGTAGAATTAAATACCATCAAGCAGGATGGAGAAGATGAGTGTACATTTGGAACAAGGACATTTTTGCAGTCAACAGAAGGACGCCAATACTTATACCATCTTCAGCTCAAGCAAGAGTTTTCCAAGAAAGCTGGTACTATTAGGGGACTAACAGAAATTGGAAAATTGGATATAGTGTGGAAAAGAAACCTAGGTGAAATGGCAATGCTACAGACAATCCAACTGGAAAGAGAGACTACAGGTTATGGAAACATGAGGCTGTCTTTGGAGATGATCCCAGATACTGTAATTCTAGAAGAGCCATTTCAAATTACCTGCAAGATAACAAACTGCAGTGATAGAAAAATGAAATTGGTTTTGAAAATGTATGATACAGATTCTATTCGTTGGTGTGGAACTTCAGGAAGGTATCTTGGAAAGCTTTCTCCAAATTCATCTCTATGTTTTACCTTAACACTACTATGCTTAAAACTTGGCCTGCGAAGTGTCTCTGGTATACAGATAACAGACAGATTATTAAAGAAAAAGTATGAATTTAGTGATATTGCAAATGTCTGTGTAATACCTTCCAGAAATAAACCAAAAAACTGAAGAAAATTTCCAATGTTATGCTTTTCAGGGAGTTTCACAGAAGAGATTTTCATGCATATGTCAGGAGATGAATGGTCAATAAATTGAAAATATTTGTAATGGAAAAAGGCATATTATTTTAATTTACTTCCTTTGAAACTTTGAATGCCTTAGATAATTAAACATTTCCTGATTTCTAAAAAAACTGCTTATTTTTGTGCTATATAAAGTAGTTATTAATTCCATGCTTGTGTATTTCCTAATTTTTATAACTTCTTTAATGTCATTACAAATAACCACTAGTCTGTTTTTTCTTTCAGAATAAAACCACACATTTAAAGTGACTACACCTGCCTTCTAGTAATTCTTAATATCACTTGACACTTCCTGTTTTAGTAAAGCTGGTAAAAAAAAAAAAAA
>NW_003852643.1:670733-675628 GCF_000181295.1 Otolemur garnettii | reverse complement strand
TCTAAGAGTAGAGTGTGAACGTTTTAAAATAATAACTAAGAAAATGTCATGAGGGCTATGTTAACCAGTTTGATGGAAGTGTTTCGGATTGTGTGTGAAAACCCCACACTGTACCCCAGAAGTGCATTAATGTACATAGTTACCATTCAATAAAACATATATATATATATGGAGAGATTTTACTTGACCTCAAGAATGTGGGAAGATACACAGTTAAAGTTGGAGGTCATTGAAAAGAATATCATAGAATGGTTAAGAAAACATTTCTTGGAGCACTGAATTTTGGAAGATTTTTATTTTAATTCTATTTCTATTTCATGAATACTATTTTATCTGGCATGTTTGATTAACTTTGGCCTTTATTTTCCCACTGCTTGAATGGTGATTAAAAAGAATGAGGTATAATAGTTATTGTGCCCTCGTTTTACACACAGCCCTTGGTTTGGAATTTATAAATTAATTTTCACAGCAATCTTATGAGATAGGTAGTCTATACTGCAAATGATATATTTTTTTGTGCTTTCAAATTTACAGTTAGTTCGAACTATTAGAAAACCTCTTGTGTAAATCTTCATTTAGAATCCCCAAGACCCTTCCAACCACTATCTAGGAATTCGGTTATAATTTTTTTTTATCTGATTCCTTGGTGAGGAGATGGGAATACGTAGTAGGTCATCACTCTGTATGAGGCAGAATTCATCCCAGAGAAGAGCAGGAGCTAGAGGAGAAGCAGAAATTAATTTGGTGAGATGCCTGTCTTACTTATATGGTGCTTATTTTTGTCATGACTTGATTTAGCCATATTTCAAGTATAGTATATGGCTTTGGACCTAAATATCACTGATAGATTTATATTAGAGTGGTGAATACTTAAATAGTGGCTCTCATGGTTCTGGCAACATATGTTGTCATTTACCCTGAATAATAGCTTCAATTGAATCACCTTCAATGAGAGGAGGACATTGGTCCCATGGAAGAGAATGTAAGTCAGGATTCTCAGTCTCTATTGAAGGGAGATGAAGTTCTTCAAGACTAGGTCTCACATGCTACCCTGGTAAAAGTTGCACAAGTTCACTATAGCTTAAGGCTGGATCTCCACCTGTCCTGTCCACCACCTATATAGTATTCAGTGTATCTTCTTTATCTGTTTTTTTTTTTTTTTTTTTTAGTTCCTAGCAATTTTTTTTTATTAAATCATAGCAAGGTACATTAATACTATCATGGGGTACAGTGTCCTGTTTCTGTGTACAATTGGAAATACTTTCATCCAACTGGTTAATATAACCTTCATGACTTTTACTTAGTTATTGTGTTAAGACATTTATAGTCTACATTTAAAGAGATTCACATGTACCCTTATAGGATGAACCATAGGTGTGATCCCACCAATCACTCTCCCTCCACCCACTCCCCACCCTCCCCTCTCCTTCCTCTCCCCTCTCCCCATATTCCTGGGCTAAAATTGGGTTACAGCTTTCCTATGAAAGCTATAAATTAGTTTCATAGTAGGGCTGAGTACATTGGATATTTTTCCTTCCATTATTGGGATACTTTGCTAAGAAGAACATTTTCCAGCTCTATCCATGTAAACATAAAGTCTCCATCTTTCTTAATGACTGCATAGTATTCCATGGAGTACATATACCCCAGTTTATTGATCCATTCGTGGATCGATGGGCACTTGGGTTTCTTCCATGACCTGGCAATTATGAATTGGGCTGCAATTTGACCTGCCATTTGACCCTGCAATTCCCTTATTAGGTATATTCCCAGACGACCAAACATTGCATTACAACAAAGATATTTGTATCAGAATGTTTATTGCAGCCCAATTAGTAATTGCCAGGTCATAGAAGAAGCCCAAGTGCCCATCGACGAATGGATCCAAACTGTGGTATATGTACACCATGGAATACTATGCAGCCATTAAGAAAGATGGAGACTTTACGTCCTTCATGTTCACATGGATGGAGCTGGAAAATGTTCTTCTTAGCAAACTATCGCAGGAATGGAAGGAAAATTATCCAATGTGCACACCCCTATTATGAAACTAATTTATACCTTTTATATGAAAGCTATAACCTAATAACAACCTAAGAATATGGGGAGGGGGGAGGGAAAGGGAAGGGGAGAATGGGTGGAGGGAGGGGGATTGGAGGGATCATTTCTGAGGTTTATCTTACAAGGGTACAAGTGAATCTTTCTAAGAGTAGAATGTGAATGTTTTAAAATAATAACTAAGAAAATGACATGAAGGCTATGCTAACCAGTTTGATGGAAGTGTTTCGGATTGTGTGTGAAAACTCCACACTGTACCCCAGAAGTGCATTAATGTACATAGTTACCATTAATTAAAAAAAAAAAGAAAAAAAAGAAAGATGCCCTACACAGCAAAGGGTCCTTTGACCACACACCACCTAGGCTCAACCTTGTGTCAGGTCCCCTCCTTCCATGGTAAATTGGTCTTCCCTGAAAGTGATCCCTGGTATTAAGAAGCTTGGTAACAACTTCTCTATTCAACCAGCAAGGCAGGCTACCAGGAAGGCTCTTACTGACTCATCTGGCTGGGGTCAACTCCCTATATTTTAGGCCATTGACAATGGGTCAAGATTCATGTGTCCTTCATTGGCTGAGCCAGTAGAGAATGGAGCTTGAGCTCCTCTTATTGGATGCTGCGGTCATCCCAGGGATGCATACTAACAGGTTATGAAGTTTTGCGTTTCAAAAAAAGAAAAAGAAAGAAAGGTTATAGTCTGGAAAAGAATAAAATCTGATAAATGTGAATACCTTAGAACAGCAATTTCAGCTTCTTGGTGACCTAAAAAGGTATTATTTCTCAAATGTTTTGATTTAGGTATATCTGTATTGTGTTTATGTCTCAAATTAAGTATTCCAATGAATTCATCAGTGGGAATCAGCTTGAAAACAGTGGTTGGAGTATTCTGTTCTTTTATCAGTATTATATGTATAACTTGTTATTGATAGCAGCAAAACCATGTCTCTTAGTTTTGTTTAGAAAACAGGTCATTAGATGATGATAGCTTACTTAATATCTGTTTTTCTCATTCATCCAGCACCAAGTGAATAATCTGACATACTCTTTTCCCCTTCTGACAAGTCAGACCTGTGATCCCAGAATTGTTTGCACAGCCCAATTATGTCCCCGTTTTACCATCCTTTCTGTAATGGTCCTTTTTCCTTTCTGAAACAAACCCAAACATCTATAAAAAGGTCATAATTGATTTGATTTCCTAAAATGACTTCTCACAACATATAACGTGCCTGAGAATGTCATGCAAGATTAACATCCAAAATATATTTGTATTTCATATAAAAATATTGGTTTGACAAACACTAGCATTTTGAAGCACGAACAAGGAGCATGATATAATTAAGTGATTTAGTTAAATGCATTTTTCCTTACCTGGCTCATAGTTCTTTCTGTAACAACTCATGGTTCTTTTTTTTTTTTTTTCAGTTTTTGGCCAGGGCTGGCATATGGGGCTGCCGCCCTACTCCTTTGAGCCACAGGCACTGCCCCAAAGCTCATGGTTCTGAAAAGAACTTTTGATTTCCTACATGTTTTCCTCAATGTGTATAACTGTCTGGAAACAAATTCCAGGAATGCATTCACACAGTATATTCCCTTCCCACAGAGATAAAAAGCTAGAAATAAAATATTTTTAAGTGGGGAATTTCCGACACTCTACTTTTCTTATGCCGACCTTCCTCCCTGTTCAATTTCATACAAGGCGCAAGAGATATGTCTTTGCTCTCAATTGTAGATTTATATTTCTAAACTGTCATGATCAAAAACAAGCCCACAGCCACAGGCAAATAATTCACCCACCCTTTTTCTTACAAAGGTCCATGTTGAATTTTACCCGAAGGCTCTTACTGCTTCAGCCTCAGCAACAGTCTAACACACTGGGACAAGGGCTGTGGCTCAGTGGCCCTAGGTCAAAAGCCCTCACCAAAAGCCAGTGCCACTCCATGAATGTTACAGCATACAGAACAATGAGGTAAATAAACCTCTTTTCTTATCAATTATCCAACCTCAGGTATTCTGTTAGAGGATCATAAAATGGATTAAGGCAAAGGATGACTCAAGAAAAGCCTTTCTGGGCACTTCATACTGGAAGATAGAGGAAGAAGTCAGCATGTTTGTGTTAGGGAGCCTAATGTCACCCCACACAGACCCTTCACCCTTCTCCTCTTCCTCTCCTCCTAAGGCAAAGAACACAAAGGACCTAGTTAGACACTAACTAGAAGAAATTCATGCCAAATGATCGTAAGGTACCAAAGAAATTTGGGCAAACAATTCACCCATTTCCTATGTCCTCATATAAAAGTGGTCTCTACCTGCCCCCAGGCACAGTTTCCAGCTTTGCCCTGCCCAGGCGGGTCACTGTCCCTTTCAATAAACCTGGCTTCAATGTCTCTGCTCCTGATCTCCTCTCTAGAATCAGCACAATAGCTTTGATTTGGTGCCGAACACCCGGGACTGCTGGCTGGCTGACTGCTGGCTGGCAGCTTAGCCTCATCTCACTGCTGGCTTCCCTAGCCACCCCAGTTTCCTCAGAGCCTGGTCCCAGTCATGCCCAGGACCAGCTCCATAGACCCACATGTTCATGAATCTTAGAGGATTTCAACCCAAGTGCATTTACGGGTAGGGCCCTATACACCTACTCACCTTTAGGTGAGTAGGGACCTAGAACCTCCCTCAGCTTGCCCTTGGCTCTGTCTGTGCTTTTATGTCCTCACATCCCCCCTCTTCTTCTTCATTCTTTTGCTCACACCTAACTAGGTTTTGAGTGTTTCTTTTTTTATTTCAGTTCCAGCACTGTGCTGTCTTCTGCAGTCTCAGCGATCTCAAATAATTTCTTTCTTTTTTT
>NW_003852643.1:669495-670710 GCF_000181295.1 Otolemur garnettii | reverse complement strand
TTTTTTTTTTTTTTTTTTTTTTTTTTTTTTTTTTTTTTTTTTTTGCTTCAGGCCAAGTGCTGAACCCTTGTTCCCACTTCTAAAACTTAAAAGGGCCTAAAAACTCACAAACATAACTTATAGACGTGGCCTCCATAGTATTTTAAAATAACTGAGATGGACAAAGGATAGAGAATGACAGAAAATAAGACTAACAACAGCTCTGAAACCAGAAAAGCTTTTAATAATGACTGTCACTTTAAAATTTCGCCAGAGATAGTTACTCAAAGGCTCATGCAAGAACACCACGCCCTTCTACAGAAAGGAGCCCTGTCCCCCCAACAACTGAAATAAAATGCTCCAAAAGGCATCATTTACTAGAACCCGGGAACCACATCCTCTCAGCAAAAGAAATGCACTAGAAGGAAGATTATAATCTCTTTAGAACAGGAGATTACATACACATTCTGTTCCCCTAAATTGACATCCTCTTTAACCATGAACCCATGGCAACAGTTTCCATATAACCCACATGTCTAACTTGAAAATGGGCACGACTTTGTCACACCAGGATGACTTTAAGTAACTTACTCTCTAACACAGATAAGTAAATTAATTCTAATAAATTCTGGACCAATGTCCTCTATTCTTTCTAAATTTTAAAGACTTCTACAGCCCTCAGAATGGGAGAAGATTTTTGCAGGTTATGTCTCTGACAAAGGTTTAATAACCAGAATCCATAGAGAACTTAAACGTATTAGCAAGAAGAGAATGAGTGATCCCATCTCAGGGTGGGCAAGGGACTTGAAGAGAAATTTCTCTAAAGAAGATCCGTGCACAGCCTACAGATATATGAAAAAATGCTCACCATCCTTAATCATCAGAAAAATGCAAATCAAAACTACTTTTAGATATCACCTAACTCCAGTAAGATTAGCCCATATCACAAAATCACAAAACCAGAGATGCTGGTGTGGATGTAGAGAAAAGGGATCACTTATACACTGCTGGTGGGAACATAAACTAATATGTTCCTTTTGGAAAGACACCTGGAGAACACTTAGAGAACTAAAAATAGACCTGCCATTTGACCCTGCAATTCCTTTATTAGGTATATTCCCAGATGACCAGACATCTCATTACAACAAAGATATTTGTATCAGAATGTTTATTGCAGCCCAATTCATAATTGCCAGGTCATGGAAGAAGCCCAAGTGCCCATCAATCCACGAATGG
>NW_003852643.1:655519-669241 GCF_000181295.1 Otolemur garnettii | reverse complement strand
AGGTGAATCTTTCTAAGAGTAGAATATGAACGTTTTAACACAATAACTAAGAAAATGACATGAAGGCTATGTTAACCAGTTTGATGGAAATGTTTCAAATTGTATGTGAAAACCCCACACTGTACCCTAGAAGTGCATTAATGTACATAGTTACCATTCAATTTAAAAAAGTAGACTTAGATGCATATCATTTTAGGATTGTTGCATCTTCTTATTAATTTATTCCATTTATATCATAAAAAAGACTTCTATTTCTCTCATCTCCATCATTAAAATAAAAATTAAATACAACTCCCCCCTTTAAATATTCCACAGTTTCTCAGTTCTATGGAAGATAAAGTTATCTTACTCATCATTTTATTACTTTCTAATTGTCCCCCCCAACCATCTTAAAGGCTTTAATCTCATGGCAGAGGAAGGGGCCTTTGCATCTTTTCACAGGAGACCTGCTGCTTCTAACCAACAAGGCTGGTCTGGTCTAAGAGGGCATCACCTGGACCTGGGAATAAGCTACCAATTTGTAATCTCAAAATGAGGGATCCTGGCTTTACAGCCCCTGGGGATGCTGGATCTGACCCTTCTTGGGCCCCCTCACTGCAGTCCTCCTGTTACTAATGATTGCTCCTTGTGTCATCTAACTCCTGTCCTCATTTGTTCAAGACAGGGGTGAAAAGTGTCAACCACACTTGCAACCCAATTTCTACCACTCCCAAACCTTCTCCCAATAAACCCCAAACCCACACAGCCCGACCCACACCAGACTCATCTCTCTGAGTACAACTATGACCCCATTCAGCCAAGAGAAATTTCAGAAGACTGATCTTTGTCTCCATAACCCCTTTTAATAAGAGTCAGAAATGTTAGGGGGCCTAAACATGGCTTCTCACTGACCCTCCTCCCTCCTCCTCCTCCTCCTCTGCTCCTAAGACAAAGAACACAAAGCAACTATTTAGCCTTTCCCCCTGAAGAAATTCACTGCCAAAGGACCTTAACTCACCAAAGTCCTCTGGGCAAGCTGTGGAATTTTCCCGCCCCCTATGGTCACATATAAAGGGATCTCTAACTTCCATCCTTGCCCTTCTCAGATAGGTCACCTTACATTTCTGAACTTTTCCTGGTCTGAACATCTCCACTATCAGTATGGTCTCTGGGTGGCCCCTGAACACCATTCTATTTGTTTATATGAGGAGGGTTGATTGTATGTTTTATTGGTAGCAATTTAAGGCTATTAACCCAAAGAATGTATGGACATGTGCCCTGTCTCCTGAATCAAAATAAGAGGATTCAATTACTGAAATTTCAAGTAGGATGTGTGCATCTTGATTTATAGACAAGATTATTAAGACATTTTGTTGTGTGTTTTCATCATGGGTATTATTATATTATGTTCTTTTAAGTAGAAAGAACCTGGGATCATTTATTATTTCATCATATGAATGGTAAAACCTGCTCTGCCATAAATGTCTGACAAGAAGGAACCTAGAAAGATTGGCCATTTTGAAGGATAGCTAGTCAATGTCCTTCATTACTTCAATTATCCATAATATTCAAGTTCTCAAGTCTTTTCTTTGGTACAATTTCTGCAATTTATTCTTGTAGAATTGCATTTAAGAAAAGTTTTCATATCTACTATCAGAAATTATTTTAATGTTAAATATCTTCATATGATTGATAACATTTTGCTCCATAAGAAAGTTTCTTGAGAATTAATTTTGTAAATATTTAGAAATTATATAAGTACAATAGCTGTAATTTATAATCACCAATTCCAACATTTGGAGCACTTTTAACACCTACTTACATTTAAGGATACAATCTGAAAGCAGATAAATTTTGAATTTTCATATACATTTTTAAAACAATGCCTTTTGGTGTTGTCTGTATGGAGCCTGTGGATTTGACATTTTCCCTTATTCCCATTCCATGAAGAACATAATCAAAGCTGGAGACAGGAACTGGCCAGCCAGATCCTTTTATATCCAGGTGCACTCTGGTGCCTCCAGTGTGGCTTGCCTCAGAATAATGGGGGGCGGATACAGAGCAGGAATAATAGATTCCAAACTGTAACCATAATCATTCCTCTGGCGTAATATAATTGGCTCATAGAGGTCAAACTCTTTAATAACCCAAGTTAAAATTGACAGGATTTATGTTTTAGAAACATCATTTCAAATGCTCACAGTGCAGCAACCATCAGCTCCTGGGGTCATATGACATTTTCTCTGGGGCCATCTTTTTACCTTTGTCAGAATCAAGCAACAAGAAGTTCACAGGACAGTAGAAGACACTGCAATTGGTGGATGTGGTGCCCTGCCCAAGAGGATGATTCAATCACATTGAGGGCCATGAGGCTCCTTGACAGGCTCCCCTAGTGGTGCCATCCAATCAGATGGCAAGCTGGAGCAAGCCTTGGGACAACAAAAAGAATACAAAATGGTCCCCAGTGGCCCAAAGGCGCCATCTTCTATTCTCCCTGATCCTTGGCAGCTGTCTCCTCCATGGCTGAGCCTTCCTCTGAGATGTCCTCTGACGCCACCTGCCCTGGAGCCAAGGACGCCCACAAACAGATACAGCTAAGGAACCATGGTCACCACTCCATCTGAGGAGGAGACAATTTTGCCACCTACTTCTCCAGGGTCCTGAAGCGGCTCCACCAGGGCCTCTGCCTGTCCTCAGAGGCCGTGAGCATCATGGATTTGTTCCTTTATGACATCTTCAGGCGAATTGCCTAGGAGGCTGGCCCCAGGCCCGCTACACCAAGCACTTGACCTTCACCACCAGAGAGATCCGTCTGGCCCTTCGCCTGATGCTTCCTGGGGACATTGGCAAGCACGCCATGTTCCAGGCCAACAATGCAGTCATCAGGTACACCCCCCACAAGCGAGCCACCTCAAGACTGCCTGAGCATCAAAACCCAAAGGCTCTTTTCAGAGCCACCCACAGTTGTCCCTAGCCCACCATGAGGCACTCACTGGAGTTTGGGGGCAGGTAGTAGTTGGCCTCCTCCAGATTTGTGGGGCACTGGGCATGTGATGTGTTAATGATGTTTAAGGCATATTTTTCCTGAGAACTAAAGATCCTCAACTTTAATATATTTGTAATGCAACTTACTCTAAGTGAAATGCTGGATTTTCCGTGATTGTGCTGCATTTCCTAAATGGTCATTTTTATTGGCTATTTTCCTAGGGGCTATTTTCACTGTAATGATCTTTGTCTTTTTCACTCTCACTTTCATGTGTGATGTAACTTTCCAGAAGTTCATTGTGTGTGAACAGATAACATCCAGAAGCCCGGTACAAAAAACAGAAAAATTAGCCAGGCGTGGTGAGGGGCACCTGTACTTTCAGCTGCTTGGCAGGTTGAGGCAGGAAGATCTCTTGAGCCTAGAAGTTTGAGGGTGCAGTAAGCTATGATGCCAATGTATCCAAGTCTGAGACCTTATCGCTAATTAAATAAAGAAATAAAGAATCCTGCTGACATCTTGTTGGTCAGATGTTTAGGAGATTTTTCATATATCTGAAACAATACCAATCACCAATCTGCTGTTTCAGAAAAAAATAATTTTCCCATGAATTTGGAACTTTTATATTAACATTACGTAATGAATTTTTATGGTTTTAAAATAAATTCACTAAAATTTGTTTTCTAATAATTTTTAAAGTAAATATTAACATATACAACTTACATAAAACATCTTTGGGTTCCTATTAATATTTAGAAGTGTAAACATTATCCTGAGTCCAAACTGTTGCAGATACTTAACACATTTGCAGTGTCATCAGATCAACTGAAAAGATTTAGTCCCTTTTTCAATGGATAAGCCTTTTTGGAAGTTCAATGCCTAATACTCTTCAACACTTTCAAATCATACTGCTAAGAGAAAGCTTTCTCATCACCTTCCTTATTTGCATAGAAAGGACATTCGAATTTTATTTGAGTGACACTGGGCTTTTGTTTGAGGCCCTGTGTTCACAGTAGCAGTTTTGGTTTTCTAGGCATTTTAGGAAACATAAGAGATCAAACATTCACAACATGCTGTTTTAGGGATGCTTGGGATTCCCTTCTTGTTGAATTGCCTGGCTTATTCATATAATTCATATTTATAGATTGTCCAATACTGAATCATATAAGCATTGTTGGATGGAAATACCTTCCTCCTGATGGCTTTCCTGAACAGTATTTAGGCCCTACCCTGTGCATCATCTTAGAGAAATTCCTGACTGCGAACTGTCACCACCTAGAGGTTGGGTTTCTCATGACCACTGCACCCTTGGCCACTTGCTTCCTTCAACAGTCTCCAAGGCTCCATTGTGCCCTGGGAGCCTCAGTTTCCCAGAAGCAGCCTGGACCTGAGATTTATTAGCTGGCTTCTTCTGCAGCAATAACCTGAGCTATGGTGTGGGGAAAACCAGGGGGTGGGGGAGTGGAGTTGACCCCTTAATGGGTCTTTCCTTAACCTGTTTTCTTCTCTATATATTTGAGCTACAGCTATGCTGAGAGGGCAGCCTGTGTTCAACCCTGCCCACCTCCAATTAGGGCAAACACTGAATTCCAGGCATTCTTCTAACCATGTTCCACGATCACTCCAGTTCGGACTCCCCTCAAAATCACATTTCTACTCTGTATACTGCTCATTCTGTCCTCAAGGAGAGGTTGTTAGTTCTCCTAAAACAGTGGACCTCACCCTCCCTTTGGGGAGCTGCAGGTCATTGCTCAGCACCATGAGTCAGGGTTGCAAAAAGAGATGAGTGGCTTCTTTGCATCTTCACAGGTAGGTGAACACATAATTTCTTGTCCAATAAATGTAAACACTTTTAGGAGTGAAAGATGAGGGCCTATGCATAATTGTGCTGGAACAATACACAAAATCAGGACTTGTGGTCGCACTTCAAGGGAAAAGATCTGAGATAGCATAAGAACACCTCCTGGGGCTTGGGGATTTTCAGAGTAACAAGGTTGCTAGGAAAATAAGTGTTTAACTTTTAATATCACTTTCTTTTATTATTTGTTCTCTTTCAACGTCTGGTGTCTTTGTGTTCTGGAGACACATGGTAGGTGTTGCTAGGTTATATTAGCAAAGGAAAGACACACATATGGGTCTTCTGACCAATGTGAGCTAGTAGGACTAGACTACAGCAGTGGTTCTCAACCTTCCTAATGCCACAGCCCTTTAATATAGTTCCTGTGGGTCATGATCCACAGGTTGAGAACTGCTGCTCTACAGCAAGATCCATTAAAGGCACAGGCTTTGGAGTCAGATGAGAACTGGGCTGAACCCCAAGCTGTGCCTCTTCTTAGCTGGACTGCCTTAGCCAAGTGGCTTGACCTCTCTGAGCCTCAAAAGAGTAGGGGTATGCAAGCTTATTGTGAGGAATCAGGGGAGGGGTAATGCAGACAGATTGCCAGATACATATTCAGAAATCAGTGAATAATGGCTGTTATTATTATGTCTTGAGATTCAAGCTCTCAGGAATTTGGAGTGGTTGGAGGTGAGATTCAGTACCAGACAGCTCTATGAACATGTTCTCCTGGCTACCTGGGTCCCACCTCTTTGCTTAGGGCTGACAGTGAGATAAGGGAGGAGGACTTTTCCCTCCTGAGCAGCATGTTAGTGAAATAGCTGCTGTTAGTGAAATAGCAGAGATGCTGCTGCTCTGAGACATGATGGGAAGTTGCTAGGGAACAAGTGGAAAATGCCCTGTGGTCTTGCTGGCTTGGGGCAGGCATTGCTGACTTGGGATTTTGTGGCAAATTAGGACCTTTCCCTCCCACGAAACTCCCCTCTCCATGTCTCTTTCCCAGCAACCCCCACATCCTAATTCAATTCACCTCTCAAATCTTCACTTAAATACTTTCTCCACAGTGAAAATGTCCTGACCAGCCTAGCCCACATTGATCGTTCTCTCTTTGAGTCTCAGGTTCTCCAACTGTAAAATGGCATACTACAAATAACACCTCTAAAGTGGGGTAGTGATTAGGACTGGATGAGAGAACAGATGAAGCATTCCTGGTGCTATGTCTGTGTCTGGTAAAGGCCTATGGTGAGTTCCCTGTCTCTTCTGCCTCCTCTCTGTGAAATAACTTAGGAGACCTGGAAAAATAGAGTTGGACCCTCACTTAGGTTAATTAATTGGTAATTTATTTTACCTGCTACAGGGGCTGTTTCTCTGACAGTCAGCAGCCCAAGTGGGAGGTGAGTTGCCTTTTATAGGCTTTGTGCAAGTATATTACAGAAGCAAAACGTGGTTGGTTAAGGGGGGGTTACAACTCAGGTAGTCATGGATACAGCAATGGAACAATAATTAATACAGTTTTGGTTGACAATGGATACATCTTATATCACAATGGTTATGGTTATACAACAGTAATTAATTAATCAAGTCTCGGTGAGTTTTCTACCATTGTTTGTCTACTGAGAACTTTGGGGTTTTGTGAAAATTGGGACTTTCTTCCTTGTACCTGAAGCTTGTTCTTGGCAACCCTAGGGGGGAGGAGGGGGCCTGGGAACCTGGCTGGGAAGCACTGTTCTCAGCCACCATGGGGGGAGGAGGGACTTGCCTTGTTCCTGAGTTGACTCTGAGGGGTGAAGGGAGGAGGAGGGAAATGGGCTGGAGGGAACAGGTGAGGGCTGGGGAACAGGAGTGGGCAGGGGAAAGAGGGCTGGGTTACAACATCTGAAGCCCTGGTATGTACACATCGTGCCCTTGATCATGGACTGTCTTCTAATGATAGGCATCTAGGGGTATGCCTTTGCTAGTTCTCCATTGAATCATAATGTCACAGAGCATGGGGACCACATCTCATCCTTCCTAAACCTCCAGTATCCATCTCTCCAATAAATACCAGCATAACCATTTTTTTAACTGGGTACCTTATAGTACTCTGTGCTAGGCTCTTGAAATGTATCCTATGCACATACACTTAGTGCTCAGTCTCTCCCCCTATACATTACTCCCAGGATGGGCAGGCAACTTCTCCTCTGAATTATACTGGAGAGATTGGGTCAACTGCTATCACAGGTCACATGACTAGTAAGAAGTCTTGCCAGGAAGAAAATCCAAGTGTTACTCTAAATCTTATGCTAGATTAACTTTCTAATGAATGCCAGTGAATGGGTGCATGGGAGAAAGAACAGAAGTACAGACCAGAATGGGAGCAACTGTACCCTTACTTTGAGTTGGGAGCAGGCCCACTTGAGAAAAAGATATAATAATAAGGATGTTGGACTGGGTGGGTCCCCGAGCCTAGCTAAAGGGACATAGTATCCTAGGACAGGGAGAAAAGGGAGAGGTTATTGGTCAAGCTAAACCCCAGGGCAATTGTCTAAGGGAATTCCATGGTGGCTCCAGGATCCCAAAATTTGGCAGTGGAGGACCCAGCCCCTGGCCTTGCTCACGAGGTCAATTCTAGGATAAGCATAGAGGTGAGCTTCCTTTGAAGAGGGTGACTAGCCTAGAAGCTTGTGTATCCCCTTTTAGTCTGGGCTGTGCATCCCACATCAATAGATCAATAGGAGAGAAGTGGGCCAGAGTATCAGGTGTGGGGGCTACGATTAGGCTCAGAGATAAGCTCCACGGTATTCTTGCATCAGTGGAGATGGTGAGGAGAGGGAATTTGCCATTTAGTTAAGCAGACCCCTGTGGCTTGATAATACATGGCTATGACCCTACAAAGACACCTAGAGGACTGGTAATCCCAGCCCAAAACACAGTGCCCAAACCTCAGGTCACTATGTGGTCCCACTAAGACATGGGACTGTGTTGAGGGAGGCTTTCCCTGGGGCAAAAACCCTTCCCTGAGTGAGCTCCTGGGTTTCCAGCTCTATCCATGCCTTGGCTGTGAGGGATCGGGATTTGAAAAGCTTCTGTGAATAAGCAGGGGACATCCAGGCTCTCTCCCACTTTCACGTGGCCTTTCACAACAACAACCAACTATACTACTTGTTTCCACTCATGTATGTAGCTCAGCGGCTAGGGTGCCACTGGAGCTGGTGAGTTTGAACCCAGCCCAAGCCTGCCAAATGACAATGACAATTATGACAAGAACAACAAAATAGCTGGGCATTGTGGTGGGTGACTGCCATCCCAACTACTTAGGAGGCTGAGGCAAGAGAATCGCTTAAGCCCAAGAGTTTGATGTTGCCATGAGCTGCAAAACCACAGCACTCTACTGAGGGCAAAATAGTGAGACTCTGTCTCAAAAATAAATAAATAAATAATAAAAGTAGACCTTCTATTCGATCCTGCAATTCCTCTACTAAGTAATCAAAAATCATTTTACAACAAAGACATTTTCACATGAATGTTTATTGCAGTCCCATGGTAGTATATATACACCATGGAATATTATGCATCCATAAAAAAGATGGAGACTTTACATCTTTTATGTTTACCTGGATGGAACTGGAACATATTCCTACTATAGTATCTCAAGAATGGAAAAAAATATCCAGTGTACTCAATACTCCTATTAAATCAATATATAACCACCTACACTTTCATACAAATGGTAAAACAACTATAGTCCAGAAAGTAGAAGGGAAGAGGAGAAAAAGGGAAAAGGGAAGGGGAAGAGAGAAAGGAAGGAAGGGGGGAGGTGGAAGGAGGGAGGGTATTTGTTGAGGAGACCTCCCCTAATGTGCATGGCGCACTGCTACATTTCAAAACTATTAAGAAAAAAATATAACTATGATGGATGTGTTCATCAGTTCAATGTAAGTATTTCACATTGTATATCAAATCAGTACTCTGAACCTTATAAGCATCTATGTAGAGTTATGATTTAATGAACAAACAAATAAAATAATAAAAATTAAAAGTCATTGGGGGCTGTTAGGCTAGAATGGATATATTTTATATGTGAGAAGGAATTATTTTCCTATAGCCAGTGTCAACCACACTAGGCGTCAGAATCTCTACCCATTTCTCTGCACCTTGCTTTTTTCACATAACAGTTTATTCTGGAGATAACTACATTGCAGTGCACAGCGGAGATCCCATTACTCCTTATATCTGCCTAGAACTCTAGGAGGAAGGTTCAATTCAGGATTTTTGTGTCCCTTACTGGTTTATATCTGTCATGTTTCTAGTCTTCTGGTTTTGAAGCTTTGTATTTGGGAAAAGAAAGCATTTTAATAAATATTTGCAATCAAAATGACAAAAGTAATCTGCAATACATTCAATATTTCTAAAATGCATTCATTGTTCAATTTTATGGAGAAACAAAGTGGATAAAAATTTAACTAATAATGTGTGTGCTTCTGTTTCACTTAACTTTATCACTCCCATAAAAACAAATCCAGCATAACTACAATATAGGAAGAATGTGGAACCAGTCTCAGTGTTGGATATCCCAGGACATTACAGCTACAAAAAGTGGCTACAATGAGAAGAACAATTCCAGACAAGTCTGATGAAGCACCAGAACTGAAAATTCACAGCTGTAAACCTGAATCTAACCACTAGATGGTATCCTTGGCTTTTCTTTCTTTCTTTCTTTCTTTCTTTCTTTCTTTCTTTCTTTCTTTCTTTCTTTCTTTCTTTCTTTCTTTCTTTCCTTCTTTCTTTCTTTCTTTCTTTCTTTCTTTTTTTTATTGAATGGTAACTATGTACATTAATGCACTTTTGGGGTACAGTGTGGGGTTTTCAGCCCTTCATAGAGCACTGTAGCATCAGAGCTCACAGCAACCTCAGACTCCTGGGCTCAAGGGATTATCTTGCCACAGCCTCCCAAATAGCTGGGAATACAATGAGCTTACCACAAATGCTGGCTATTTCTCTACCTCAGGCTGGTCTTCACCCATGAGCTTAGGCAATCTGCCTGCCTCAGCCTCCCAGAGTGCTAGGGTTACAAGCATGAGCCACTGCACGCGTCCCTCATGACTTTTCCTTTTTAATATAAAAGGAGTACATTTTGTAAAGAGTAACAGGACTCTGAATGGGTTGTTTACTATGGTAACAAATCTCTTTGGTAATATTCACATGTATATTAAAGCACTTCCATTGGCTGTTCACACCAAATGTACACTGCATTCATTCATCTCTTTCCTCATCAGTGAGGGCTGAGGCATCCACACGGTAGAAGGCCCCCTCCCAGGGAAAAGGGCATTTACCCTCCATTACCCATTCCTGCACAGGGTTCCTAGACTTTCTCTCACCCCCTATGGTCATGCCCTCTCCAAGACTATGGACACAGTTACCCAGGCCTGACTGAGAAGCCCATATCCTCTCTCAGTCAACTTTTACCTATCCCAGGCTGCCTTAAGCCTGATGGGGACTGCCAAGCAGCACTAGAGAAACCTACTGTTTAATCCTATGGATGTTCCCCTATACTTTTTTAGTCTCCATTAACACTGTGAAGGAATGTGAATCTGAAAGAGGCACTCATTCAGAAAGGATCATGAGTAGTGAATTATGCCTTAATTTCAATCCTACTGTTGGGTCCGAGAAATCCTCCCAAATTAACCCCAACAGACGAACTCGAGACGCGCTCTGATGTAAAAGGCATGAGGTGAAGTTTATTCAGACCGGCCTGGACTAGCCCGGCATGCAAGCCTAGGACGAGCCCTGAACTCGGGGTGAAGGCAGTTTTTATGGGGTACAGAAGGCAAGAGGGGTAGGGTTCGGGTTCGGGTACGGGTACACTCCTGATTGGTGGTTGATGATTTCACTAGTAAAGGAGGATTTGGATTGGTACAGGTGAA
The DNA here is from genome assembly GCF_000181295.1 of Otolemur garnettii. Lineage (NCBI taxonomy): Eukaryota > Metazoa > Chordata > Mammalia > Primates > Galagidae > Otolemur > Otolemur garnettii. The sequence continues at coordinate 658,539 of NW_003852643.1, read as the reverse complement.
GGGTAGGGGATTTCTTAACCAGGGCTAGAGGTGGTGTAGCCTAATTAGGAAGGAGAATACCTGAATTTCAAGGAAGTAGATACCTATTGCCTATTATGGGAGTTGTTCAAGGGAACTGATACTTATTGCCTATTATGGCAGCTGTCTGCCTTAGGTGACTCAATTCAATGGCTTAATGGCTGTGCAACCAGGGGTGGGGGAGGCAGCAGGGAGTGGCCCTGCAGTTTAATAGAGCAGACAAGAAAATGGCTCTGGTCTGGCCCTTACACTACCAAAGCAGCTAATCTGCTTGACTAGAAGTCACACATGTACTCTAAGTTCTTGAAAACCCACAACTTTGGATCGGCACCTGTAGCTCAGTTGGTTAGGGTGCTGGCCACAAATACTGAAGCTGGCAGGTTCGAACCTGGCCCAGGCCTGCTAAACAACAACAACAAAAATTAGCCTGGCATTGTGGCTGGCACCTGTAGTCCCAGCTACTTGGGAGGCTGAAGGAAGAGAATTGCTTAAGTCCAAGAGTTTGAGGTTGCTATGAGTATTACTGTCATGGCACTCTACCAAGGGCAACATAATGACACTCTGTCTCCAAAAAAAAAAAAAAAAGGTTTGGCGCCTATAGCTCAAACACTAGGGCACCAGTCATATACATGGCAGCTGGCGGGTTCAAATCCAGCCCAGCCTGCCAAACAACAATGCCAACTACAACTAAAAAACAGCTGGCCGTTGTGGTGGGTGCCTGTAGTGCCAGCTACTTGGGAGGCTGAGGCAAGAGAATCACTGAATGCCATGATGGCTATGTTAACCAATTTGGTGAAAATATTTCAAATTGTATATATAACCAGCACACTGTACCCCATGCCTGCATTAATGTACACAGCTATGATTTAATTTTTAAAAAAAGAGTCTGACGTTACTGGGAGGTGTGATGCCATGGCACTCTACCAAGGGTGACATAGTAAAACTCTGTCTCCAAATGCACACACACACAATGTTTTTGAAATGTTTAAATGACGGTGCCAAGAGTGGAAGCTGAAGCAGGTGTAGAGAAATTTAGGTCAGCTTTATTGAAAGGGGAGATGACCCACCTGGGCAGTGCAAATATGGCATCAGAATCCCGGAGGCAGATACAGACTGCCTTTTCATTTCCAAATGAAGTTACATTAACCTCTTCATTCCCAAATAGATTTACATTAACCTCTTCATTCCCAAATGGAGTTACATTAACCTTTTAAGCAGCCGAAAACCATTCCCTTCCCATTCTTCCACTGTTCCCTAGCTTGTCATGCATTCTTTCCAAAAATCGGGACTTTTTTAAAACGCCGAGGGGTGGGGGGTTGCGGGGGAGGGGGGATGGGGGTGGGGGGTGTCAAATTGTTAAAAAGCGGGACTGTCCCGTCAAAAGCGGGATGTCTGGTCACCTTATTTTTAGAGAACTTTTCTGAACAACTTATCAGTTTTGCAGACAGAATCTTTCAAAAAGTAGGTTCATAAACTAGGTTTAAAGGGAGCTGTCATTTTTTTAGTGGCCATATATACTTGTACTTCTTTGCAGAGGTTGAAACGGAGGTATGGGCTCAGCGCCTGTAGTTCAGCGGCTAGGGCGCCAACCACATACACCAGAGCTTGCAGGTTCAAATGCAGCCCGACCCTGCCAAACAACAATGACAACTGCAATCAATAAATGGCTAGGTGTTGTGGCGGGCACCTCTGGTCCCAGCTACTTGGGAAGCTAAGGCAAGAGAATGGCTTAAGCCCAGGAGTTTGAGGTTGCTGTGAGTTGTGACATGATGGCACTCTATCCAGGGCAACATAGTGAGCCTCAGTCTCAAAAAGCGGTGGGACACAAATATAAGAGGTTCCTTAGCTATTGAAAGTAATCAATGTATCCTGGTTCTCTGTACCCTCAATGAATACCCAACAATAAAAATTAAAAATGAAAAAAAAACGAAAGTATGATTGTTTATTGCCCCTCCTGTCTGAAGCCTGAATTGCAGCTAGAAAAATCACTGAGCAAGACAGTGGGAGGGAGTTCCCTACAGCTTGGTGGTACTTTGTTTCGAAAGAAAGACATTTGCAGTGTCTGATAGGTTCCAGACTGTTCAATTGCTTACTCGGCTAAAGAGAAAGCTTTATGTGATAGCAATAAAATTATTATTTTTACTTTTATGCTGTGAGATCCATGGATAAATACCAATACACATATAATTTTGTAGCCCACAGTTTGCCTTTATAATGACCTTGGATGGAAATATAGTTGCATAATAACATCTTTAATTACTTCACTATAAAATGTTCATATTTTAAAATAAACCTGTGGTTTCATCATAGGATGCCCTAAACTTTTTTCCCCCAGTACCTTGTAAGTAGTTCCCTGACCATGGTTAAGTGTAATTACGATTACAGAGATTAGTATACTTAATATTCACTCCTATATATGCAAATAGCCTTCTAAAATTTTCATTACGAGTTCCTGAAGTCCTTTCAAAACACTGGAAACTATAACAATTTTTCTTAACACTGTTAATCCAAAATACTATTAGTACTTTACATACCTAGGAAAGTTCATGTTTCTACACTCTTGGGAAAACTAGGAATGGTAGCTAATTCAACAGGCAAATATTATCCCTCAACTCTGTCTTCATTATTGTCCTCCAGGTTGCCTACCTAGAATTCCCTCTTAACAACGGATGTAACAATCAATTTTCACAACCCAAACGTATTCAAAGTCCTCTAATAGTCTCTATTGTTATGTAGGGAACAGGGTACAAAGGTGGCCATGCAAGTAGAGGTGGTGCCTGAGGATAGAGAGTGGGAATAAAACATGATGCAGAAAAGAAACCACAATATCAGGTGTTTATGGCTAGAGAATTTTCCCTGACTGGGAACTGGGAAATACAAAGCTCCTGATGACTTAACTGTCCTGGAGCTCATTACCATCTAATTGGCATTATACTTGTACCCCCCAGGCAGATTTTCATAAGAGATCCTGCAAAGACACATGCTTAGGAAATAAATTGTTA
>NW_003852643.1:625774-655089 GCF_000181295.1 Otolemur garnettii | reverse complement strand
AAAAAAAAAAAAAAAAAAAAAAAAAAAAAACTGGTTGAATGTGATTGCTTTGAACATGTGATCACTCCATCATCAACCCAACTCAACGCCAGGGTTGTGCAGACTGCTTCTTTCACTTAACAACACATCTCTGACAGTTTCTGGAGATGAGGTACTGGACACAAATGCAAGTACATTTCCCACTTGCTAATGTCCTCATTCTCTCTCTCTGTCCCTCAGTGTCTCATTTGTAAAATGGGCAAAAGCTACAGTTTCTACCTTGTAAGGGTGCTGTGAGCCCTGAATGGCAATAGATAAAAACATATGGTATATAAGAAATTATACTTTTTAAAAATTTCCTGTCATATATTTTATTGGTTTTGGTATCTCTGTAGCCATGAGAAACTAGGATATAAAGTAATTTTTATTCACAAGACATGAAATTTGTAATATGTTGTTAGTGAATGTTTTAGTATCTTAGGGCTGCCATAACAAATTAGAGAAATTTATTTTTTCATATTTCAGAAGTAGGAAACAAACATGCATATTTGAGGAGGTCATTTAATGTAATGCTCGTCATGTTCATACATTTTCGCTGAAAACATGACCTAGTGACAAAAATGTGGGTTTTGACATGGGTGCAAACACAATCATTGCAATCCTGGAACAGAAGTCATAATGCAAGGTAATAAGGAGTCAGCGGGGAGTGAAGTAAGTAAACAGCGAATATAGGAAACTCTTTTTGACCCATAGAATTTGAAAGAGAAGAGAGAGACCTAGACATAGGGATAGTTATAAATATAGAGGCAAGGATGCTGGCTAAATGGGGATGAAAAGCTCAAGAAGGAATTTTTCTATTAATCTCCCATTCTTTGAAAATATTCAAGTTAATGTGAAACAGCCATCTCATCTCATTTTTATACCTTGTGGTTGCCCAGGTATTTATTTCCTTTCTGACCCTCTATAGCCATTTTGGCACAAACTTCTTGGGGAGGGGGGAAGTAGCCAGATTCTTTGTCTTTCTCCTAGGAGGAGAGAACAGGAGGACGGTGGGTAAAAGGGCTTGTGTGAGTCTGCATTAGATCCTGGAATATTTTTAACTTAAAATGGTCAGAGTTCGCCTCCCTGATATCAGCCAATCATGACTTACCTGCATTAACCATTCAGGACGCAGCTATATTGACCAATCAGAACTGTGCCACCTTAACCAACTAGAACTAAGAAAGTTTCAAAACCTAATTTGTATAAACAGCCCAGAAATTCTGGACAGAAACTTTTACTTTACAACTCAGGCCTCACATTGTTCACTGGCATGTGCCTGGTTTTACCTGTGATTGCATCATGTGTACAGTGATAAAGTTTCTTTCCTCCAGATCGCTTTTCAGAGAACTTTTCTCAACAACACTTACCAGTTTTGCAGACAGAATCATTCAGAAAGTAGGTTCATAAACTATGTTCAAAGAGAGCTATCATTTTATTGGTGGCCATAAACACTTGTACTTCTTTGTGGAGGTTAAAACAGAGGTACAGGCTTGGCGCCTGTAGCTCAGCGACTAGGGAGTCAGCCACATACACCTGAGCTGGCAGGTTTGAATCCAGCCCATGCCTGCCAAACAACGACAATTGTAACAAAAAAATGGCCAGGGGTTATGGCGGGCGCCTCTGGTCCCAGCTACTTGGGAAGCTGAGGCAAGAGAATAGCTTAAGCCCAGTAGTTTCAGGTTGCTGTGAGTTATGACACCATGGCACTCTACCTAGGGCGACATAGTGAGACTGAGTCTCAAAAAGGGGCAGGACACAAACGTAAGAGGGTCCTTAGCTAACAAAAGTAATCAATGTAACCTGGTTCTGTGTACCCCCAATGAATCCCCAACAATAAAAAATTAAAAATAAGGGTGGTGCCTGTGGCTCAAGGAGCAGGGTGCTGACCCCATATACTGGAGGTGGCAGGTTCAAACCCAGCCCTGGCCTAAAAAGAAATGCAAAAAAAAATTTAAAATAAAAAAAACGGATGTATGATGATTGCCAATTGTCCCTCCTGTCAGAAGCCTGAATTGCAGCTAGAAAAATCACTGAGCAGGACAGTGGGAGGGAGTTCCCTACAGCTTGGTGGTACTTTGTTTCGAAAGAAAGACATTTGCAGTGTCTGATAGGTTCCAGACTGTTCAATTGCTTACTCTGCTAAAGAGAAAGCTTTATGTGATAGCAATAAAATTATTATTTTTACTTTTATGCTGTGAGATCCATGGATAAATACCAATACACATATAATTTTGTAGCCCACAGTTTGCCTTTATAATGACCTTGGATGGAAATATAGTTGCATAATAACATCTTTAATTACTTCACTATAAAATGTTCATATTTTAAAATAAACCTGTGGTTTCATCATAGGATGCCCTAAACTTTTTTCCCCCAGTACCTTGTAAGTAGTTCCCTGACCATGGTTAAGTGTAATTACGATTACAGAGATTAGTATACTTAATATTCACTCCTATATATGCAAATAGCCTTCTAAAATTTTCATTACGAGTTCCTGAAGTCCTTTCAAAACACTGGAAACTATAACAATTTTTCTTAACACTGTTAATCCAAAATACTATTAGTACTTTACATACCTAGGAAAGTTCATGTTTCTACACTCTTGGGAAAACTAGGAATGGTAGCTAATTCAACAGGCAAATATTATCCCTCAACTCTGTCTTCATTATTGTCCTCCAGGTTGCCTACCTAGAATTCCCTCTTAACAACGGATGTAACAATCAATTTTCACAACCCAAACGTATTCAAAGTCCTCTAATAGTCTCTATTGTTATGTAGGGAACAGGGTACAAAGGTGGCCATGCAAGTAGAGGTGGTGCCTGAGGATAGAGAGTGGGAATAAAACATGATGCAGAAAAGAAACCACAATATCAGGTGTTTATGGCTAGAGAATTTTCCCTGACTGGGAACTGGGAAATACAAAGCTCCTGATGACTTAACTGTCCTGGAGCTCATTACCATCTAATTGGCATTATACTTGTACCCCCAGGCAAATTTTCATAAGAGATCCTGCAAAGACACATTCTTAGAAAAGAAATGCTTATGTAACTACAGCCTATTACATAACCTCAACACCTCAGTCACTAGAAAGCAGGAAACAGCAACCAATCCTACCCAGAATACAGGCAGAACAAATTAGTGAATATGTAGATTTGACTGTGGGTACTAAGCCTTCCCAGTCTTCTCCACTCATGAAGAATGATCCATCTCTCCCTCTGAGAAAAACTTTTACTTTGCAGTGAAAGCTGGGTGTGTGTTGCTCAGTGTCTGTTGTACAGTGGTTACAGTGCCAGCCACATACACCGGGGGTGGCAGGTTCAAACCAGGACCAGGGCAGTTAAACAACAATGACATCTGCAACATAACATAGCCAGGCATTGTGGTGGGTATCCCAGCTACTTGAGAGGCTGAGGCAAGAGAATTGCTTAAGCCCAAGAGCTGGAGGTTGCTGTGAGCTGTGATGCCACAGTACTCTACCAAGGGCGACATAGTGAGACTCTGTCTCAAAAAGCAACAACAACAAAAAAACTGGGTATGTGAGATTGCTTTGAAAATGTGATTACTCTATCATCAGACCAACACAATGCCAGTACACATTCCTAACAATGGGAACCAAAGACCAGTTAACAGAGTAACACTATAATCTCTAGGGGTGTCCAATTGTTTTTTTCTCTCACACATTGGAAAAGTAAGAGCTGTCTTGGAGGACATAGCAATACACAAACACTAACAAAAAGTGACTGTAAAACAAATCAGGTATGTGCATACTTTTTGTGTTATCTGACACCACAGATAAGAAAAAAACATTCCTCAGAAAATCAGCAGGAAACCTGTGGGCCTCAGGTCCAATGTGTGGAGAGCATTATTTCAGGCTCTCTGCCTTGCTAAAGGACACACCTCAGGGCATAATTCTGATGACTCTTGACACTGGTAAGGTGAGTCTGTCCTCTTATGCAACAGTCTTGTGATAATTCTCACACTGCAATAACACAACATGGTCAATGTACAACTGAATGTCTAAATATATGTGTGTGTGCCACTAAACATACAGCATTTCCCTCTGATTGCTTAAGTGTTTTCACAGCCTTGTGTCATAATTAGTCTCCCTTCCTAAATTCAGACTATGAACAAAAGTTCAATAAGAAGAAAGTCTGAGGAAAGAAACCTTATTCTACAAAACAGATCACCAACCAGGGAGATACCGCCTTCAATGTAAAATGAAAGTGCAGTTACAGAGAACAAAGTAAACGTATGTCTCTAATAGAGAAGGTGCCTAGGAAAGTATCTGTTCACATAGACATATGCAAAGGAAAGATTCAAACTCCCTTGGTTATGACTGGCTTACAATTGATAATTTCTGATTGGTAACAGTCTATTGGTTGCTGCAGGCAGCTGAACGGGAACTGGCAGCTAGGATAGTCCCAAAGTTAAGCAGATTTGAGGTTTCCCCAAAACTTAGTACTTGTGTGACTTCTAGTCAGCTAATGGCCTTTTGGTTCCAGTTTAAATTTAGGCCCAGTTTACCACTCAGAAATCATCTTGAGGGATTGGCTCTTTCAAGGCTCAGAAGTAAAGAAAGAGAATTGTCAGAATGGTAGTGTTTGTGATTAGATTTACCCACATCCTTACCAAAGTCCTAGAGATAACCTCACAAAAGGTATATTGTTGGTGGAAAGGGTGTGTACCTATGTGGTCCTCCAGTAACCACTACCACACTGACACCTATAAATGTACTGTAAATTGGACTCCACAAGATAAGTCACGTTTGAAGACAACCAGGGGAGTGAATAAAGTAATAATGCTTACATCCTGGCACAGAGGGAAGGCCCTAAACTGTGGTCCCAACTCTGAAGCCACTGCTCAGACTGGAACATGTCAAAAAAAATCAGATGAAAACACAATTTTATGCAAGTTAAACCAAAAGAAACATCTGAGCTGGGTTTACATAGAAAAGGTTGATGCTTGGAGGAACACATGGCATAGATGACAAGGCTGGGATACAGCTATAGTTTTATATAATTCATGTCTATAAATATCCTATGCATTATGGCCTGTGTACAAAGAGTTTGGTCATAACTGTGGTACAACCTAATTCCAGAGCACTACCACATTTTTAACAGCTTTTTCCTACTACATTGTAATTTACATATAATAAAATAAAGGCATTTTAAAGGTAGAATTTTATGATTTGTAGTAAAAAAACAGAATTGTGCCACCATCACCATAATCTAGTGTAAAACATTTCCATCACTGAAACAATTATGTTGTAACTGAATACTGGTAAATCTGAACACACTTGCACTCCAAAGAACCACAAATATGGTTTATCTCTTTCTGGATCTGCATAGACTAAACATGTTATATAAATTGAATCATACTGTATTTGGTCTCTTGCATCTGGCTTAATTCCTTTCATATGTTTTCAAGGTGGATCTGTGTTGTACCATGTATCACTACTTCAGTTTTTTTATTTGCTGAATAATACACCACATTTGACTCATCAATTGAGAGATGTTTGGGGGGAAAGGAGCTATAAAAGCTAAAGTGCTCAGTTTCTACTCAAAAACCTTATCTCTAGGGCAGAATTACTGACAATAATACAATCACCAGTGATAAGCCTGTCTGTGACTTCTCTTGTCAGCCAGCCAGTAACAGAGAAGGAGTGGATACAGCATTTCATACTACCCTGTTCATTTGGCTACAGCCATAAATCTTCTTCACCTGCTTTATACCCCCTACATACAAAGTCTAAGTATCTAATTTCTCGCTGTCAGAATTCCCACTTTTGTGCTGCCACTTTTCCACCTGGAAAAGTAAAAAAACCTTTTTTTTTTGTTTGTTTCAATCCTAGTCTTTGTCTGAAGAAATCATTCTCAAAATTACAGGCGGTGCTCAGATGTAGCCTCTATTCATCTTTTGTTATTAGTATATATTTAATATTACAATATAATTACACTAATTTTCCTTTCTTAAAAGGTGTATACATTTTTGGCACCCTGAAAGATGCTCTCCACACATTGGACCTGAGGCCCTGTTACGACCTCCCACACAGCCTGGCAGAGTACAGGGTCAAAAGATCCCTCAGGCGGCCAGCCGACCTTGAAGGATGGCCATTCCAACTCGCAGAGCACTCGGAGAGGGTCTCTGGAGAGCCTGCCTCTAAATTCTTTCCGTCTATCAGGGGGAAAGGCTAATTTAAAATGATCTATGAAACAATCAAGGGGGGTTTGGATGCCGAATCGTGTCTTTCCTATGACGACTCTTACAGCATGTTTTAGGTAGGTGCGGACCCTGCCAACCAAGGGCTGCAGGAGAGCTAAAATAGCAAAATCTTGCAGAGCTTCTACTTGTAAACCTAAACTTCCAAACCGGGTCCATGGGAGCCCTGATGGTGGTAGCACTAGGGGATACCCCTGGTCTACAAGCTCCAGCTGCCACCTCCAGTAGTCAAGGTGAGATTTAAGGTGGGGCAACAGGGAGATGCCCCAACCAGTGCTCAAGTAAGGAGCTCTATAATAGGCTTGAAGTAAAGCAAAAACTTCTAAGTGTAGAGATAGCCTGTTATCTGGAGACAAATCCCTGTAAGGAAGGGAAGGAGTAGGGTGACAAAACAAATGAACCAGGAAGTCGGTGGGGTGGGAGTTTTGGACCCACCAAGGGTGGAGTATAACTGCACAACTTGTCTAAGAATTCCACTGAAGCTGGTGGCACCCAGTTGTTCGACATCTAGGCAGGTGCCAAGAATGTATACCTCTTTCTTGAGTGCACTGCCCTCCCGAATTCCCCTGCCTACAGTAACAACTAATATTTTCCTGGCAAAAGAGGCAAGTGGTGGGGTGAACTATCCTAGATAAAATAACTTTATATTGTAAAGGCACATCACCTCCTAAAAGGGCAAACATCTGGGAGGGGGAGAATGAATATAAGGAGAATAAATATAGCAGCAATTATATTTTCACAGTATTAAAAAAGAGCCATGGCCCTGACCATCTATTACATGCACAGGTATTCTACACAAAATTTCTCTTATACAGTGTCCACACTAGACCTCCTTTTGCACAGTTTCTTTTCCTTACTTTCACAGGATCCCAATTTACTATACCATGAATCACATCAGCTAAAAATAGATGTTAAGGTGGCCTACTTCCGATGGGGTGATTGTCAACCAGTCTCCTGGGGGGCTTCTAGGTACTCTGGGGACCCTGGAATGTTTCCAGGGGGTATCTTCCCTTGGAGGAACCACTGCCCCTCAGAAGCCGCCCGCCTATCAGCAAAACTTATGTCCACCAGAGTTCTGAATGGCTATTTACCCTTCAGTTCTCCAGACAAACACTGAATAAAAGGAATCTACAAATTAAACATAAGGGTTATGGACAAATCTAACATACATGTACTAATAATTCAATCAATGCAGCCATAATCAATAGTCCCTGGTCAATACAAACAGCACAATCCTTGAAAAGAATTTTACCACTTTAAAATACACTAAAAAGAGCTTTAAAACAACAACTTTTACTAAAAGACAAGGCAGAAGGGAAACCACAAAGATTTCTCCCAGAGTGAAACTGAAAAGACTTTCCTGCCAGAAGTAACCCATGCTTTACTTAAGTAAATGTTCAAAGCTTATCCAGACCTTAAAAAGACATTGGACAAAATACTGGAATCTACAGATCAAACATGAACATGACTGGCAAATTTCACACAGTCTTACTATCATAAGCTTTCAACCTTAATTTTTCCAACAGCATGAAATGATAGGTGAAAATGAGGAAGAGGAAAAATGTGCCACTTTTTAAAAGAGGAATGGCTTTTGGGTAAAAAAGAGGAAGTTGGGCTAACAGACAAACTAATATCCAATATTCAAACAGACACACCACAGGAGGGAAATGGATGGACAGAGAGATGGACAGACAAATATCAGTCAGATATAAAGTTACACCTGACTCTCATTCAGGTGCCCTCTCGGCCACATCCCCAAAGGGATTTTCAGCTATATCTTAGCATACAGAGAGGTATAAACCCCATTCCAGGTCACCGCAAGGGGCCTGCCACTAAGCCATATGATAGAGCCGTGGAACCACAGGTTGAGGCCCAATTGGACTCCATAGCCACAAAGGCCATGGAGCCACATATAAATTCTTTCACTCACTCACTCACTCCCTCATTTATATAGGACATAAGACCTACAGAACATAAAAACAGCAAACCAAACTAGTGAGACAGGGGAGCGCCGCTCCCTTGCCCCCAAAGACTAGCCTCCTAGATGCGTAGAGCTTATGCCTACAAGTAGGGAGTAGGAAGCCTACCTCCTCTGATGGAGAATTTCTCCAGACCTCTGAACCTCTGAGCCTCTGAACTTCTGAACAATACCATACAAAGACAAACATAAACCGTACCAAAAACAGGGACAAAGAGACAAACTCACCAAATTGGAACATTTGGGGAACCTGGGCCTTCATATTCCATGCCCGAGGACTCTAGGGGCAGAGAGAATTCTCCGAGGCCTCCCCCTAGAGCCATCAGCCAGCAGTGGGCCCAGGTGGGGGTCCACAAATCTCACTGGGACCTCCAATTGAAATGAAACTGAGCCATGGAGATAGAAAGGTGGACCCCACTTTGATGCAATAATTGATAAAATTTATTAGACCTACAAGGGGCTGGATACCACAAAGGCATGCAGCCTCAAATGGCAGGTGAAAAGCCTTATTATACTGTTATTCTACCCAATCATGCATAGTCAGCAAGCTAGCACAATACAGAAGCCAATTATAGCAGTTAAAGTGGGGTCGCAGGGTGAAGGGTACATCTTGATTCATAAATCATAAGATATATCACAAACACATTACTTCATCATCATAAGATGGGGTATATCATAAGGGGTTACACAATTCAGGGTGGAGGTCTGTGTTAACTTAAGGTACATTAACTCACAAATCATCAAATGAGGGGTACAAACAAGTATTGGGTAAGTTTCTGAGAACAACTTGGGCCCTTTTCACCCTCCCTTTCTTCCTTTTCCTTATCTTCAAGCTTCTTCCCAGAATTTAACTTCTCCTCCCTTGTGGGGACTTGAGGATAAAAGGCTTAGGAAAAATTCCTTTTTCAAGGGTAAGGGGTTTGTTGCATTTCTTCCTGGTCTTGGGGATTAGGGGGTGGGGGCTCAGTTATTACAATATGTATTAACATGTCACTGTTCCTTGTGAATTGTGGCCCTTAGCATTATCAACTGTACTTTTTTATCTCTTTAAATTCATTTTGGTGTCAATTCTATTCTCTCAAATATCGAAAATAGCCAATGCTTTCTTGTAATGAGCGACTATTTAGTATGTACTTACTTATATGTCATTAACTTATCTGAATTTATTTATTTAAGAAATATCTCCTGAAAAGGCATAGGTTTGGATGTACTTCAATAGGAAAACTGCAAATACCTTTTGTGTAATAGATGAGTGAAGCCCATTGAACTTTATTGGTATAATCAAAGTCTTTGGTCATTTAGATTCAGTTTTGTGTTTAAAAACACAATTTGGATGCCATGGCACTCTACCAAGGGCAACATAGTAAGACTCTGTCACACAAAAAAAAATCAAAATAATAAAAATTTGGAAGATAAACACACAAACAAAAAAAAAATTCATAGGCCTACTTCTTAAGAGAGATATTTGGGCATTCCAAATTCTAAAAACAGAAATTATATAGTCTTTCACTAGTTCATGTGTTTTCTTTGAGTTCTCTATTTAGTATTTAGGAGGTTTATTGCCTTGCTTCAGTGCCTACTTTTACATCAATTCCTCAACTATACTACTTAATACTTTTGATATAAAATTTACCCTTATTAATGAATGGCCAAATGCTAGTGAGAGGACAAAGGGAGACTCCATCTTGTAAAAAGTTCCCACCCAGTTCCCACCCAGTTCCCACCCCTAGAGCGCTCCAGGTCCAGAGAAATTCTTTGAATTCCTCGAAATGCGAGACCCTTGGAACGCCCCTCCTGGAACCCAGCCAATCAACTCGACCCCCATGACTCCCCATAGTAATGTTCTCCCGCATTTTATTCTATCCCATAATGTGTACCCCCTTTTAAAGGAAGTAGACAAAAGCGAAGTGTGCTCTCAGCCATGACCTAGCTGTTGTGTCAGGTCCCTGAGAGCCTGAGCTCATGATTGGAATAAAGACTCCTTGTTTTTACATCAGACTCGACTCCCTGATGGTTTGGGGGGATTTCACGATCTGAGTATTACAGTAGAAACAGATAATTCACATTATTAAAAAATGTATCAATTAGGACAGTTAAGTTCTGAAACTCACCCTAGAAAAAGTGCTGCCTACCCAATTGCTGAATATCACTACAGTCACCAGACTGAGGAAGAGAATATGTTGAAGATGATCCTCATGATACTCATCAGTGAAATATGTAGCACTTTTTCTAGGATGAATTTGAGAATTTAATTGTCAAACCTCATTCTTATATATGAATGTTCAAAAATATGCCAAATTAACTAAAGGAATGCAAACTAATATCCTAGGTTATCATGATGACTGAGAAAGGAAAACTGATAAAATATATGTATTGTATTGATAACTTTGGGAAAGATCATACATAAGTGAACATATTTTGTGTAATACAGTAATGTGTAGAACTCTACTCTTGCCTCTTAATAGAAAGATCTGTGTGATCCTGCATTCGTGAGTTACTCTTGGTGAACCTGAACTTGCTCATCCATAATATGGACATAATAAGATCTACTTTAGAGACCATGAAAAAACTTATGGAAAATACCTGATATATGACTATTCAGTAAGTATATATATAGTCTCCCCTGTAATCTACCTCTTACAATAGATAACTTAAATAGGAACATTTCACAAAGATCAATGAGATTTTCACCACCAGGAAAAGGAATGTATACATAGTTATATAAAGTATAAGCTTTGGTGCCATTTCATTGCAGGATGAGCTATCTGAGGATGGTGAAAAGAAGGAGGCAAATTATTGCCTTGTTACACTTTTCTGCTGTCCTTCCTTACCATCCTTTCTTATAACCTGTGTGGACACTGAAATAGCAGCTTCACACTGAGGCCCAGAGAGGAGACAGTACAGAATGACAGAGCAGAAAGATGGGTCTGCCATACAACACACCAAAATCAGGGTTCCTAGGTCCCCAATACCAAATCTGACCTTGTATGCAGGACCAAGGAAGGACCACTTCCCCTGTGCTGGCCTCGGCCCTTACACAGGAAAAGATTATTATCACACTGCTTGCAGGCATCCTCGAACTATGGCCTGCAGGCCACATGCAGCCTTCCTAGGACATTTATACGGCCCTCCGGGTGTTTTAGCCGCTGACTAGTCCTGGGGCTCACAATCCGGACCTCCAATGGTCTGAGGGACAGTGAACTGGCCCCTTATTTAAAAAGTTTGAGGACCCCCTGTCTTAGAGACATGAGCTGAATGACCCAAGTTTTCTCCTGCTCCCCATGCCACACCTCAGGATTCTCCCTCTCTGGAAGCTCTGGTCCTGAGCCCTGGGCTATTTCATGGAAAGCTACTCCTATCTCTCCCCTGTGGCAGTTAAATGTAGAAAGGGGAGAGGGCCTAACAAGGTGGGTAAACAGAGGAACCTGATGTCAATTCAAGGGGTTTCATTTAGGACACTGCAGAGAGAAAAATGTCATAAAACCACTTTCATCTTACACTACAATGAAGTCCTGGGATGTGGAGACATTATCTGACTGCTGAAGATAAGGTTCATTGGAAAGACATGCTTGCCCTTCCTCTGGGTGTCTGCAATTTCACTGAAGCTCCCAGTTGTGGCTCTCATATGAGAAAGGTTACACATTAATTCTGGGACTACCTTAGTTCCTGATACCCTTGGCTGATGCTGACACCAGCCATTCCCTGTGGTTAGGGCTGACGATATTTAGTCTAATTATGATTTGCACATTCAAAACCAACATATTTTTGTTAGAAATAAAATGGAAAAGTTATGAAAGCAAAAAGAAAATCATCAGAAATTATTAAAAGTCTTCTGCTTACATAAAAACACTATTAACAGCTGAATGTATATACAGACATTTGTCCCTTCACAGTGAGAATAAATTGTGAATTGTTAGGGGATTTACTGTTTGTGCAAACACCATAGTGTGCATTTGCACAAACCTACATGGTACAGGTCACTACACAGCACAACTATATGGTGTGGCCCTCTACTCCTAGACTACAAAGGTATAGCTTGTTACTATACTGAAGGCTGTAGGCAATTGATACACCAAGGTAAGTATTTGTATATCTCAACATGTCTAAACATGAAAAGGTCGAATAAGAATGTGAACATAAGAGATGAAAGATGGTACACCTGTACAGGACAATTCCCAGGAACTGGAAGGTCCTTTTCTTTTTGCTTTCCTAACTTTTCCATGTTATTTGTAACAGAAGTATGTTGGTTTTGAATGTGCAAATCATAATTAGACTGCAAGCTGAGGTCAAAAGCATTACTGTATAAAACTGTACAAGTTATATAATAGATAACTGTACATGTAGGCTATACTAAAATCAACAAAAATTATATTTTTTTCAAAAAACATTAACAATTGCTTACTGTAACTTTTTTTACTTGGTAAACTTTTTCATATTTTTACCTTTTCCAGTCTTTTGTAATAATACTGAGCTGAAAATACAAATGTACTGTATAACTGTACAAAATATTTGCCATTTTTACATCCTCTTTTATACCCCTTCCTCTATTAATTTCTGGCATTTTTTGAACTTTGTTGGTTAAAACTAACACACAATCACACACACACACTACCCTCGGAGACTATACATGCTCAGGATCGTCAACATCACTGTCTTCCACCTCCGAATATTGTCCCACTGGAAGGTCTTCAAAGGCATTAACAGGTATGGGCTGTTATATCCTAAGATAACCATGCCTTCTTCTGCAATACCCCATGAAGGGTCTGCTCAGGCATTTTACACATAACTTTTCTAAATATATACCAAAAGTACATTCTAAAATAATGATGAAATGTATAGTATAATAAATACATAAACCAGTGGTATAGTAGTTTATTATCATCAAGTATTATCTGCTATACATAACTGTATTGCTTTATAGGACTGGCAATGCAGTAGGTTTCATACCAGCACTATCACAAATAGAGGAGACATGTGTCCCCCAGGATGATCACAATGGCTATCAAGTCACTAGGCAATAGGAATTTATCAGTTTCATTGACATCTTGGGAGACCACCTTCACATATGGGGTCATAATAATAAAACATAACATAATAATACAACTGGCAATATGTTAACGCTGATGAAAAAGGTTAATATTTATTTCTAGCTTCTTCAGTTCCTGACACTGTTGTAAGGGCTAAACCTATGCTGACTTACTTAAATTTCCCTACAGCCTCTGAGGATAAGCTATTGTTGCTTGACTATAAATATAAAGGAACTGAGGGACAACCAGAATAGAGCCAACAAGTGCAGAAGCTTAGATATGAACACAGGCTATGTGGCCCCAAAGTCCCTGCATCTCACCAGTATGTGCCCCTACCTCTGACAGGAGAAGATCAACTTTACTATTCATCAGGATAGAGCACAGTGAAACAAATTAAAGTTCCATGTTTCTTCTCAGGTAACTAAGCATAAATTTAAAATACTGATAGTAATCTGTGTGATTTTCAATTCTAAACATTGTGCCCAGTAATGTTGTAGAAAATGCTCCCCCAACATCAGGCCTCCCTTCCTGTGCCTCAGTGTTGTTCCCCTTCTTCAATGACTGGCTTTCCTGTGGTTGGTGACACACAATGTTTACATTGCTCATGCATTTTAACATTTTGTGGAATTCAAGAACAAAAATGCTTACTAGAGGCAAAAATAGATGACAGATAAAAAACTTGCTCCAAACCCTACTACCCCAAAATAAACCCCTATAGTGTTTTAACCTACATCATATTCTTCCAGAGGTTTTCTTTTGTAGTATTTATATATGCGTCTGCATACATATACAGATTTACATACAAAAGATACTTCTTGAATTTAGTTTTATAACTTTTTTGTCTCATTGTATTAGGTTGACATGTATCCTCCATTCTATTTCAACCCTAACCCCTGCATACCTTACTTGACAGTGTGGTCTATTCAGATACAATTAAGCTAAAGAACACAAGATGTGATGTCTTTCACAGAGAAAGGGAAATTAGACACACACAGAGAAGAATACCAGTGCAGGTGGAGGAAGAGATGGAGTTGCTGCTGCCAAAAAGCAAGTAAAGCAAGAGTCCCCAGAAGTTGGAAAAGCTAGGGAAGGATGTTCACCTTCAGTTTTTGAGAGAATGTGGACCTGCCTACACCTTGGCTGTGTACTTCTCACCTTGGCTTCCTACTTCTGAACAGTGAAAAAATAAATTTCTGTAATAAGTTATGGAGACCTTAAGAAACAAAAACATTTACTGACAACATACCACATATGTCACTGATTTTGAATAAATTCTAACTCTATATTCTATTTTCTCATGGCTACAGTGATACTAATATCAATAAAATATATGAAAGAAAAATAACTAAAATTTCTTGTATAACATATGATTTTGTCTATTGTTATTCAGTACTTACATCTGTAGAAGGCAGAATCTGTGGCTAATCCCCAATTTACAGATGACTCACTGAGGGACAAAGAGAAGGAGGACTTTGCCCAAGACTGCACATTCACCAGTGGGACAGCTTGAATTTGTGTCCAGTACCTCATCCCCAGAAATTGTCAAATATTTGTTATTAAGTGAAAGAAGCAATCTGTACAAGCATGCATATTTGAGGAAGTCATTAAAAGTAATGCTCATCATGTTAATACATTTACACGGAAAACTTGACCTAGTGACAAAAATGTGGGTTGTGACATGGGTGAGATCAGGATCGTTGCAACCCTGGAACAGAAGTCATAATGCAGGGGGATAAGGAGTCAGTGGGAGTGAAGAATGTAAGGAGACAATACAGGAAACTCTTTTTGGTCCTTGGAATTTGAAAGAGAAGACAGAGACCTAGAGACAGGAACAGTTATGATGAGGATGCTGTGGATAAACGGGGATGAAAAGTTCAAAGGGAATTTTTTTTTAATCTTCCATTCCTTGAAAGTTGAGTAAATATTCAAATTAATGTAATACAGCTACCTCACCTCATATTTAACCCTTGTAGTTGCCCATATATTGTTTCCCTTCTGACCTTCTTATTTCCATGTTAGAGAACATGTGACAACTTCCATATAATAAAAGGGGTTTTGATCTCAATACATATTTAGTTATTAGCAAATGGATAATTATGAGAAAGAAGTGCTAGTAAAGGTTGGTTTTTTGGCTCTTACGGAAACAGTCATAGTTAAAATCCTGATGCAATGTGGCTGCATAATGAGGCACTGCACTGGCAACTGTGGAATGGGTCCAACATTTTCCTATAAATGTGTTAACATGACAAGCAGTCCAGGAGCTCCGGTTAGGGAAACTCCAAACCTTGCTTCCCTGGTGAGATCTATCTCTAAGCTCATCAGGTAAGTTCAAAGATACACCTGTCTTCAACAATTGGAAAACTAGTTTTGATTCTGCTTAAAGAGATGTTATTGAAGAGCTCTCAAGAAATTATGAAATATTCAAAAATGTAAACAACTTTCTGTCTCTAAAACTTGGAACTCCAGGAATATCAGAGAGATATTTGCCTCCTTCGTGTGATGTCTGTGTTCTCATTAGAAAAAATGAGAGATGACTTTCACGTCTCCTTACCCTGGAGGCTCAGTCACCCCTACTCTGTGTCTGAATACTTAGAGTCATTAACTCTCATTCCATGCTATATACTCTGGGCAGGTTTTCTCATTTACCCTCTAGCCAGCTTTGTAATGATGGTATGGTCAGTACCATTTCACAGATGGCCAAGCATAGGCTCACAGAACCTAAGACACCTCTCCAAATAAATGGTAGGATTAAAATGAGGTTATATACTTCACTCTCCCTACAGGATTTTGAGCAGCTAACTTCTTAAAAGATGGACTTTCAGGGCTTGAGAAATGGTCACATAATAGTCCCCTGCTATTGTGACCCCACAAGGCTTCACTCCACAAACTGTCTGGAAGATAAAGGTGAAGAGGAGAAGAAATCATGACCCTTGTGCCAAGAGACATGGGTATAGGGCCCCATAAGCTGGCTGAACCCTGAAGTAGTGAGTAGACACAGGCAGAAGCTCAGGGGTTGGCCATGGGTCAGGTGAACAAGAGGGAAAGTCGTAACATGTACTGACCTACTGTAAGAAAGTGTAATTTATATTTCATCTTTTTAATCCTAACAACTATTCTCCTTTAATCTTTACAGCCACCATTATTATCATTGTTCAGGTCAGGGTTGTGCCTTTAGGGGAGTTTATGTAAATCAGGAAGACATCCCTGTTATAAACTAATTGGCCTCTAACTCTGCCATGCTCTCAAATCTGATCGTTTTTTCTTCACGCTACCGGGGCTCTGAATGGTCTGATATCCCCGAAGTTGACAGTAAGTGTTCCCCAGGTTGTTCTCAAACACTTTTTTCTTTCTAAATTCTAACATATATAATTTTTAAGTTGCATTATTGGAATGTAAAAGACTTTCTAAATGAAAATAACACTAAAAATGTATTGATACACGGGAGAAAACACTTGCAAACTACATCTCTGATATTGGAGAACGTAATATCCATGATAAATGAATCACAATTTGTAACAACATGACTGGTAACCATTTTCAAAAGAGAATTCTCATTAAAATATACATGAATTATAAACATATTAAAATATGCAAAATTACCAGTATTCATAAGGTGTAAGTAAAAATTCTAAGCATAATATTAAGTGGAAAAGACAAGTGCTGCAATACCACTGTGGAAAAGACTGTGAGTGTAGGTGAATATATTCACATATACCTCACGTATGGAACCCCATCTAGAGAGTATGCACCATTCTCCTGACAACAGAAGATTGAGCTCAGAGGGTAGGAGTCCGGCTTGAGAGATGTAGATTAATCTCAACTCACAAACATACTTTCATACATTGTTTAAAATTTTGTATTCAGGAAAAAAGTATTTTGATAAATAACTTTTCAACAGATTGACAAAAGTAATGTGCAATGTATTCATTAAGTTGAAAATGCATATATTGTTCAATTTTATGGTGAAAAACAGATAAATATTGAACTGGTAATGTGTGTATTTCTGTCTCTTTTCATTTTATCATCAGAATAAACACACATGCAGCTTTGTCTTTAACACACACAGGGAATGGAACCAATCTCAGATTTAGATATCCCATGAAATGATTAATACAGATAAATTTCTACCATGAGCTGAGTAATTCCAGAAAACTCTGATACTGTCTTGCAGCCAAGATCCTAACCTTCCCTCTCCCTCCCTCTTGTTGACACCCCTAGCTGAGATGCTCAGAGCTGCAGTCCTGTATCTGGCTACCAGAAGGCATCTATGGTTTTTCCTTTCTAATAAAAAGGAGTACATTGTGTAAAGAGTAACAAAGAACTTGAAATTGTTTACTATGTTAACAATTCTATTTAGCAAAATTCACATGTATATTAAAGCAGTTCCATTTTTTTTTTACCCAAATCTACATAGAATTTACTGATAGATCTCTTCCCTCATTAATGTAATTAAAGCATCCATACTATAGAGGGCTCCCTCCCAAGAAAGAGGGCATTCATGCTCCAATTATTCAACCCCTGTACAGGTTTCCCAGACTTCTCACCCTCTCTCAGTCATCCATTCTCCAGGACCATAGAAAGAGTTGCCCACACCACACTCTGATTCTCTCATCCTCTCTCACTCACCTCCTACCTCCCTTGTGTTCCCCTAAGCCTACTGAGGACTGTCAAAGTACATTAAACCTGCCTAGTGCTTAATCCCTATGGATTCCCTAGGATACGTATTAGGGTTCTTTTACACTGTGAACCAATGTGAACCTGAAAGAACGAATCATTCAAGAAAGATCCTGAGTGACTAACTGGGCTTAAATTCTAAAGAAAGCCATGCAGCCACATGCTGGCTAGAGGTCACACATATACTCTAAGTTAAGGAAAACTAACATCTCTTTAATTTTAGAACTTTCACCTTAACCAACCAATCAGAAGTCACCTGCTTCAGTCAATGAAGGCTCAGATACCTTGGCCAATCAGGACTCAGCTGTACTGACCAATCAGGAGTCAGAGCTAAGCATGTTTTAATCCTTCACTTGCATAAATTGAACAGTTTGGGAATCTGGGCAATGTACTTTTACTATAAAACTCAGCCCCTGGGGAGGTGCCTGTGGCTTAGTGGGTAGGGTGCCAGCCCCATATATCGGAGGTAGCAGGTTCAAACCTGGCCTGGCCAAACCGCAACAACAAAAATAGCCAGGTGTTGTGGTGGGCGCCTGTTGTCCCTGCTACTCAGGAGGCTGAGGCAAGAGAATCACATAAGCCCAGGAGTTGGAGGTGGCTGTGAGCTATGTGATGCAAAAGCACTCTACCTGAGATAGAGTGAGACTCTGTCTCTACAAAAAGAAAAAAAAACAGCCCTTATATTCTGGAGTGTGCCTTGTTTTACCACTGATTGCCTAGTGTTTACTGTAATAAAGTTTCTTTCCTCCAAATTTCTTTTTATAGAACTTTGTTCACAACATTTACCAGTTTTGCAGATAGAATCATTTTGAACATAGGTTCATAAGCTGGGTTTTAAGGGAAGTATCTTTTGTTGGCCATTGTATCCACCTCCTTGCAAAGTCTAATAATGGTGGCAAGTTGATAACCACCCTCTTACAAAAGCCTGAACTGTTACTTGAACAACAAGAAGCAAGAAGGAGGGAAGGAGGTGCTGTGACTCAGGCTCACCATAAAAGGCTTTCTCGAAGTTTGGATGGACGTGGAGACATTCCCAATTTTTAGAGACACTGATGGCCTCCAGACAGAAAGTTCAATCTCATACTATCTTAAAAAAACAGCTTTATGTGAGAAGAAAAAAATGACCATTTTTAGTTTTATGCTGTTAGACCTATGGATAAATAGCAACATGCCTATAATATTTACAACCCACATTTAACCTTACTATAATCATCTTTCCACGCAAACATATTTCTATAATAACTTAAATTATTTCACAACAAATTGTTCATATGTTCAAAATGTAGACCTGGTGTTTCATCCTATGATGCACTAAACTTTATTTCCCCAGTATCCTAGTTGTGAAAACTCAGTGTCTTGAGGAGGCAGAGTATAATGGCAGATGGGAAAGATGTTTAACTGAGCCTTCCTAGAGCACAAGGGCAGAGGGAGAGGGCTGGATTGGTCCCAGTGTGGAATAGTGGCATGCAGCAATGACTCAGAATGTGCAGCACGGAAGTGGACAGCTGGATTTGACCAGAGCTGTGGATAATTATCACATTTGGGCAAGTTTCAGTGGGCTCGCCCAGACCTCAAAACCCAACTTCCACAATGATGAAAGGATTAAAAACGTCCACTGAATTTTCAAAAAATTTAACATCTAAGACACCACCAGGCTTATGAATTCTCCCAATTAAAGTGAATGTTTTAAATTCTCCTCTAAAGAGGCATAGGTTGAATGACTGGAAACATAAACTCAGACCAGATATCTGCTGCATACGAGGATGTAATCTTACCTTAAAGGATAAAAGAAGACTCAGGGTGAAGGGATGGTCATCTATAATTCAGGCAAATGAAAATCAGAAAAAAGAAGGGGTTGCAATTTTATTTGCAGATACAATAGGCTTTAAACCAACAAAGGTAATGAAATATACGGATGATCACTACACATTTGTCAAGGGAAACACTCAACATGAAGAGATTTCAATTATTAACATTTATGCACCCAACCCGAATGCTCCTCAATTTATTAAGGAAACTCTAACAAACATGAATGCTTTGATATCTTCCAGCACCATAATAGAGATTTTACCACCTCTCTGGCAGTGTTGGATAGATCCTCCAAGAATAAACTAAGCAAAGAAATTTTATACTTAAATCTGACTCCATAACTAATGGACTTAGCAGACTTCTACTGAACATTTCATCCCAACAAAACTGAATACACATTCTTCTCATCAGCCCATGGAACTTCCTCCAAAATAGATCACATTTTAGGACCCAAGTCTAACTTCAGCAAATTTAAAAGAATAGAAATTATTCCTTGTTTTTTCTCCAACCATCACGGAATAAAAGTTTAACTTAATAACAACAGGAATCTCATACTCCTACAAGGACATGGAAGCTAAATGACCTTATGCTGAATGATAGCTGGGTCATAGATGAGATTAAGAAGGAAATTAACAAATTTTTGGAACAAAACCATAATGAAGACCCAAATTATCAGAACCTGTGGGGTACTGCTAAGGTAGTCCTAAGAGAGAAATTTATAGTGTTGCAAGCCTTCCTCAAGAGAACAGAAAGAGAGGAAGGCACCAATTTAATGGGACATCTGAAGTAACTGGAAAAGGAAAAACATTCCAACTCCAAACCCAGCAGAAGAAAAGAAATAACCAAAATTAGAGCAGAATTAAATGTAATTGAAAACAAAAGAATCATTCAACAGATCAACGAATCAAAAACTTGGTTTTTTGAAAAGTTTAACAAAATTGAATAAACCTTTGGCTAACATAACCAGAAACAGAAAAGTAAAATCCCTAATATCTTCAGTCAGAAACGACAAAGGCAAAATGACAACAGACACCTCACAAACTAAAAAAATCCTTAATGAAATTATAAAAAACTCTATTCTCAAAAATATGAAAATCTGAAGAAAATAGACCAATACCTAGAAGCACACCAGCTGCCAAGACTCAGCCGGAAAGAATCAGAGATCTTGAATAGACCTATATCAAGTACTGAAATAGCATCAACTATACAAAATCTCCCAAAGAAGAAAAGTCTGGGACCAGATGGCTTCACATCGTAATTGTACCAAATGTTTAAAGAGGAACTAATAACTATATTACATAACGTTTTCCAAATAATAGAAAAAGGACTACTTCCCAACTCATTCTTCAAAGCAAATATCACCCTGATCTTCAAACCAGGTTGGTAAAGACCCAACAAGGAAAGAAAATTATAGACCAATATCTTTAACAAATATAGATAGAAAATATTCAATAAGATCCTAGCAAACAGAATCCAACAACATATCAAAAAATTTATACACCACGACCAAGTTGGTTTTATCCCTTGGTCTAAAGGCTGGCTCAACATACATAAATCCATAAATACATCACATAAACAAAATAAAAATCAAAGACTATATTATTCTCTCAATTGATGGAGAAAAGCTTTTGATAATACTCAGAATCCTTTCATGATAAGAACACTTAAGAAAATAGGTACAGAAGGGACATTTCTTAAACTGATAGAGGCCATCTACAGCAAACTCACAGCCCATATCATATTGAGTGGAGTAAAATTGAACACATTTCCACTCATATCAAGTAACAGGCAAGGTTGCCCATTGTCTCCACTGCTTTTCATCAAGTAATGGAAGTCTATTCATCACAATCAGGCAAGAGAAGGTGATCAAGGGGATCCAAATAGGGTCACAGCAGATCAAACTCTCACTCTTTGCAGATGATATGATCTTATACCTGGAGAACCCTTGAGACTCAACTATAAAACTCTTAGACCTGATCAAGGAATATAGCAGCGTCTCAGGACACAAAATCAATACTCATGAATCAGTAGCTTTTATATACACCAACAACACTCATGCTGAAAAACAGTCAAGGACTCTATTCCTTTTACAGTAGTACCTAAGAAGATGACGTATTTGGGAATTTACCTAAGAAAAAACAAGATCTCTATAAAGAGAACTATGTAACTCTGAGAAAAGAAATAGCTGAAGTTATTAACAAATGGAAGAACATACCATGCTCATATCTAGGAAGAATCAACATTGTTAAAATGTCCATACAACCCAAAGCAATATATAAATTTAATGCAATCCCTATTAAAGCACCACTGTCATACATTAAAGATTTGGAAAAGATAGTACTTTGTTTTATATCAAATCAGGAAAAACCTTGAATAGCCAAGACATTACTCAGAAACAAAAACAAATCAGGAGGAATCATGCTACCAGACTTCAGGCTATATTATAAATCTATAGTGATCAAAACAGCATAGTACTGGCACAAAAATAGAGAGGTTGATGTATGGAAGAGAACAGAGAACCAAAAGATGAACCCAGCTACTTATCATTTGATCTTTGATAAGCCTATCATAAACATAAATTGGGGGAAAGATTCCCTAATTAACAAATGGTGCTGGGTGAATTGTCTGGTGACTTGACGAAGACTGGATCCACACCTTTCACCATTAACAAAAATCGACTCTCACTAGATAAAAGATTTAAACTTAAGACATGAAACTATTAAGATTCTGGGAAAGAGTGCAGGGGAAACACTTGAAGAAACTGGCCTGGGAGAATACTTCATAAGGAGGACACCCTGGGCAATTGAAATAACATCAAAAATACATTACTGGGATCTAATCAAACTAAAATCCTTCTGCATAGCTAAGAACACAGTAAGTAAAGCAAGCAGACAGCCCTCAGAATGGTAGAGGATATTTTCAGGTTATGTTCCTGACAGAGTTTTGATAACCACCACAGAGAACTCAAACTTATCAATAAGAAAAAACAAGTGATCTCATTTCACTGTGGGCAAGAGACTTGAACCGAAGCTTCTCTGCAGGAGGCAGGCACATGGCCTACACACACATGAAAAAATGCTCTTTATCCTTAATCATCAGAGAAATGCAAATCAAAACCACTTTGAGATATCATCATCTAACTCCAGTAAGAATAGCCCGCATAACAAAATCCCCAAAGTACAGTTGTTGGTGGGAATGTGGAGAGAAGGGAACACTTCTTCACTGCTGGTAGGAATGTAAACTAACATATCCCTTCTGGAAAGAAGTTTGGAGAACACTAAGGGCACTAAAAGCAGACCTGCCGTTCAATCCTGCAATTCCTCTACTAGGTATATATCCAGATGACTAAAAATAGCTCTACAATAATGATATTTCCACAAGAATGTTTACTGGAGCACAATTCATAATTGCCAAGTCATGGAAACATCCCAAGTTCCCATCAAACCATGAATGGATTAACAAGTTGTGGTATGTGTATACCATGGAATATTATGCAGCCATAAAAATATGGAGACTTCACCTCTTTTATGTTCACATGGATGGAGCTGGATCATATTCTTCTTAGTAAAGTATCTTAAGCATGGGAAAAAAGTATCAAATGTACTCAATACTATTATGAAATCAATATATTACCAACCACACTTTTATATGAAGGATAAAGCACAATTATAGCCCAGAAAGGAGAGAAGAGTGGGGTGTGGGGAGGGAAAGGGGGAATGAGTGGAGAAAGGGTAATCATTGGGACCTCCCCTACTGTGTATATTGCAAGCATACATGTCAAATTTATTAAAAGTAGAGTATAAAAGTCTAAACACAATAATTGTATAAGTGAGGTGAATAAAATGTTGGCTAGTTTGATGTGAAAATTATAGATTGTATGTAGAGTCATCAAATTGTACCCTATAATTGCAGCAATGTAAACAGTTAGGATCCAACAAAAAAAAAAAAAAAAAGAAAAGAAAATTCAGTGTCTTCACCGTGGCTTCTATAATAGGTATTAGTATATTTAAACAGCTCCTACATATGCAAACCAAATATTTCTTCATAACTCCTGGAGTCCTTTCAAAACAATGAAAACAAAAAATTTTATAAATGTAGGCAATCCAAAATACTATTAGTAATTTACATTCTTAACATCACAGCAGGAAAGTTCCTGTTTTTATACACTTTAGAAAACTAGGAATGGTAGCTAATTTGATAGGCATAAAACATCCCTCAACTTTATCTTCATTAGAGCTCTTTATGTTGCCTAGGGAGACTTCTAGCATATTAATGCAACATAAGCAATTTTTATAACCTCAAATTATTCAGAGGGTTCTGATATTCCCTATCCTTAGGTAGGGAAAACGGCACATAGATGTCTAGGCAAGTAGAGAGGAAGTAGCTAAGTGAGAATCAAACACAATGCAGGAAAAAACCACAATATCAGATATTTGTGCCTAGAAAATTTTCCCAGGTCTGGTCATGAACAATAAAGAGTTCCTAGTGACTTTAATTGACCTAAAGCTCATTACCATCAAATTAGCATTGGATTTTAGACCTCCAGTGAATTTTCCATGAAGGATTCTCAGAAGATGCATTCTTAGGAAGGAAATTGTTATATAAATACAACTCGCTATAGAACCTGTTATATAACTTCAGCCTGTCAATCACCCAAAGGCAGGAAATGGAAATCAATTCTAACCAGGAGGCAAGTGGAACAAACTAGTGACCATATGAAAGACTGTGCGTTTTTAAATTTTAGTGTCTTCTCCACTCATGAAGTAGGATCTGTCTCTCCCTCTGTTAAGCACTTTTGCTTTGCAATAAACCTACATACGTGAGATTTCTTTGTACTTGTGATCACTCCATCATCAGCCCACCTGGATACCAGTTACTGACACTGGGAACCAAGGACTAGGAAACATCAAAACAGACCTAACATTATCATAAAGATGTCCAAGTTTCTTGTTTTGTTTTGGTTTGTTTTTCTTCTGTTGCACATTGGAAGAATGAGAGTTCTCTTGGGCCACACGGTAAATACACAAACACTAACTAAAGCTTACTAGCAAAAAAAGAAAAGGTCTGTGCATACTTTTCATGATAGCTAACACCACACATAAGCAACAAAAAAGTCCTCATAATATCAGCATGTAACCCACAGGCCCCAGACATTTCCATCACCAAAAAGTCCTATTGTGCTTGAATACAGTTAAATCTGAACACAATCCCAGTCCCAGGATCCACAGATAGGCTTTATATCATTGTAAGTCTTCCTATTGTAGATATTTTATATAAATGCAATCATACTACATTTGGTCTCTGACATCTGGCTTCTGTCATGTCACAGAATTTTTCAAGGTTCATCTGTGTTGCAGCATATAACAGTATTTCAATCCTTTTTGTTACCGAATAATACACCACACTTGACCATTTGATCAACTGGTAGGCATTTGAGAGGACACGGACCTCAATTCCTGCTCAAAATCACATCTCTAGTGCAGCATCACTGATAAGATCACAATCACCCATTGATACACCTGTTTGTCACTTCTGTTACCAGCCTACCAAATGAAAAGAGAGAGTATATACCAGCGGTTCTCATCCTGTGGGTTGCAACCCCTTTGTAACAAAGAAAATACATCACGGCATTAGGAAGATTGAGAACCACTGTTATATACTGTGTGGGTATGTGCACTCCTTCTCTCTTTATAGAAACCCTAAATATAAAGCCTGAGTATCAAATTTTGCTCTGCCAGAACTCTCTCCCATCTCCAGGCTGTCCCTTCTCCAATTGGAAAAGTAAAATAAACTCTTTTTATTTCTATCCTAATCTGTGTCAGCATAATTTTTTTTACAAAAAAAAAAGTAGAGAGGAAGTAGCTAAGTGAGAATCAAACACAATGCAGGAAAAAACCACACCATTTCACACCCTAATATATCTCCTATATTTTATTTGGCAGTAGAAAGTAGAGAGGAAGTAGCTAAGTGAGAATCAAACACAATGCAGGAAAAAACCACACCATTTCACACCCTAATATATCTCCTATATTTTATTTGTCAGTAGAAAGTCACTGACTCCAGTCCAAATGTTAGAACTGATTACACAGGGAGTGAATAAGGGGAATTATAATCTCTAGGGAATCTTAGAGACTCCAACAACAATGTTACTACACCCTCTTTCCATGTGAGCAACTGGGGATGCTTCATATATCATGAGAATGTATTAACACCATATAATGTGTAATTCCTAACTCCACCCTCCTCAGACACTACAGAATCTTTTGTCATATGCAGAAATTTACATTTTTCCATATTGTAATTTAAAATACAGCCCCTTTTAAAAACAAATACCCAGAACACCAAGGCATGCTAGCAACCAGGACAATTAGAGATTCCTGAAGGCTCCAGAACATGTGAAACATTTTATTACAGTTCCAAGTTCTACTTCTAAGCTGGTAGTACCAAAAGTGGTTGGTACTAGTTTATATAACCTCTCCTAATACTCATAATTTGATTCAAACCATGTTATTTAATAATAGATTACTGGAATAAAGGTTAGGAATAAAGGAGACACAAGAGAATATCTTCTCTGTATTATATATGGGTGGAGGCCTGAAGGTGAAAGAGCAAGGTAGAAAGAGCCTGGGCTGCTATAATTGAAGAATTAGGTGTAGTTCTGGTGAGGGCTCAGGAGAGGACAGGTGTAGGGAGCACTTAAGCACTTCTTAAGAAGACTTAAGGTGTTGTAACCACAATGATAGTAGAAATGTGGACAGTAAAGGCCATTCTGATGAGGTCTCAGACAGAAATGAAGAGAAAGGAATTGGAAGCTGGTGTAAAGGCCATCCTTGTTATAAGATAGCAAAGAACATGGCTGAATTGTGTGTCTACCCTAGGGCTTAAAGGAATGCAGAATTTAAGAGAGATGAACTATAATATCTGGCAAAAGAAACAACTAAGCAGCAAGGAATTCATACTGCTGTGTGGCTCCTTTTAACCACAAACAGCGAGAAGCGAGAGCAAAGAAGTAACAAAGTCAGAAGTTCTTATTAAAAAGGAAGCAGAACACTGCCAAAATGTAAAATTCACAGCCAGACCATGTAAACAGTGAAGTGTGTTTGGGAGACAACACTAAAGTTGTGGCCAAGGACTGTTTGCTAAAGGGATGAACATGTGATAGAAAGGAGTCAGGTGCTATTTATCAAGACTGTAGGAGAAAGAACCCAATGGCAGGATTTCAGATATCTTTGAGATTGCCTTTCTCATCACAGTTCCAGAGTAATAGGAGGGCATAATGTTTTAGGGGAACAAGCCTAAGGCATCCTTCACAGGTTTGCTGCCAACAGCTGCCTTGTACCTTTACTCCCACACTGCACCATAGTACTTCTCAGCTGCTCCAGCTGCTATGGCTAAAGCAGTCCCAAGTGTGGCTCAGTGCACCATTGCAAAAGATACAATCCATACACCTTGATGGTGTCCACTTGATGCTACTTCTGCAGGCATGCAAGATGCAAGGGCTGTGGCAGCATGCCTTTCTCCTCATAGATTTCAAAGGATGTCAATGACAGTTTGGAGGCCCAAGCATAGATTAGTCTCAGGGGCAGAAACACCACAGAGAGACTCTACTAAGGCAAAGGCAAGCAGAATTACCGGGCCACCAGCCCCACAGTGTAATGTGCAGGCAGATCAGTTTTGGGGAAGATGCAGTGAAGAAAGAGCCCAAGAGAGAATGGCCCAGTTGTCAGCTAAATCTCCTCCTGGGAAAGTGGAAATGAAGCCAAACTAGCAGCAGCACAGGATAAATCTTCACACACACACACACACACAAGCGCGCGTGCAACCAAAAGAGGGACCAAAGGGAATACAGGCTGAAGTGCCTAACCAACAAACTGAAGATTCACTTGCAGAAAATGGAGAAAGTAAAACCGAGGAAA
The DNA here is from genome assembly GCF_000181295.1 of Otolemur garnettii. Taxonomy (NCBI): domain Eukaryota; kingdom Metazoa; phylum Chordata; class Mammalia; order Primates; family Galagidae; genus Otolemur; species Otolemur garnettii. The sequence continues at coordinate 627,445 of NW_003852643.1, read as the reverse complement.
GTCCAGTCTCTGATGAAACACAAGAGAAAGAAGCCAAGTCTGATTGATATCATATACTATGTTTTATTAGTGGTCCCCATCCTCCTTCTTGTACAATCCAGGGGAGTAGTTTATCAATTATCTTGTAAATGAAAGCTTTTTAGTGGCTCTAGACACATTTTAAAGGAGAGAATCTTAGGTTCATAAAATGAGTTTTAAGGGAGGTATAATTTTTTTCTTCACTGTATACAGCTCTTTACAGAGTTTAATAATGGTGGTATATCAATGCCCCCTGTTTACTGAAGCCTGAATTGTAGCTTGAACACTGAGCAGAAAAGTCAGGGGTGCGGAGGGGGTGCCTGCGGCTCAAGCCCACAATATTGAGCTCTCTAGAAGTTTGATTGGACACAGGGGCATTCCCAGTGTTCAGGGATACTGATGGCCTCTAGACAGAAAGTTCAATCTCCTGCTATGCTAAAGAGAAATCTTCATGTGAGAGGAATAAAATGTTTTGTTTTGTTTTTTTACCATCAGACCTATGGATAAGTAGCAATAGACCTGTAATCTTTGTAACCCATGTTTGCCCTTATTCTTATTGAAACTACCCTCTCCCTCTCATGTAAACATATTTCTATAATATTTTGATTACTTTGCAATAAAATTTGAATATCCTGGTGTTTCATCATGTGATGCCCTATTTCCCCAGTACCCTAGTTGTGAAAATCAGTTCCCTTACTATGGTTTTTAATACAGACATTCAGTATACTTAATGCTCAGCTCCTATATAAGAAAACATCTTTTTAAACACTTTTTCATAAGTTCTAGTGTCCTTTCAAGCCCCAGAAACTATGAAATTTTTATTAATATAGTGAATACAGAAGACTGATACTATATAAATATCTGAACACAATAACTAAGAAAATGCAGGGAAGGCTATGTGAACCAGTTTGATGAAAATATTTCAAATGTTATATAAAACCAGCACATTGTACACCATGATTGCATTAATGTACAAAGCTACGATTTAATTTTAAAAAAGACTGTTACTAATGTATATTCTTAACATCATAGCAGGAAAGTTCTCATTTCTACACACTTCAGAAAACTAGGAATGGTAGCTAATTTGATAGACAAATATTTTTTCTTCTTTTTTTAATTAAATCATAACTGTATAAATTTATAGGGTACAATCTGCCGATTGGATATACAATATGGAACACTTACATCAAACCAGTTATCATAACCCTTACCTCACTTACTTTTTTTCTTCATTATCACTCTTTAGGTGCCTAACTAGACTTCCACCCTATGAATATAACATAAGCCATTTTCATAACCCCATGTTGTTCAGAGTGTTCTAATATTCTCTATTGTTAGGTCCAGAGAGGGGGAAACAAGTAGCAATGTGGGTAGAGTAAGTGGCTGAGGGCAGAGAGTGGGAATCAAACTGAATGCACAAAAGAAACCATGGTACTAGATATTTGTGGCTAGAGATATTTTCCTGATTCAGAAATGGGCAGTAAGGAACTCCTAGTGACCTTAAATGAGCTGGTACTTATTAGCATATAATTACCATTACAATTTTGACTCCAAGTGGGCTTTGTAGAAAAGTTCTGGGCTCGGCGCCTATAGCTCAACCGGCTAAGGCGCCAGCCACGTACACCTAAGGTGGCGGGTTCGAATCCCCAGCCC
>NW_003852643.1:618393-625633 GCF_000181295.1 Otolemur garnettii | reverse complement strand
TGTAATGCCACGGCACTCTACCCAGGGGGACAGCTTGAGGCTCTGTCTCAAAAAAAAAAAAAAAAAAAGAAAAGTTCTGGGAAGATACATGCCTAGAACGTGTTATATAACCACAATCTGTTTTGTAAACTACCATATAACCTCCAACTGTAATCACTCAAAAGCAAGAAACAGAAACCAATCCTATCAAGGAGAGAGGCTGAAGAAACTAGTGAACATATAAAAGACTGGGTATACTAAGACTTCGGGGTCTTCTCCACTCATGGAAAGTAAGTGACCCCATCATTCCCTCTAGGGCAGCGGTTCTCAACCTGTCGCAACCCACAGGAACTGTATTAAAGGGTCTCGGCATTAGGAAGATTGAGAACCACTGCTCTAGGAGGTACATTTGTTTTGTAGAAAAGTGGAGTGTATCAGATTGCTTTGTATTTATGATCATCATCAGCTCAACTCAGTACTCACTCCTGGAAGGGCTTTCTGGATAGAGTTTGGGTGCAGGTCCTTAAAAGGGGGAGGAGGTCAGTCCAGGGGATTAAAGAGAGGCTTTCTGTAAAGGAGAACAGAAAAAGAAAACAATGGAGTCTGACCAGAAGTCAGTTCACTCTCACACAGTTTCAAGGGGCTTTTATCATCCATTATTAGTGTAATTGAAATGCAAGAGAAGGCTGGAAGAGGTGAGGGAAAACATTCTCTTCTTCAGAGTAAAAATTAAAGAGGGAGTTCATGAGAGGTAAAGGGAGTACTTCTCTTCAGAGATCAACTGATCTTCAAACCAGGGCCCTCTCTCTAGTGCCTGCCAGGACCAGGGTAGAGAACTGTTTGTTCTGATGTTTCCCAGGCACCCTAGATTTGAAACATCTCAGATGTATGGGAAGGAGTTTGCTGTGATCATGCAGGTTATTTTCTGGCCTGCTTTCACTTATTAGCTGTCTCCTAAAATGGCTGTACTCTTGTACACATCATGAGGATTCCTTCCATACACCTGAAACTGGGAAACAAGGGCCAGGAAACAGAAAGACAGACCTAATACTATCATCCACACTGAGTGGATGACATATTTATTTTCAGAGTAGTATCCTGCTGAAAGGCACACTTCAGAGCACAGTTCACATAGATGTTTGCACGGGTGACATGTGTCTTCGTGGAAGCCAGCAACTGTCTTGGGATAACTTCAGCATTATGATAATACAACATGGTCAATGTATAAGAGTGGGTGGTGCTCACTCAACAAATAGCCTTTCCCTCTGATTCCTTCTGCCTCTTCATGCCCTTGTGTGTCATTTGGTCTCCTCTCCTAAATTCAGGCTGTGAACAAAAGTTCTCCAAAAATAGATTTAGTGGAAAGAAACTTATTTATTCTAGTGAATAGTTCTCAAACAAAGGAGATACAGCCTTCAACATAAAAATGAAGGTGCTGTGCAAGAAAAAAAAAAAAGAAGGGTTTGTGTTTTTTTTCTTCAGACTAAGTCTCACTTTGTCACCCTCAACAGAATGAGTGCCACAGCATCATCATAGCTCATAGCAACCTCAAACTCCTGGGCTCAAGTGATCCCTTTGCCTGAGCCTCCCAAGTAGCTGGGACTACAGTTGCCCACCACACCCAACTATTTGTTGAGAGTTGGAGTCATGCCCTTTCTCAGGCTCCTTTGAAAATCCTGAGCTCAGGAGATCCACCCACATTCAGCCACCCACATAGCAAGGATTACAGCTGGGAGCCACCACACCAGGCCAAGGTTTACCAACAAAGTGCCTGGACAATTTCCTGTACAGATACACTTATGCAAATGAAGGATTCATACATGTTGAGTCGTGATTGGTCAATGCTTCCCAAGCTCAGGTTGGTTGCCCTAAAATAAACTGGAATTCACAACTAACTATGGAATTCACAAAGTTAAGGAGGCATAAGGTTTTCCAGAACTTAGTGTGTGACCTTTAGTCAGTAAATGGCCATTTGGCTCCCATTAATTCAAGCCCAGTTTGCCATTCAGAATTCATCTTGAGGGATTGGGTCTTTCAAGCCTCAGAAGTAAAGTAAAAGAACTATAAAAATAGTAGTCCCTAGGGTGGCACCTGTGGCTCAGTGAGTAGGACACTGACCCCATAAACTGAGGGTGGAGAGTTTGAACCTGGTCCCAGCCGAACTGCAACAAAAAAATAGCCCAGCATTGAGGTGGGCACCTATAGTCCCAGCTACTTGGGAGGCTGAGGCAAAAGAATCACTTAAGCCCAAGAGCTGGAGCTTGCTGTGAGCTGTGACGCCATGGCACTCTACGAAGTGTGACGTAGTGAGATTCTGTCTCAAAAGAAAGAAAATAGTAGTCCCTATAAATACATCATTATACACACACATACCTACACATTTACCTAAGGTAAATTCTTAGTACAAAAGGTGTGTGCCTAAGTTCTCTTCTGGTAAGTGTTGCTATACTGACACCCGTAAGGTAGTGCCATTTAGAGTCTCCAAGAAGAGTTCAAATGAGACAACACACAAGGGCATGAATAAAGCAGTAATGCTGATATCCTCTCAGAGTGAAGACCCTGAACACTTTTGTGGACCCACTTTTAAGCCACTGCCACAATTAGAAGATATGAAAATAATCAAATGAATATCGAATTTTACACAAGTGAAACTGAAGTAACACGTGGGCTGGGGTTAGAAGGGGAAGGTTTATGTTTAGTGAACACAGGACGGATTTCACAGGACTTACATACAGCTATAGTTTTATATAAATTCATGTTTAAATAAAATATGTTCCATGGCCTCTGGATGAATAGTTTGGTCATTCTGTGGTACAACAGGAAGTCCTGGAAAACATCACAATGTTTAACAGCTTTCTTGCAATATGTAACAATTTACAAACAATAAAATACATTAATTTTAATGGTAGAATTTTATGCTTTTAGTAAATGTATAGAGTTGTGCCATTATCACCATAATTGAGTTTCAGACATTTGCATCACCCAAAAAAGGCTGTTGTGCTTGAATACACTTAAACCTGAACACTACAGGTCCCAGAAACCACAGATAGGCTTTATGTCTTTGCAAATCTGCCTATTATACATTTTATATAACTGCAATCATGCTATATTAAAATTCATCCATGTTGTAGCATATACCAGTATTTCATTCCATTTGATTGTTGAATAATACACCATACTTCAAAAATTTATTAATTGATAGGCAGTGCAGGGATGGTAGGGGATGTGTGCATGCTACAGGCCTCAGTTTCTGTTCAAAAAACTGTATCTCTAGGGCAGAATCATTGACAAGATCAATATCAACACTCATAAGTCCATCTGCCCCCTCTGTTTTTGGCCTGCCACTAAAAAGAGAGGAGGCACAGATATAGTGGTTCACAGTAACTTGGTAATCTGACACAGCCATAAATTTTCTTCACCTGCTTTAGAACCTCTGTATGAAAATCCTCAGTATGAATTTCTCCCTCCCAACTCCATGATGGCCCTTTACCACCTGGAAAAGTAAAATAAACTTTTTCTTCTTACCATTCTAATATTTGTCTGCAAGAATCTTTCTCAACTCCTCAGTCTACTAGTTCATACCTTAACACTTCTAACATATTTTGTTACTAGAAAGCAACAAACTCCAGAAAACACATTAAGACAAATTACACAGTCCTTGAATAAGAAGAATGAGGATCACTGGGAGTCATCTTACAGGCTGCCAAACAAAATGACATGACATCCTCTTTTGGTATCAGCTTCTAGGAATACCTTAATGAGAATGAATTACCCCCACATAATTTGCAAGTAGTTACTCTACCTTCTTCAGATAATGTTAAACTCTTTGTCATGCACAGTAATATACATTTCTCAATATAATTTAAAATATAACTGATGGGGGGGTGGAGCCAAGATGGCAGACTGCAGCCAGCTTTTTACAGAAGCTCCCATCCAGAAGGAGGCTTAAAGAACAGACATTTAGCAAAGGAGCTGATGGCTTGGAGTGGAGCCAAGAGAGAACATTGAAGAGCACACTTCAACCTTCCTGAGGCAAGCTGCGACCCAAAAAATACAATCAAAAGGTACAAAATCCACCACCAAGCAGACGGGAGTCCCCTCCCCAAAAAGAAGGGCTCGCAATTTACTCCATGCAAACAAACGAGCAGAGCTCAAACATCCTCCCACTCTATCCAACAGGAGAGACTCCCTAAAAACTGGACCTCCTACCCCTACTGGTGTGCCACGGCACTCTCCTGCCAGGCATAAAACTGTAAAACTGTATAAAACTGTATATATTCCCCACCTGCAACATTGAACTCTAAGGAATCCCCCGCCCCTGAGGTATGGAGGTTTGTTACCTATGGAGTTCAGATTCTTGGGCACCTCCTTGAGAGAAGTAGAGGGGGAAAGGGCTGGTGCTACTCTGTGCTGACTGTCTCACAGGAGTGAGGAGAAGAAAGTTGCCTCAGAGGAAGCCATACAGCAACAGTGGCATCCTGAACTGCAAACTGACGCCATTTCAGATAGGCAAGCCCCATCCCTCTGGGCAACCAGAGGTTTCGGACAGCAGCCACAGGCCGAACCGACTTGTTAACTTTCGTAAGTAAAGACACCATTAGCACCAGCCCTCAGGAGAAGAGCTGGGACAAAGGCAGTGGGCAGGCAGACGCTGGAATTGACTCTTGACTGTAAACTCTAATTTGCTTGCTGCCCAGAGCTGAGTTCTTCAAGCTCTAGAAAGCCTCTGACTTGCAGAAGAATTTAGACTGGACAGAAGGTGTGAGGCTGTAACGGCCACAACTTTCAAAGCGTAAATTCTTCCCCTGCCAGACTGGACTCAGATGAGTGTAAACTCTAATTGCTGCCCAGGGTTGAGTTGCTCATCAGTGCTAGCAGCATCTGACTTGCAGAGGGATCTAGCTACGACAGAAGGCAAGGGGCTGGAATTAAGAGAGTGTTCACAGCCTAATTTAAACATTCAAGGCCTCCCTGCCGGATGCAGATTTCTGGATGATTTTGGCAGTCATAAACCCTGGGAGCAGTTGCCTACTGGAGTGAATAGGGTCACAAACCTGGGGGATTATGAGTGACTGGGTGCAAGGAGGGGAAGGAGGTATTAACCTTCCCAGAATAACCCATCTGCTGGGTGGGTCCCTTTGCCATCATGGAGCACTGAAGCAAGTTATATCTGAGCTGTGAGCAGATCCCTATTATCTAGCTGCCGGAAACATTTGAACTTTTCCACCTGAAATGGGTGCTGACTGAGACAACTGATTTGGACCCCTTAAACTCGGAAGACCACCCAGGGACTATTCAAAGGGGCACCCTGGGTGTATGGTTGGGGGAAGGCTTGATTTTCCTTGCCCAATTGTTGTTTATGGGAGGGGTGATTTAATTGCTGGTATTTCTCCACAGCTGAGACTTCAGCCAAGAGAAACTAAATCACTAGGGTAGGACAGAGACCAGCTGAAAATAAGACAGAGCCAGTGAACCCCACCACACCAAGCAGGTCCCCAGTCTCTCAGGCCGTAACACCATATGGGTCCTTGACAAACCTCAAGGGGAAAAGCCAAACAGGGTAAATTAATCATGGGGTGGAAAATCAGCGGAAAAGCTCTGGTAATATGAATAACCAGAGATCAACCCCCCTAAGAAAGGATGTGGCTGGTAATATGAATAACCAGAGTAGGTCAACACCCCCCCCCAAGAAAGGATGTGGCAGACAAAACTGAAGATCCCCTATATAAACAGATAGCTGAGATGTCAGAAATTGAATTCAGAATTTGGATTGCAAATAGGATTAACAGAATAGAGGCAAAGATAGAACTAGAAATTCAAGGAGCATTCCAAAAGTTCACTCAAGAATTCAACGAATTCAAAGACAAAACCACCAAAGATTTTGAAACATCAAGGCAAGAGATTGCAGCCCTCTAAGATCTGAAAAATACAGTAGAATCTCTTAGTAACAGAGTGCAAAAGGCAAAAGAATGGATCTCAGACATAGAAGACAAAGCTTCTGAATATGTCCAATTGTCCAAAGAGCATCAGAAATGGAAAGCAAAACCGGATCATTCTCTCAGAGAGCTCTGGAGTAATTTGAAGAAAAGTAATATTTGCCTCATAGGAATCCCTGAAGATAAAGTTGCTTCGCAAAACACAAAGGCTCTTCTGTATGAAATTATGAAAGAGAACTTTATAGATGTGTCAAGAGATCCTGAAATTCATATTTCAGACAGCTTCAGAACCCCAGCACAACTCAACCCGAATAAGACATCCCCCAGACACATCATAATTAACTTCACTAAAGTTAATATGAAAGACAAAATCTTTTTTTTTTAATTTTTATTTTTTCCTTTATTGGCAACTTTCAATGCATTTTTTGGTTTAGGTTCCCAGAGGGCATTCTTTACAAATCTTGAAGCTGCACCTCTGTCCAGTTTGCCAGCCTTTTTCTTATCTGTTATTTCCTTGACTCTGTTCATGTACACTCTGATTCTTTCCAATTCCTGCTTCACTGGATGTTCCTTAGGATTAACTCCTTGAGTTGCTGAGTAAACCCAAAACATTGAATTTAATGTGTAGGCAGAAACTAAATCCACTTTCGCTTGTTCAAGTGAGTCCAACTTCTGCAACAACTCATTTCTAGAAACAGACATCATAGTCTTCAGCATCTCATCCACAGCACCAATGGAATTCTCAAATGTTGATAAATATTCATGAATTTCTACTGGATAGTCTTCATTAATTTCTTCACCTGCCATTAGGACCAACTCTCGGCCTTCGACTTCTGCCCACGGAAAACGAAAGACAAAATCTTGAAAGCAGCGAGACATAAGAAAACTATAACCTACAAGGGGAAGAATATTAGAATAACTGCAGATCTCTCTGCCAAAACCTTTTAGGCAAGTCATCGACATTTAATTTCTTAAAAAAAATAACTTTCAGCACAGGATCCTGTATCCAGCTAAACTGAGCTTCATTTATGATGGAGAAATTAAATACTTTAATGACATCCATGCGTTGAAGAAATTTTCCATAACTAAACCAGCTCTCCAGGATATTCTCAGACATATTCTCCATAATGACCAGTGCAATCCTCCACCATAAAAGTAAACTAACTCAGAAACGCTCAAACACCAACTTCTACACTGTCAAAAGGATTAAAAACGTCCACTGGACTTTTGAACAACTTGATACCTAAAATTTTATCAGACTTATCAATAATTTCAATCAATGTGAACGGATTAAATTGTCCCCTAAAGAGGCAAAGATTGGCTGA
>NW_003852643.1:615609-616610 GCF_000181295.1 Otolemur garnettii | reverse complement strand
GTAAATCTATAAATGTAATTCATCACATAAACAAATTAAAAAACAAAGACCATATGATTCTTTCAATTAATGCAGAAAAAGCATTTGATAATATCCATCATCCCTTCATGATCAGAACACTTAAGAAAATTGGTATAGAAGGGACACTTCTTAAACGATACAGACCATCTACAGCAAACTCACAGCCAATGTTATATTGAATGGAGTTAAGTTGAAATCATTTCCACTCAGATCAGGAACCAGGCAAGGTTGCCCATTGTCTCCATTGCTCTTTAACATTGTAGTGGAAGTTTTAGCCATTGCAATCGGGGAAGAAAAAGCAATCAAAGATATCCATATAGGGTCAGAAGAGATTAAACTTTCACTCTTTGCAGATGATATGATTAAAAATCTAGAAGATACCAGGGATTCTACTACTAAACTCTTAGAAGTAATCAAGGAATACAGAAGCGTCTCAGGTTACTAAATCAACACTCATAAATCAGTCGCCTTCATATACACCAACAGCAGCCAAGCTGAAAAAAGTCAAGGACTCTATCCCATTCACAGTAGTGCCAAAGAGAGTGAAATATTTAGGAGTTTACCTAACAAAGGACACGAAAGATCTCTATAAAGAGAACTATGAAACACTAAGAAAAGAAATAGCTGACAATGTTAACAAATGGAAAAACATACCATGCTCAAGACTGGGAACAATCAACACTGTTAAAATGTCAATACTACCCAAAGCAATATATAATTCTAATGCAAACCCCATTAAATCTCCACTGTCATACTTTAAAGATCTAGAAAAAATAATACTTCATTTTATATGGAATCAGAAAAAACCTCGAATGGCAAAGACATTACTCAGGAACAAAAACAAAGTAGGAGGAATTACGTTACCAGACCTCAGACTATACTATAAATTGATAGTAATCCAAACAGCATGGTACTGGCACAAAAACAGAGAGGTAGATGTATGGAACCGAATAGAGAGCCAAGAGATGAATCCAGTTACC
>NW_003852643.1:608515-615496 GCF_000181295.1 Otolemur garnettii | reverse complement strand
ATAAAAATACTAGAAGAAAGTGTAGGGAAAATACTTGAAGAAAACGGATTGGGTTAAAATTTTATGAGGACCCCTCGGGCAATTGAAGCAATGTCAAAAATACACTTTTGGAACCAGATCAAACTTAAAAGCTTCTGCACATCCAAGAACACAGTAAATAAAGTCTGAGGGCGTAGACAAACCTCAGAATGGGAGAAGATATTTTCTGGTTATGTCTCCAACAAAGGTTTAATAACCAGAATCCACAGAGAACTCAAATGTATTAGCAGAAAAAAACAAGCAATCCCATCTCAGGGTGGGCAAGGGACTTGAAGAGAAATTTCTCCAAAGATAGGTGCATGGCCTACAGATATATAAAAAAATGTTCTCCATCCTTAATTATCAGAGAAATGCAAATCAAAACTACTTTGAGGTACCACCTAACCCCAGTAAGATTAGCCCATATCACAAAATCTCCAAACCAGAGATGTTGGCATGAATGTGGAGAAAAGGGAACACTTCTACACTGCTGGGGGGAATGCAAATTAATTCATTCCTTTTGGAAAGTCATCTGGAGAACACTGAGAGAACTAAAAATAGACCTGCCATTTGATCCTGTAATTCCTTTATTAGGTATATATCCAGAAGACCAAAAATTGAATTACAACAAAGATATTTGTATCAGAATGTTTACTGCATCCCAATTCATAATTTCTAGGTCATTGAAGAAGCCCAAATGCCCATCAACCCACGAATGGATCAATAAATTGTGGTACATGTACACCGTGGAATACTATGTAGCCCTAAAGAAGGATGGAGACTTTACCTCCTTCATGTTTATATGGATGGAATTAGAAAATACTCTTCTTAGCAAAGTATCTCAAGAATGGAAGAAAAAGTATCTAATGTACACAGCCCTACTTTGAAACTAATTCATAGCTTTTATAGGAATGTCATAACCTAATTATAGCCTTAGAATATGGGAAGGGGGACATGAGGTGGGTGGATGGGGGGAGGGAGGGAAATTGGTGGGGTCACCTCTATGGTTTATCTTACAAGGGTACAAGTGAATCTTTCTAAAAGCAGAGTATGAACATTTTAACTCAATAACTATGAAAATTACATGAAGGTTATGTTAACCATTTTGATGAGAGTATTTCAAAATGTATATGAAAACAGCACACTGTACCCCATGATTGCATTAATATACACAGTTATGCTATAAGAAATAAAAAAAGTGTTGCACAAAAATAAAGTTAAAAAAATAACTGATTATACAAATAAGTTAAGAAGTGCTCAGAGAAGAATTGCTTGTTATCATCACCCAGGGCAATGAGAGATTTCTATAGGCTTCATGACACATGAAAAGCTTTCCAGGCACTACCTCTGCATAGGCAGTACCCAAAGTGGTTTCTTTGGTTTCAATAAACTTTCCTAATTCCCATAATGTGTTCCAAACCATGTATGTAATAAAAGATTACTTGAATAAAGGTTAGGAATAAAGGAGACACAACTTAGAGTACATAATCTCTGTATTATATACAGATAGAGGCTGGAAGAACAATGTAGAAGAACACGGTACAGAAAGCATGAGGTGCTGGAAATGAACCAGTAATTGCAATTCTGGTGAGAGCTCAGGAGAGAAGAGCTGAAGGGAATGTCAAAATCTTAGAGATCAATCAGGGGTAGTGACCACAATGATTATGGAAATGTGGACAGTGGAGGCCATTGTGATGAGTCTCAGATGGAAATGAGGAACAAGGTATTGAAGCTAGTGTAGGGACCATCCTTGTTATAAGACAGCAAAAACCTTGACTAAATTGTGTCTATGTCCTAGGGCTTTAAGGAATGCAGAATTTTTTTTTTTTTTGAGACGGAGCCTCAAGCTATCCCCCTGGGTAGAGTGCCATGGCATCACGCTCACAGCAACCTCAAACTCCTGGGCTCAAGCAATTCTCCTGTCTCAGCCTCCTAAGCAGCTGGGACCACAGGCGCCCGCCACAATGCCTGGCCATTTTTTGGTTGCAGCCATCATTGTTGTTTGGAGGCCCGGGCTGGGGATTCGAACCGGCCACCTTAGGTGTATGTGGCTGGCGCCTTAGCCGCTTGAGCCACAAGCGCCGAGCCAGGAATGCAGAAATTAAGAGAGATGAACTAGAACATCTGGCAGAAGAAATGTCTAAGCAGCAAGGAACTCAGGCTACTGTGTGGCTCATTTTAACAACACAGTGAGTTGTGAGGGCAAAGAAATTACAATGTCAGAATTTATGATTAAAAAAGGTAACATAACTAAAAGACAAAAGAAAAGAAAAATCCATAGCCTGGCCATGTAAACCATGAAGAAGCGTGTGTGGGAGACAACAGGAAGGCTGTGGCCAAGTTATGTTTGCTAAAGATATGACCATGCAACAGATGGGACCCATGTGCTATTTATCAAAACTATGAGAGAAATAATCCAAAGGTATTTCAGATATCTTCAAGACTGCCTCTCCTATCACAGATTCAGAGCTATATGAGGCCATAATAGTTTAGGGGGACAAGTCAGGCGGAATCCTTCACAGGTTTTCTGCCAAGATCTGCCTTGGGTCTCTGCTCCCTGTATTACACCACAGCACTCCTCAACTGCCCCAGCTGCTGTGGCTCAATGGTCCATTGCACAAGATATGAGCCATACACCTTGACAGTGCCCGCTTGATGTTAATTCTGCAGGCATGAAGGATGCATGACCTGTGGGATCTTACCATCCTCCTCCTAGATGTCAAAAGATGTTACTGACAGCTTGGAGGCCCCTGCACAGATTAGTCCCAAGGGTAGAGATGCCACAGAGAGTCTGTACTAAGACAAAAGTAAGCAGCAACATGGCGCCAGGGTCACTACAGAGAGTTCCCACAAGGGTAACGCTAGGGAATCACCTCTGGGGAAGATGCAGAGAAGGGACAGCCCAAGAAGTGATGGCCCAATTGTCAGATAAACCTGTTCCTGGGAAAATAGAAAGGAAGCTGTAGCAGCAAAGGATAAATCTTCAAACCAAAAAAAGTACAACTGAAAGGCAAAGGGTGATCAAAGGGAAAACAGGCCAAAATGACTAACCAAGAAACTAAAGAAGATTTACCCGCAGAAGCTAGAGACACTAAAACCAAGGACAACCTAGACTCTGAGGAAACATAAGAAGCCACATCGGATTAGTATCATGTACCACATCTTCTCAGTAGTCCCTCTCCCCGTTCTTGTACAGTCTAGAGGAATATTTTTATCAATTAACTTATAAATGTGAGTTTAGTAGCTGTGGAAACATTTCTAAGAGAGAGGAAATCCCACCACATCCCATTTTCTGGGTGGAAGTGCTATTTTTTAAGGAGAGTAATAATTCACTAGGTTCTTTTTTTTTTTTTTGGTACTACCATAGAATAGTGTGTAATGTGGAATTACAGTAGGCTTTGACTGTCTTGGGTTGTCAGCTTTACATTCCATAGATGAGGGGTTTGTTTTTATATCCCATAATACAAAGCATATTATACGGCAATAAGGAGTCCCAATCTTGCATTTAATATCTTAAACATTTTTAATTACTTCTATTCTCATTTTGTCTTTTATGTGAATTGTTCCCCAAAGTATACCACATCCTTGGTCATTGCTCTCACTGTCAGAATTGTCAATACTCTGTAACATCTTTTGTGCTGGAAGTCCTATTTTCCTAATAACATTATTAATGTGATGAAAAATATTGAAAATTTGAGTATGTAATTTATATGATAACAATTTGCAAATTGGTAGAAATCATGTAATACTTTATCCATTTTTGAAGATACCAGTAGTTGATATCCTCTTAGGGAAATTTTGCTTACAGATTTTAAGCTTAAAAGTCACTAGAATGACAGTTTAAAAAATAATTACGATTAACAGCTTTTATAGTTCAGATAAGGGTGTTAAGAATTGTTGCCTCGGCACCCATTGCTCACTGGTTAAGGCGCCTGCCTCATACACCAATGGGACTGGTGGGCTCAAATATAACCTGGGCCAGCTAAACAACTATAACAAAAAAATATCCAGGTGTTGTGGTGGGCACCTGCAATCCCAGCTACTTGGGAGGGTGAGGCAAGAGAACAGCTTAAGTCCAAGAGTTGGAGGTTGCTGTGAGCTGTGACAAAATGGCACTCTACTGAGGGTGACATAGTGAGACTCTGTCTCAAAAAACAAAAAACAAAAACCAAAAAGAATTGTGTACACCCCCTAGGAATAGGACAAAACTACAAAACTTATTTTTTACCTATCATGTCTAAAGTATAAAACCTAACACTTTGTACCCTCACATTAATCTGAAATACTCAAAGAATGAAAAAAAATGTGTACAAATTGAAATGTTCCGGGGCAGCACCTGTGGCTCAAGGAGTAGGGTGCCGGCCCCATATGCTGGAGGTGGCAGGTTCAAACCCAGCCCCGGCCAAAAACTGCAAAAAAAAAAAAGAGGAATGCTCTAAATTTATGATGTAATCTAATGTGGTAAAAAAGGTGCTTAAGGCTCGGTGCCTGTGGCTCAGGCGGCTAAGGCGCCAGCCACATACACCTAAGGTGGCGGGTTCGTATCCCCAGCCCGGGCCCCCCAAACAACAATGATGGCTGCAACCAAAAAAAAAAAAAAAGGTGCTTAAATATGAAAAAAAAAAATTGAAATGTTCCTATGGATCCTCAACACAGGCACTAAATTCTAAATTACAACGGAAAACAAAAAGAAATCCTGGAGTGATGTGGCTGTATAATGCATGATCTGAGGACTCTCCGTGGGAGACCGCACTGTGGATCCAAATTTGTCCTACAAATACATTAGCATAATAAACAGTCCAGGATCACCCTCTAGGAAAAACACCAAACCTTACTTACCTGTTGAGATCTATTGCTGACACACTTGTCTTCCCTTCGTGGGGACTAGATAGGAGTCGACTCAAAAACATGATGCTGAACACCACTTAGAAGATTATGAAACATTCAAAAATGTAGACAAACTTCTGTCTCTAAAACTTGGAACTCAAGGGATATCAACAGATAAATGCTTCCTTTTTGTACATGTTTGATTTCCCATGAGAAGAAACTATGACAAAGAACTTTTCACAGTGTCTCCTTAGCTTTCAGGCCCATCCAGCACCTACTGCTGTGTCTAAATATTGAAAGAGCCATGGAAGTTCCACTCCATGTCATATACTCTGGGCAGATTTACTCATTTACCCTCTGGGCAGCTCTGTAAGGATATAGGGTCAGTTTCATTTCACAGATGACCAAACTTAGGCTCACACAGCCTAACTGGAATGAGGTTACACCTTTCACCCTCCCTAGAGGACCCTCACCAGCCTTGTTTTTAGAAGATGGGCTTCTAGGGCTTGAGAAATGGTCATATCACAGTCCCCTACTATTATAAACCCAAGGGCCTTCACTCCACAACCCCTCTGAGAGATAAAGATGACAGAGGGGATGACATCCCAGCCTTTAGGCCAAGCACATGAGTGTAGGGCCCCGTGAGTTGGAGGATCCCTGAAGTGGTGAGTGGATTCAAGTAGAAGCCTTGGGTCAGATGAGCCAAAGTGAAGGAAAGCAAGTGTACTTTATATTTCATCTCCTTAAATCCTAAAAGCTATTCTACTTTAAACCTTTCAGCCACAACTATGACCATTGTTCAGGTCAAGGCGCTGCCTTTATGTAATTCTGGGAGACCCCTTTGTTAACTCCTGATCAGCTTTTAACTCTGCAATATTCTAAATATTTATCATTTTCACTTGATATCACTAGGGCTCTAAATGCTCTCATCTCACCCCAGGCTTCCAGCAGTGTCACTTGTGGTACTGTCCAACATTTTTTTCTGTTTAAATCCTGACCAATATCTAAAGTCACATAATTGAAATTAAAAGTATTGTCAAAGTGAATATAACACGAAAAATTTATTAATACAAGGAAGATAACACTTTCAAACTAAATCTCAAATGCTGGGTTATAATCGATGATTTCTGAACCACAATCTGTATCAACATGACTGATAACCACTTTCAACAAAAATGTGCATTAGTAAATATGGGAATAATAAACATGTTTAAATAAAACATGTTTGGCATGAAATACGCCAAAACCATCAGTATTAATAAAGTATAAATGTAAATTCCAAGAATAACATTAAGTAGAAGAGGCAATTAAAAAAAATTAGTGCTGTGATTCCACTTTGGAAAAGGCTGCGAGAGTAGGTGAATATATTCACGTACACCTCACGTACCTACAGGGACACATCTGGAGACTGTGCACCATTCTCTTGAGAACAGACACTTTCCATCCTGAGGTTAGGAGTGTAGTGAATGAGAGATGCAGATTAATTTGAATTTATGAATAGACTTTCATATATTGTTTGATAGTCTATATTCTGGGGAAGAAGCATTTTGATAAATGCTTGTGAACACATTCACAAAAAATATGTATGATGGCTTCATAAATTTGAAAATGCATTTATTGTTCAATTGGAGCTAAAACAAAGTAGATAATAGTTGAATTAATGGTCTCATTAACTGTCTCATTTAACTTTATTACCAACAAAAGCACACACGCAGCTTTACCTTCAATACACGCAGGCGATGGAACTGACCTCAGTTGTAGATACCCCAGGAACTGATGAATATGGGAACATTGCCACCAGAAACAGAGTAATTCCAGAAAACTCTGATGCCTTCCTGCAGCAAAGATCCCAACTGCCACCTCCCTTCCCCTCGCTGATTTCCCTGGTCTGAGACACTGAGAGTCGCAATCTTGCTTCTGGCCACCAGATGGCAACCATATTTTTTTTTCTTTAGTAACTAAGGACTTGGAATCGTTTGTTTACGCGGTTCACAAATACCTTCCGTGAAACTGACATGTATAAAGTATAAATGTGAATTCCACAACAGTTCCATTTAAGGTTTACCCCAAATTTACACTGTATTTACTCGTGTCTTCCTTCATCACTGAAGGTAGAGGCATCCACGCTGCAGAGGG
>NW_003852643.1:596731-608295 GCF_000181295.1 Otolemur garnettii | reverse complement strand
CTGTCAATAATTATGAACCTGACAGAGCTGATCCTTCAAGGAGGACCCTGAGTGGCAAAGTAGGCCTATATTTATAATAGGGACAAGTAGCCACTGACTGACCACAGGTACACCCTTACTGTGAGTTCAGGCAACATACGGCTTTTTAACTTTGGGGAATTGCAGAGCTCACTGGAGCCAACCAATCAGAGCTCATCCATCTAGCCAATCAGCACTCAATTGTATGGACCAATCAGAACTCAGATTTAACAACCAATCGGCAATACACAACTTTCCATCCTTCAGCAATTGGCAATACACAAGTTTCGATCCTTCTTTTGCATAAACTGAGCAGATTGGCATCTGTGCGGTAACTTTCCCTATCAAATACAGTCCTGATCTTCCCTGGGAAATGCCTGCTAAATCTCATTTATGTGGAACAGGAATATGAGTGTCTAGGAGGCTAAAACTTTTTATTATTTCTCAAAATATTTGCTTTATGTATTTCTGTATCATATTTGTGTCCTAGACTGTGTATTCAAATGAGTTCCTTAATACAGATCAACAGGAAAAAAAAAAAAAAAAACTGGTCAGAATAAACGGTGTCCAAAAAGTCACTCCCACAGTTGCCATCCATAGGGAAAGTAGTAAATTGTAGTTAATTGTACCTTTATTTACAAAAGATTTATGGCAACATCTTACACAAAGATGGCCAACACATACAGAATATTCTGTAAATATTTTGTAAAATTTTGTAATGAATATTTTATAAATAATGAAACAGTTGCAATTTCCCATTTTTCCTTTGTAAGGATATGGGTAGCTTTTGGAATATGCTGGGAATTTGTTCTATTAACACCATTTCCTCTTTCATCCCTTAATTTCCTGTTTACTATTTTCTCTACCAAAAGGTGCTTTTCAGAATCATGAACGTTTGTAGAGAAAGAACTGTGGGCCAGGTCAACAAAAACTGCATTTCACTGTGTTAATGTATATCATCCTCATTGTTGCTGCTTGAAATTCTGGTTGCTGAGCATGACATACAAATATTTTTATGAAGTTTTTCTTGTGTGTTTATCTCATGCATACTGAATTATGTGAGAAATCATTTTAAAAATCAAGTAGGTACTTTTTATGGTGGCTTACATTTTTAAGTTCATTAAGGATTATCATGGGTACAGTGTTATAAGTGTGTAATAATTGGGTGCTGCAATAGATTTTGACTGTTCATTGGCACTCATTAGAAGAAATGGAGGATTGATGTTGATGTTTAGCCGGATCCTGCTAAACAAACAAATAACAACAACAAGGAAAAATAAAATAGCTGGGCATTGTGATGGATGCCTGTAGTCCCTGCTACAAGGGAGGCTGAGGCAACAGAATTGCTTCAGCCTAAGAGTTTGAGTTTGCTATGAGCTATGACGCCAAAGCACTCTACAAGTATGACATAGTGAAATTATCTCAAAAAATGAAAAACAGTGAAAGTGATATACTTAAATAAAATTGACCAAACAGTGAGCTTTAAAGCAAGTCATAACAAATTCCAAGAATGCTTTCAAGGAATATTAGCCCTTTCCGCAAATATAAAAAGCTAGAAATCAATTTTATTAAAATGGAGAATCTCTGACTCTTTTGGAATAAATACATACATATATATTTTTTATACTATATGTTATAAAATGACAAACCAACAAATAACGTAGGATCCCAAAGAAAACACAAAGGAAATTAAAAAACATAAAGGTAAATTGTAACATTCATATTGCTTGAGAAGAGGACATTCTATACTATTTCTCTTTATTACTAACCTTCCTCCTTTTCCAATTTCATGAAAGGTACAAGAAGCATATACTCCCAGCTCTGGATTCATTTTTTAAATCACTGTGATTAAAAACACACAAACCAAGACTTCACCTTGTTTCTCCTCAACCTCAAGGCTGAGTTTCCTGTGCAGGTTCTTACTGCTTTATCCTCAGCAACTGTCTAGCACTTTGGGCCATTGGCCAGGGCTCAGAGGCTGAAGGTGTCTTATTGGCTGAGGAATCACAGACTGGGGCTTGTGCTATCCTCCATGGAAGAGCACATTCATGCACAAGTACACAACATAGAGTTTTTGTTTTGAAAGCAAGATTATATATTGTGCAGACAAGAATCAGGTGAATAAGAACAAAAAAAAAAAAGAATTTCAGACTGGGAAGTTTGAAATACTACTAATTGTTTCCTTAAAATTTCATTTAGCTATTTCTATTATGTGCTTTTGACCTCACTAAGAAATATAAATAATTTTCCTACATATAAATGAAAAGATTTAATTTGGATTTCATAATTCTCATATCTTCTTTGACATATGATCTCTGGATAATTCTACTGTATACACGTAGAAGACTGGGAGAAAGGAAGATAACGAACGTTAGTATCAGAATAACTACAGCCTAAATGATTTTTTAAAAGGGTGACCTAGTAATACAACTGACAGAAATGATCATTTCTAAAGGGATTAAATGTAAAATCATTCAATGAAATTCATTAATGTCCTTTGAAACATATTGTACCCCAGATATAGAATAGTTTTGACAAAGTAAAGTTGATGGTAAAAGTGCCTCTGCAGGATGCCACCTGCCACATGCCCCACAATAGTAACCAGGCACGACCTGATACTTGCCCCCAAACTCTAGCAGCAGCCTTGTAGTGGGGCTACAGCTCTTTTGGGACAACTGTGGGTGGCTCTTAAAAGAGCTTTTGGGTCTTGGTGCTCAGGAATCCTGAGGCGGCTCACTTGCTGGTGGTGTACCAGATGACTGCCTTGTTGGCATGGGACACCATTGTCTTCCACAAGTGGATAATTTGTTTTGATTTCATAGGCTCACAGTTGGTGGGATTTACTCTACAATGAATGGTGCTTTGATCTCATCTATATCTGATTTAGATGAGATTCTGGACTTTAGACATTTCAGCTGATGCTAGATGCAGTTAAGTCATCAGGGACTGGCAGGGGAACAACATGGCTGATTATGGGCACCTTTAGCCAGAGGCTCCTGACCAGGAGATGTTTTGGACATATTTTCCCTTTAAACTGAAGGAGGGGAGCTCAGATATAAAAGAAAATAGGTAAGTACACATCATCTCAGCTGTGGCAAACTGTGACTCCAAGAAAGAGGATCCTAGTAAACAAATTCCAGGTACCAAGCCCAGCACCACCAGGACGAGAGACCCCTCTCCTAAGCATGAGACTTGCTGGACTCTCTCTGCAAGTGAGCAAGAGACAAAAGACCTCTCATTTTACCCCATGGGTGAGACCCACAAAATACCTGGTGTCCTCCCCCAGAGATGTCCCACCTCTGAACCTAGGTATCATCCTGCCGAGCATAAAACTAAAGAAATACTCTCCCTGAAATACTGAACTTTCAGCACACACTTACCCCCTTGCCTGAAGGTCTACCCTTTGCAGAACCCAGAATGTTTAGCTATTCCCTAGGAGTTTTCGGCATTGTAGAGATAAATGTGCAGAAACAGTAACTCAAGTGGAAGCAGGGGGACATGGGAAGAGAGGGCCTTTGGGAGAGAGTAACACGAGCAACACTGCCCTGCAGGTGGTGGTGCAGACCCCCATCTTCGGACTTTCAAGGGTGTAGCCCTCTAACAGCAGGTTAGGGCTGTCAAGGGCAGGTGAGCTAACCTGCATTTGGACTTTCAGGGTTGGAGCCACTGACAACCAGTTGGGACTTTAACAGCAGGGAGGCTGACCTCCATTCAAACATGTAAGGGTAGAGCCACAGACTCCCTGTTTAGATTAAAGGGTAGAGCTGCTGGCACCTGGTTTGGAATTTCAAGGAATGGCCACCAATGCCAGGTTTGGACATCCAAGGGCAGATAAACTGAGGGCCAGATTGGACTTACAAAGGTGGAGGTGTTGATGCCTTTGTGCTCACTGTGGCTAGTCATCTTTCCTGAATTGGTGATCTACCAGAGGGGATCAGGCTCCATCCCCTTGTGTTTGCTGGTTGGAACTGTCTGTGGATTTCCACTATTGGGATATTGGAGACCCTTTCAGCTCTCTCTATTGTGCAGCGATTGTTTCCAGGTCGATCTGTTTAGAAGTCTAGACCTGGGCTGTCCACCTGGGGACCCTCCAAGGTTGAGTGCTGGTTGTTTTAAAGTGGGAAAGGACTGAATCTCCTTCACCAGTTGTCACTAGTGAGGGATAATGCAATACAGATGCTTGTATCTCTTCCCAGATGACATACTAGCCTAATACCTCAACTTCTAAAGAATGGATAAAGATGGCTGATTTGAGCTCAGAGCTATCTTGAGTTCTCTTACTAAGCAGGTCTTCAGAGTCTTAGGCTAAATCTCTGAAAGGGAATTTTGTAATGCTGTAGGGGAAAACCATAGTCGCAAGCCCCAGCTCATTGGTTAAGGGTGGATTAACACTACTTCAGAGGGGGCCCCAATCCAATCTGACCCTACCACTTTAAATAGCCAAACTTTAGAAAATACTCATGGAGCAGAACCAGAGGAAGAATTCTGGAAATATGAATAATTAAAGTACATCAAATCCCCAAGGAATGACAAAGGATATAAAACAGAAGATGCCATTCATAGACAAATGACTGAAATGTCAGAAATAGAGTTCAGAATATTGATGGCAAATAAAATCAATGCAATGGAAGAAAAGTTGCAAATTGAAATTCAAAGACTAGTTCAAAAGGGGTCTTAAGAAATCAACGAATTCAAAGACAAAATCTCCAAGGATACAGACATAATGAGAAAATAAACAGCAGAACTTAAGGAAATGAGAAATTTATTCGAGGAGCTTTGTAATACAGTAGAATCCCTCAGTAATAGAGTGGAGCAGGCAGAAGAAAGGATCTCCAAAGTAGACGACAAAGCTTTTGAATGCTCCCAAACACTCAAAAGAGGCAGAGAAGTGGAGAGCAAAAACTAATCATTCCCTGAGAGTGTTGTGGGACCATACCAGAAAACAGAAAAAAGCAGGCATTAAAATTTTACTTGCAGATAAATTGGCTTTAAACCAACAAAGAAAGATAAGCATGGTCACTTCATATTTGTCAAGGGAAACATCAAACATGAAGTGATTACAATCATTAACTTTTATGCGCCCTACCAGAATACTCCTCAATTTATAAAGCAAACCCTAATTGATATGAACTAGATATCTTCCTGCACTATAATAAATAGTTGGAGATTTTAACACCCCTTTCACAGTTGTGGATAGATCCTCCAAGAAGAAAGTAAACAAAGGAATATTAGACTTAAACCTGACCCTAGAATAAATGGACTTAACAGAACTCTATAACATTTCATACTAATAAAACTGAATATACCTTCTTCTCATTAGCCCATGGATCATCCTCCAAAATTGATCGTATCTTAGGACACAAGTCTAACCTAAGCAAACTTAAAAGAAGACAAATTATTCCTTATTATCTTCTTGAACCACCATAGAATAAAATTTAACTCAAGATCAACAGGAATCTTCGTACTCAAACAAAGTCATGGATACTAAATAATCTTTGGCTGAATGATACCTGGGTCAAACACAAAATTAAGAAGGAAATCACCAAATTTTTGGAACAAAATGATAATGAAGACACAAATTATCAAAACCTGTCAGATATTGCAATGGCAATACTAAGAGGGAAATTAATAGCATTGGAAGCCTTAATCAACAAAACAAAGTCAGGAAACCAATAACTTAATGGGTCATCTTAAGCGCCTGGAAAAGAATATTCCAACCCCAAACCCAGCAGAAGAAAACAAAAAACCAAAAAATAGGGCAGAATTAATTGAAATAAAAAACTAAAGGATCATTCATAACATCTACCAAACAAAAAGTTGGTTTTTGGAAAAGATTAACAAAATTGATAAAACTTTGGCCAACCTAACCAGAAACAGAAAAGTAAAATATTTAATATTGTCTATCAGAAGCAATAACGGAGAAATAACAACAGACACCTCAGAAATTCAAAAAATCCTCAGTGATTACTACAAAAAAACCCTCTATTCCCAAAAATATGAAAAGCTGAAGGAAATGGACTAATACCTGCAATCATGCCGCCTTCCTAGACTCAGCCAGAAATAACTGAAAATTTTTAATAGACCTACATCAACCACTGAAATAGCATCAAATATATGAAATCTGCCAAAAAAGAAAACTCTAGGACCAGATAGATCCACATGAGAATTCTACCAAAAAGAAAAGAATATAACTCTGATGGATATGTTAATCAGTTCAATGTAAGCATTTCACATTGTATAAATAATCAGTACACTGAACCCCATAAATGCATCTAAGTACAGTTATATTTTAATAAACAAATAAATAAAATGATAAAAAATAAGCATCAGAATCTCTACTCATTTTTCTGCACCTTGCTTTTTTCACATAACAGTATATTCTGGAGATAACTACATTTCGGTGCACAGAGGATATCCCATTACTCCTTATATCTGCCTAGAACCCTAGGAGGAAGATTCACTTCAGGATTTTCGTGGTTTATATCTGTCATGTTTCCAGTCTTCTGGTTTTCAAGCTTTGTATTTGGGGAAAGAAAGCATTTTAATAAATACTTGCAATCAAAATGACAAAAGTAATCTGCAATGCATTCAATATTTCTAAAATGCATTCATTGTTCAATTTTATGGAGAAACAAAGTGGATAATTTTTAATTGATAAGGTGTGTGCTTCTTGTTTCATTTAACTTTATCGCTCCCATAAAAACAAATCCAGCATACCTACAATATAGGAAGAATATGGAACCAGTCTCGGTAATGTATATCCCAGGACATTACAGCTACAAAAAGTGGCTACAATGAGATGAACAATTCCAGAAAAGTCTGATAGCTTCTTGCAGTCAAGATCTTAACTTCCCTCTTCCTCTCTACTTCCCTTTACTGAAGCACCAGAACTAAAAACTCACAGCTGTAAACCTGAATATGGCCACCAGATGGCAACCGTGGCTTTCCGTTTTTTTGAGACCCAGCCTGTCTATTGCCCCTCCATAGGACGCTGTAACGTCAGAGCTCACAGCAAACTCAAGACTCCTGTGCTCAAGCGATTATCTTGCCTCAGCCTCCTAAATAGCTGGTACTCCAAGCGAGACCCGGTCTCGCTCAACCTCAGGCTGGTCTCTACCCGTGAGCTCAGACAATCTGCCTGCCTCAGCATCCCAGAGTGCTAGGATTACAAGCATGAGCCACCGCACGTGGCCCTCATGACGTTTCCTTTTTTTTTTTTATTATTATTATTTTTTTTTTTTTACTGAATGGTAACCGTGTACATTAATGCACTTCTGGGGTACAGTGTGGTGTTTTCACACACAATCCGAAACACTTCCATTGACGCTTCCTTTTTAATAAAAAAAAAAAATTGAAAAGAGTAACAGGACTCTGAATGGGTTGTCTACTATGGTAACAAATCTCTTTGGTAATATTCACATGTATATTAAAGCACTTCCATTGGTTGTTCACACCAAATGTACACTGCATTCATTCATCTCTTTCCTCATCAGTGAAGATTGAGGCATCCACATGGTAGAAGGCTCCCTCCCAGGGAACAGGGCATTTACCCTCCATTACCCATCCCTGTACAGGGTTCTCAGACTTTCTCCCACCCTCTATGGTCATCCTCTCTCCAAGACTATGGACACAGGTACCCAGGCCTGACTCAGAAGCACATATCCTCTCTCAGTCAGCTCCTACCTACCCCCAGGTTACCTTAAGTCTGTTGGGGACTGCCAAGGGGCACCAGAGAAACCTACTGTTTAATCCTATGGATGTCCCACTATATGGGTTTAGTCTCCTTTTACACTGTGAAGGAATGTGAACCTGAAAGATGCACTCATTCAGAATGGATCATAAGTAGTTAATTATGCCTTAATTTCAATGCTACCAAAGCAGCCATCTGCTTGACTACAAGTCACACATGTATCCTTAGGTTCTTGAAGACCCATAACTTTGGCTTGGCCCCTATAGCTCACTGGTTAGGGCACTGGGCACATACACTGGAGCAGGCAGGTTCAAACCCCGCCCCAGCCTGCTAAACAACAACAATTAGCCTGGTATTATGGTGGGCACCTATAGTCCAAGCTACCTGGGAGGCTGAGGGAAGAGAATTGCTTAGGCCTAGGAGCTTGAGGTTTGTGTGAGTTGTGACACCATGCCAGTCTACTGAGGGCAACATAATGATACCGCCAAAAAAAAAAGCTCAGCAACTGTAGCTCAACAGTTAGGGTACCAGCTACATACACTGGAGCTGGTGGGTTTGAATCCAGCCCAGGCCTGCCAACCAACAATGGCAACTACAACCAAAAATAGCGGGGCGTCCTGGCGGGTGTATGTAGTCCCAGCTACTTGGGAGGCTGAGGCAAGAGAATCACTTAAGCCCAAAAGTTTGAGGTAACTGGGAGCTGTGATGGCAGGGCACTCTACTGACGGTGACATAGTAAAATTCTGTCTCAAAAAAAAAAAAAACACAAACAAAAACACAACTTTTTTGAAATGTTTAAATGATGGTGCCAAGAGTGAATGCTGCAGTAGGAGTAGAAAAGTTTAGGTCAGCTTTACTGAAAGGGCAGATAACAAATCTGGGCAGTGCAAACATGGCAGACACACCGCTTTTATAAACAACCGCTTTTTTGTAAGTGACCGCTTTTATAGGGGGTGAGAGAATTCCAGAGCTTACCTTTAAAGTAAGGGTCTTGTGGCATAAACTTCCTGGGGAGGGAGGAATTAGCCAGATTCTTTGTCTTTCTCCTAGGAGGAGAGAACAAGGAGGGGGTGGGGGAAAGGACTTGTGTGAGCCTGCATTAGGGCCCCAAATATTTTTAACTTACAAATGATCAGAGCGTGCCTCCCTGACATCAGCCAATCACGACTTACCTGCGTTAACCATTCAGGACACAGCTATATTGACCAATCAGAACTGTGCTGCCTTAACCAATAGAACTAAGAAAGTTTCAAAACCTAATTTGCATAAACAGCCCAGAAAATCAGGACAGAAACATTTGTTTTACAATTCAAGCCTCACATTGTTCTCTGGAGTGTGCCTGGTTTTACCTGTGATTGCATCATGTGTACAGTAATAAAGTTTCTTTCCTCCAGATCGCTTTTCAGAGAACTTTTCTCAAAAACGCTTATCAGTTTTGCAGACAGAATCATTCAGAAAGTAGGTTCATAAACTAGGTTTAAAGGGAGCTGTCGGTTGTTTTTTGTTTGTTTGTTTCTTTCTTTCTTTCTTTTTTGTGGCCATATACCCTTGTACTTCTTTGCAAAGGTTAAAACAGAGGAGCTGGGTTCCTGTAACTCAGCGGCTAGGGTGCCAGCCACATACACCAGAGATGGCATGTTCGAATCCAGCCCAGGCCTGACAAACGACAATGACAACTGCAGCCAAAAAATGGCCAAGCACGTGGCGGGCTCCTCTGGTCCCAGCTACATGGGCAGCTGAGGCAAGAAAAAGGCTTAAGCCCACTAGTTTGAGGTTGCTGTGAGTTGTTATACCACGGCACTCCACCCAGGGCAACATAGTGAGACTCAGTCTCAAAAAGGGGCGGGACACAAATACAAGCGGGTCCTTAGCTAACAAAAGTAATCAATGTAACCTGGTTCTGTGTACTCTCAATGAATCCCCAAGAATAAAAAATTAAAAGTAAGAAAACGGAGGTATGATGATTGCCAATTGCCCCTCCTGTTGGAAGCCTGAATTGCCGCTAGAAAATCACTGAACAAGACAGTGGGAGGGAGTTCCCTACAGAGTTTTGTTGTACTTTGTTTGGAAACAAAGATATTTGCAGTGTCTGATAGCTTCCAGACTGGTCAATTGTTTACTCTGCTAAAGAGAAAGCTTTATGTGATAGCACTAAAATGTTCATTTTTATTTTAATGCTGTGAGATCCATGAATAAATACCAATACACATACAATTTTCTAGCCCACATTTGCCTTTATAATGACCTTGGATGAAAATATAGTTGCATAATAACATCTTTAATTACTTCACCATAAAATGTTAATATTTTAAAATAAACCCATGGTTTCATCATAGGGTGCCCTCAACTTTTTCCCCCAGTACCTTGTAAGTATTAGGTTCCCTGACCACAGTTAAGTGCAATTACTATTACAGAGATTAGTATACTTAATACTCACTCCTATATATGAAAATACCCTTCTTAACTTTTCATTACAAGTTCCCTAAGTCCTTTCAAAACACTGGAAACTATAACAATTTTTCTTAACATTGTCAATCCAAAATACTCTTAGTACTTTATATACCTAGTAAAGTTCTTGTTTCTACACCCTTCAGAAAACTAAGAATGGTAGCTAATTCCATAGGCAAATATCATCAATCAACTCTGTCTTCATTATTGTCCTCCAGGTTGCCTACCTAGAATTCCCTCTTAACGGATGTAACAATCAATTTTCACAACCCAAACTTATTCAAAGTCCTCTAATAGTCTCTATTGTTATGTAGGGAACAGGGTACAAAGGTGGCCATGAAAGTAGAGGTGGTGCCTGAGGATAGAGAGTGGGAATCAAACATAATGCAGGAAGGAAACCACAATATCAGGTGTTTATGGCTAGAGAATTTTCCCTGACTAGGAACTGGGAAATACAAAGCTCCTGAGGACTTAAGTGTCCTGGAGCTCATTACCATCTAATTGGTATTATACTTGTGCCCCCCGGGCAGATTTTCATAAGAGATTATGCCAAGACACATGATTAGGAAAGAAATTGTTATATAACCACAATCTATTGTATAACCTCAACAACTCAGTCACTAGAAGGCAGAAAACAGCAACCAATCCTATCCAGGAGACAGGCAGAATAAACTAGTGAACATGTAGGTTGGACTGTGGGTACTAAGCCATCCCGGTCTTCTCCACTCATGAAGAATGATCCATCTGTCCCTCTGAGAAGTACTCTTATTTTGCACTAAAAGCTGGGTGTGTGTGGCTCAATGCCTGTAGCACAGTGATTACAGTGCTAGCCACATACACCGAGGGTGGCAGGCACTGTAAGCCAGGCTCAGGCCAGCTAAAAACAATGACATCTGCAACAAAAAAATAGCCAAGTATTGTGGCCAGCACCTGAAGTCCCAGCTACTTGGGAGGCTGAGGCAACAGAATCACTTAAGCCCAAGAGTTGGAGGATACTGTGAGCTGTGATGCCGTAACAATTGACCAAGGGCAACATAGTGAGACTGTCTCAAAATTAAAAAAAAAAAAAAACTGGGAACTGGGTGTGTGAGATTGCTTTGAACATGTGATCACTCCATCATCAGCCCAACTCAATGCCAGTACACATTCCTAACAACCAAGGGCCAGGAAACAGAATAACACTGTAATCTCTAGGGGTGTCCAAATGTTTTTTTCTCTCACACATTGGAAAAATAAGAGCTGTCTTGGGCCACATAGTAAATACAGAAACACTAACAAAAAGTGACTACCAAACAAATCAGGTATGTGCATACTTTTTGTGTTATCTGTGGCTCAAAAGAGTTAGGGTGCTGGCCACATATACTGGAGGTGGTGGGTTCAAATCCAGCCCCCGCCAAAAAAAAAAAAA
>NW_003852643.1:588106-595985 GCF_000181295.1 Otolemur garnettii | reverse complement strand
AAAAGAAAGTGTAGTTACAGAGAACAAAGTAAACCCGTGTCTATAATAGAGAAGGTGCCTGGGAAAGTATCCCCTGCTGCAGGCAGCGTGAACAAGAACTGGCAGCTAGGTTAGTCACAAAGATAAGCAGATGTGAGGTTTCACCAGAACTTAATACTTGTGTGACCTCTAGTCAGCTAATGGCCTTTTGGTTCCAGTTTAAACTTAGGCCCAGGTTACCACTCAGAAATCATCTTGAGGGATTGGCTCTTTCAAGGCTCAGAGGTAAAGAAAGAGAATTGTCAGAATGGTAGTGTTTATGATTAAATTTTACCCACATCCTTACCAAAGTCCTGGAGTTATCCTCGCAAAAGGTACATTGTTGGTGCAAAGGGTGTGCACCTACATAGTCCTCCAGTAACCACTACCACACTGACACCCATAAATGTACTGTAAATTGGACTCCACAAGAGAACTCATGTGAGAACTCAGGGGAGTGATAATGCTTATATTCTGGCATAGGGAAGGCCCTAGATTGTGGTCCCAACTCTGAAGCCACTGCCCAAACTGGGAGATGTCAGAAAATCATATGAAAACAGAATTTTATGCAAGTTAAACCAAAAGAAAAATCTGAGCTGGGTTTACTTAGAAAAGGTTGATGCTTGGAGGAACACATGGCATAGTTGTCAAGGCTGGGATACAGTATAGTTTTATATAATTCATGTTTATAAATGTCATATACATTATGGCCTTTGTACAGAGTTTAACTGTGGTAAAACCTAAGTCCAGAGAACTACCACATTTTTAACAGCCTTTTCCCACTATGTTGTAATTTACATATAATAAAATAAAGGCATTTTAAAGGTAGAATTTTATGGTTTGTAGTAAAGAACCAGAATTGTACCACCATCACCATAAAATAGTGTAAAACATTTCCATCATTGAAACAATTGTGTTCTGCCTGAATACAGGTAAATTTGAACACACTTACACTCCAAAGAACTATAAATATGTTTTATGTCTTTCTGGATCTGCATATACTAAACGTGTTATATAAATTGAATCATACTGTATTCGGTCTCGTGCATCTGGCTTAATTCCTTTCACATAATGTTTTCAAGGTAGATCTGTGTTGCACCATGTATCACTACTTCATTTTTTTTTTTTTATTGCTGAATAATGCACCATATTTGACTCATCAATTGACAGGAGTTTGGGGGGAAAGAGGCTATAAAAGCTAAAGTGCCCAGTTTCTACTCAAAAACCTTATCTCTAGGGTAGAATTACTGACAATACAATCCCCAGTGATAAGCTTCTCTTGTTAGCCAACTACTAAGAGAGGAGTGGATACAGCATTTCACACAACCCTGTTTATTTGGCTACAGCCATAAATCTTCTTTACCTGCTTTATACCCCCTACATACAAAGCCTGAGTACTTAACTTCTCTCTGCCAGAATTCCCACTTTTGTGCTGGCACTTTTCCACCTGGAAAAGTAAAAAAATCAAAAACACACGGGAAGTACAGGTGGCTCAAATGAGTAGGGTGCTAGCTTCATATGCCAGAGGTGGTGGGTTCACACCCAGCCCTGGCCAAAAACTGCAAAGGAAAAAAAAATCAAAAACACACAAAACATTTTTTTTTTTCTTGTTTCCATCCCAGTCTTTGTCTGAAAAACTCATTCTCAAAATTATCAGCGGTGTTCAGTTGTGGCTTGTATTCATCTTTTGTTATTAGTATATATTGAAGATTACAATATAATTACCCTAATTTTACGTTCTTATAGAATGCATACATTTTTGGCACCTTCTATATGAATTAACATGTCACTGTTTCTTGTGAATTGTGGCCCTTAGCATTATCAACTGTACTTTTTCATCTCTTTAAATTCATTTTGGTTTCAATTCTATTCTCTCAAATATCAAAAATAGCCAATGTTTTCTTGTAATGAGCAATCATTTAGTGCCCACTAATTCATATGTCATTAACTTATCTGAATTTATTTATTTAAGAAATATCTCCTGAAAAAGCATAGTTTTGGATTGTGCTTCAATAGGAAATACCTTTTGTGTAATAGATGAGCGAAGCCCATTGAACTTTATTGGTATAATCAAAGTCTTTGGGCATTTAGAAACAGTTTCGTGTTTAAAAACACAAATTAGATGCCATGGCACGCTACCAAGGGCAACACAATAAGACTGTCTCAAAAAATATATGGACAAAATTTTTAAAAGTTGGAAGATAAAACACACACACAAAAAAAATTCATGGGCCTGCTTCTTAAGAGAGGTACTTGGGCCTTCCAAATTCTAAAAACACAAATTATATAGTCTTTCACTAGTTCATGTGTTTTCTTTGAGTTCTCTATTTAGTATTTAGGATGTTTATTGCCTTACTTCAGTGCTTACTTTTACATCAATTCCTCAACTATACTACTTAATACTTTTGATATGAAATTTACCCTTATTAATGAATGGTCAAATGGTAGAAACAGATAATTCACATTTTTAAAATGTGAAGTAGGACAATTAAGTTCTGAAACTCACCTTAGAAAAAGTGCTACCTACCCAATTGCTGAATATCACTACAGTCACCAGAGGGACAAAGGGACTATGCTGAACATGATCCTTGGGATATTCAGCAGTGAAATATGTAGCACTTTTTCTAGGATGAATTCGAGAATTTAATTGTCAGACTTCATTCTTACATATGAAATGTTCACAAATATGCCAAATTAACTAAAGGAATGCAAACTAATATCCTAGGTTATCATGATGACTGAGAAAGGAAAACAGCTAAAATATATGTATTGATAACTTTGGGAAAAATCATACATAAGTGAACATATTTTGTGTAATACAGTAAGTAATGTGTAGAACTCCACTCCTGCCTCTTAAGAGAAAGATCTGTGGATTCCTGCAGTGGTGAGTTACCCTTGGTGAATCTGAACTTGCTCATCCATAACACAGACATAATAAGATCTACTTTAGAGACCATTATGAGTATAAATGAAAAAACTTATGGAAAATATATGATACATGACTATTCAATAAGTATATATATATAGTCTCCCCTGTGATCTACCTCTTATAACAGATAACTTAAATAGGAACATTTCACAGAGATCAATGAGATTTTAACCATCAGGGAAAAGAATGTATATATATTTATATAAAGTATAAGCTTTGGTGCCATTTCATTGCAGGATGAGCTATCTGAGGATGGTGAAAAGAAGGAGGCAAATTATTGCCTTGTTACACTTTTCTGCTGTCCTTCCTTACCATCCTTTCTTATAACCTGTGTGGACACTGAAATAGCAGCTTCACACTGAGGCCCAGAGAGGAGACAGTACAGAATGACAGAGCAGAAAGATGGGTCTGCCATACAACACACCAAAATCAGGGTTCCTAGGTCCCCAATACCAAATCTGACCTTGTATGCAGGATCAAGGAAGGACCACTTCCCCTGTGCTGGCCTCGGCCCTTACACAGGAAAAGATTATTTATCACACTGCTTAGAGACATGAGCTGAATGACTCAAGTTTTCTCCTCCTCCCCATCCCACCTCAGGATTCTCCCCTTCTGGAAGCTCTGGTCCTGAACCCTGGGCTATTTCATGGAAACACTACCCCTATCCCTCCCCTGTGGCAGTTAGACTTAAAAGGGGGAGAGGGCCTAACAAGGTGGGTAAGCAGAGGAACCTGATGTCAATTTAAGGGGCTTCATTTAGGACACTGCAGAGAGAAAAATGTCATAAAACCACTTTCATCTTACACTAAAATTAAGTCCTGGGATGTCGAGACATTTCCTGACTCCTGAAGACAAGGTTCATTGGAGGGACATGCTTGTCCTTCTTCAGGGTGTCTGCAATTTTCTGAAGCTCCCAGTTGGGGGTCTCATATTGAAAAGGTTATGCATTAGTTCTGGGACCACCTTAGTTCCTGATATCCTTGGCTGATGCTGACACCAGCCATTCCCTGTGGTTAGGGCTGATGATATTTAGTCTAATTATAATTTGCATGTTCAAAACCAACATACTTTTGTTACAGATAAAATGAAAAACTTAGG
Source organism: Otolemur garnettii (assembly GCF_000181295.1). Classification (NCBI taxonomy): domain Eukaryota; kingdom Metazoa; phylum Chordata; class Mammalia; order Primates; family Galagidae; genus Otolemur; species Otolemur garnettii. The sequence goes on along the minus strand of NW_003852643.1, from coordinate 591,940 downwards.
AAAGCAAAAATAAAATCATTAGAAACTATTAAAAATCTTCTGCTTACATAGAAACACTATTAACAGCTGAATGTATATAATAACTATATACAGCTGTATATAATTACTATATACAGACATTTGTCCCTTCATAGTGAGAATAAATTGTGAACTGTAAGGGGATTTCCTGATTGTGCAAACATAATAGTGTGCATTTGCACAAACCTAGATAGCACACAGTGACTATATGGTGTATCCCACTACTCCTAGACTATAAAGGTATAGCTTGTTACTGTACTTAAGGCTATAGGCAACTGCAATACCATGGTAAGCATTTGTATATCACAACATGTCTAAACATGAAAAGGCCCAGTAAGAATGTAACATAAGGGATGAAAGATAGTACAACTGTACAGGATAATTCCCATGAATGCAGCTTGCAGGACTGAAAGTTGGACTGGGCAAGTCAGTGAGCAAGTGGTGAGTGAATGTGAGGCCTAAAGCATTACTGTACACAACTGTACAATTTACATAATAGATAACCGTACATATAGGCTACACTAAAATTAACAAAAATTATTTTTTCTTCAAAAAACATTAACCATAGGTTACTGTAACTTTTTTTACTTGGTAAACTTTTTCATATTTTTACCTTTTTGAGTTTTTCATAATAATCCTGAGCTGAAAGTACAAACGCATTATACAGCTGTACAAAATATTTTCCATTTTTACATCCTCTTTCAAACCCCTTCCTTTATTAATTTCTGGCATTTTTTGAACTTTGTTGGTTAAAACTAACACACAAGCAAACACACACACTAGCCTCTGAGACTACACACGCTTAGGATTGTCAACATCACTGTCTTCCACCTCCAAATCTTGTTCAACTGGAAGGTCTTCAACAGTATGGGCTGTTATCTCCTAGGATAACCATGCCTTCTACAATACCCCACGAAGCACCTGCTCAGGCGTTTTACACATAACTTTTCTAAATATACGCCAAGAGTACATTCTAAAATAATGATGAAATGTATAGTATAATAAATACATAAACCAGTGGCATAGAAGTTTCTCATAAAGAATTATGTGCTGTAAATAACTGTATTGCTTTATAGGACTGGCAATGCAGTAGGTTTCATACCAGCACTGTCACAAATTCCAGAGACATGTGTCCCCCACGATGATCACAATAGCTATCAAGTCACTAGGCAATAAGAATTTTTCAGTTTCACTCACATCTTAGGAGACCACTGTCACTTCTGGGGTCCATCGTTGACATGTTGTGTGATACATGGCTCAATATGGTTTTCATAAATTTTACTATGCAAATATAACTCTGCATATTTAAGAATGCCGTAGGATGATGTTTTACTTAGAATTGTACAAACTGGTTTCTGAAACTCACACCATAATGTGAATGGAAATATATGCCAGCCAAAATAACTTCACATAATAATAAAAGTGGCAATATGTTAACGTTGATAAAAATGTTAATATTTATTTCCAGCTTCTTCAGTTACTGACACTGTTGTAAGGGCTAAACCTATGCTGACTTACTTAAACCTCCGTACAACCTCAGAGGACGAGCTATTGTTGCTTGACTTTAAGTGTAAGGGAAGTGAGGGACAACCAGACCAGGGCCAACAAGTGCAAAAGCTTAGATACTAACACAGGTTGTGTGGCGCCAAAGTCCCTGCATCTCACCAGTATGTGCACCTACCTCTGACAGGAGAAGATCAACTTTACTGTTCATCAGGACACAGCACAATGAAACAAATTAAATTCCATGTTTCTTCTCAGGTAACTAAGCATAAATTTAAAATACTGATAGCAATCTGTGTGATTTTCAATTCCAAACATTATGCTCAGTAATGTTGTAGAAAATGCTCCCCCAACATCTGGCCTCCCTTCTTGTACCTCAGTGTTGTTCCCCTTCTACAATGACTGGCTTTCTTGTCGTTGGCGACACATAATGCTTATATTGCTCAGGCATTTTAACATTTTGTGGAATTCAAGAACAAAAATGCTTACTATAGGCAAAAATAGATGACAGATAAAAAACTTGCTCCAGGGTGGCACCTGTGGCTCACTGAGTAGGGTGCCAGCCCTATATACTGAGCGTGGTGGGTTCAAGCCTGGTCCCGCAGAATAGATGGGCATTGTGGCGGGCACCTATAATCCCAGCTACTCTGGAGGCTGAGGCAAGAGAATGGCATAAGCTCAGGAGTTGGAGGTTGCTGTGAGCTATAACGCTACAGCACTCTACTGAGGATGACAAAGTGAGACTCTGACTCTAAAAAAAAACAAAAAAACAAAAACAAAAAAAACTTGCTCCAAATGCTACCATCCCAAAATAAGCACCTATAATGATTTTGGGGGGACCAAAATCACCACTGAGAGACCACCATACACACATGTATAAACAAAGGAGTGTCTTTATTCAAGAATATGCCTGGGTCACTCCACTCTACAGCTTAGCAGCAGTGGGGTGACCCTGAAATGAAGCCAGGGGAGGTTTTTAAAGTGTATACAGGAATTTCATTGGACGTTGTGTCAGGAAGGGGTTGCCATTGACCGAGTTGTTGTCCAGAGGTGCTTGGTGCCACCTGATAGGCCAGGGATGCTATAGGGTAGGTTTATGGTTAGGGACATTCCAGAGGAGGGTTGTTTGTCCACTTCTGATAGGCTGGCTCCACCTGGGCTGATAGGCCTTGCTCAGAAGTGCAGAGGGGTGACACCTGTTCCCTTCTGATAAGCTGGTTCTATCTGGGCTGATTGACCCTGCCCAGAAGGTGTGTTGCTATGGTTTCTCTTGCAATGGGCCTAAGTTTTAAAACGGAGCCTTACTAACAAAATGGAGTTACTGCAGCCTCTTCAATTTCACCTACATTATATTCTTCCCAAAGTTTTCTTGTGTGTGTGTGTGTGTATGTGTGTGTGTATATATATATATACATATATATATATATATGCCTCTGCATGCATTTACAGATTTACATACAAAAGATACTTCTTGAATTTAGTTTTATAACTTGTTTGTCTCACTGTAATAGGTTAAACTGTATCCCCCACTATATTTCAACCCTAAACCTGCCATACCTTATTTGGCAGGGTGGTCTATTCAGATACAATTAAGCTAAAGAACACAAGATGTGATACCTTTCAAAGAGAAAGGAAAGGGAGATTTGACACACAGAGAAGAAGACCAGGGAAGGTGGAGACAGAGATGGAGAGATGCTTCCAGAAAACAAGTAAAGCAAGCGCCACCAAAAGCTGGAAGGGGTAGGCAAGGATGTTCACCTTGAGTTTAGAAGGGAGTATGGTCTTGGGGCCATGGGTTCTCAAACTTCTTAAACAGGGGGCAAGTTAACTGTCCCTCAGATCGTTAGAGGGCCGGACTGCGGGCCTCCGGATCAGTCGGCTATCAAACAGGACAGACAGCGGCAGCAAAAATACCCAGCAGGCGAGATAAATGTTCTAGGTGGGCTGCATGTGGCCCACAGGTGGTAGTTTGAGGATGCCTGGTCCTGCCTATATCTTGGCTTTGTTCTTCTCATGTTTGTTTCCTACTTCTGAAATGTGAAAAAACAAATTTCTCTAATTTGTTATGGCAGCCCCAAGAAACTAAAACATTCACTAACAACATATTACAAATGCCATGTCTTGTGAAGAAAAATTACTTTATATCCTAGTTTCTCATGCCTATAGTGATACCAAAGCCAATAAAATATATGACAGGAAATTTTAAAAAGTATAATTTCTTGGGCTCGGCATCTATAGCTCAACCGGCTAAGGCGCCAGCCACGTACACCTAAGGTGGCGGGTTCAAATCCCCAGCCCGGACCCGCCAAAACA
>NW_003852643.1:585002-587800 GCF_000181295.1 Otolemur garnettii | reverse complement strand
TGGGAAATGTACTTGCATTTGTGTCCAGTACCTCATCTCCAGAAACTGTCAGAGATGTGTTGTTAAGTGAAGGAAACAGTCTGCACAATCCTGCATATTTGAGGAGGTCATTTAATGTAATGCTAGTCGCATTCATACATTTGCAGTGAAAACGTGACCTAGTGACAAAAATGTGGGTTGTGATATGGGTGTAACACGATCATTGCAATAATGGGACAGAAGTCATAATGCAAGGTAATAAGGAGTCAGTGGGAAGTGAAGAATGTAAACAGGGAATATAGGAAAATCTTTTTGATCCATAGAATTTGATAGAGAAGAGAGAGACTTAGACATAAGGACAGTTATAATTATAGAGACAAGGATGCTGGATAAATGGGGATGAAAAGTTTAAGAAGGAATTTTTCTATTAATCTCCCATTCTTTGAAAATATTCAAGTTAATGTGAAACAGCCATCTCATCTCATTTTTATACCTTGCAGTTGCCCAAGTATTTATTTCCTTTCTGATCTTCTATAGCCACTTTGGGGCACATGTCATGCCTCCAATAAAACAATGGAATTTTAAGCTCAATACATACATACTCATTAGTATATAAAGGATTAGAAAATAAAGGAAGGGAAAATTGTGAGAAAGTTAATGGTACTAACAGTTGGTATTTTGGCTCTCAGAGAGACAGTCATAGTGAAAATCCTGGTGTGATGAGGCTGGGTAATGCATGATGTGAGTGTCCTGCACTGGTAACTGGAGGATGTGTCTGGAATATTGCTTTAAACATATACTAGTAACATACTGAGCATTCCAAGAGCTGTAATTAGGCAAACACCAAAGATGACAGAGGAGATGAAATGCTGGCCTTTGTGAAAAGACACCTGGGTGCAGGGCCCCATAACTTAGCTGATCCCTGAAGGGCTCAGTGGCCTCAGTCAGTAGTTCAGGTGTTGGCCTTGGGTAAGGTGAGCTTGACAAGAGGGAGCTAACATGTACTAAGATGTACTAACCGCTGTAAGCAAGTGTACATTCTATTCCATCTCCATTAATTCTAACAGCTGTTCTCCTTTACTCCTTACAACGAATATTATGACCATTGTTCAGGTGAGGATGCTGCCTTTAGAGGAGTTTATAGAAATATCTCCTGAATAGCTTCTAACTTTGCAATTCTCTAAAGTTTCATTAGTGTTTCTTGGTGACTCCATGGCTCTCAATAGTCTAATCTCCACCAGGCTGACAGGAAGTGTTTTCCTTGTGTTCTCCAACATTGTTCTTTTTAAATTCTAACCTGTCTAATTTTAAACTCAGATTACTTAAATTTAAAAGACATTATAAATGAAATAACACTATACCCCTGTGTTAACACGAGAGAAAGGTACTTGCAAACTACAATTCAGATATTGGATTATTATCAATGATTTGTGAATCATATTCTGTAAGAGGCCTGGCATCCATTTCCACAGAAATTCTCAAGAAAATATACATGAATAATAACCATGTTACACTATGCTAATACTACAAGTACTAGTAAGGTAAAACTACAAATTCCAATCATATTACTGAGTAGAAAAAAATAATTTCGAAAAAAGAAACTTACTACCTTGACCACACTTTTTCAAGGGACTGTGAGAGTAGGTGCGTATATTCACATACCCCACAACTACAGGGATACCTCTGGAGAGTATGCACCATTCTCTTTACAACCAAAGCTTTCCTGCCAGAGAGTAGGAATCAGACCAGTAACAGATGCAGATTACTTTCAGTTTAAAAATCTATTTGCATAGAATGATTGAAACTTTGTATTCAGGGAAAAAAATTAGCAAAAGCCACTACACAGATTGACAAAAAGTATTATGCATTTGTTCATTGATTTAAATGTGAATTCTTCATTCAAATTTATGGTGAAAGGAAGAGGGTCAAAATTGAGTTCATAACGTGTGTGTTTCTCTCTGTCTCATTTCACTTTATCACCAGAATAAACAGACGTTTGGCTTCATATTCAAGGCAGGCCAGTGTCAGAACCAATATCAGTTTTAGATACCACATGAAATGATGGATACAGGGGAATTGCTACCATGAGCTGAATAATTCCAGAAAAATACTTTCTTGCAGCCAAGATCCCAACCTACCCCCTCCCCACGCCTTACTGAGTGCCCTAGTTGGGATGCTCAGAGATGCAATCTTGGATCTGGCCACCACAAAGCACCCACATCTATTTAGGCTTTTCTTTCTGAAGAAACAAACCCCACATTTTGTAAAGAGTAGCAAAGGATATGAAATGGTTTCTTTACTGAGTTAATAAATCTCTTTGGTAATATTCACATGTATATTAAATAAGTTCCATTTGTCGCTTACCCCAAAACTAGGGTTCATTCTCTGATGTATCCTTTCTCTCATCACCATAGGCTGAGGCATCCACACTAAAGAGGGCTCGCTCCCAGGGAATAGGTTGCTCACTGGCCATTACCACTCTTGTACAGGCTTCCCAAAACTTCTCTCACCCCTTTCCCAGGCATCCAATCTCCAGGACTATGGAAACAGCTGCCCAGACCCAACTCTGACATCCCCATCCTTTCTTACTCACCCTCTACCTACCCTGAGTTGCTCTATGCTTGCTGGGGATTGCCAAGGTGCACTAGGCCTGCCAATTGTTTAATCCTAAGGATGCTCCAGTATATGCACTTAGTCTTCTATTACACCGTGAAGGAATATAAACCCAAAAGATCCAGACATTGAAGATGGATCCTAACTGGTTAACTGAGCCTAAATTTAAAACACAGCCAAGGAGTCACTAGCTGAATACAGGTTAC
>NW_003852643.1:582894-584676 GCF_000181295.1 Otolemur garnettii | reverse complement strand
TGCAGTCACATTAAAGGAGCTTTGCCTTCTACCTACCCACTGAGAAAACTAGGTAACAAGAGATTCAGAGGCAACTATTCCTGGCATGAGCAAATCTGGCAGGATCCTTACTCACAATGGAGGAAAGGGAATCAGGCCCTACTGCCTTCCGCTCTAACATATCTGGCTGAAACCCTGAGGGAATGCTGCATGGAGTTGCTCTATGAACTGGGTCCCCACTGCTGACACCCAAATACACACAAATAGAGTACAATAGTTGTTCACAAGATTGAGGACTGGAAAAAATGGAGAGATGTATGTATGTAATAAAGTACAAACTAGCAGTTAGTTTAGAAAAATACAATTTGACACTGAATGTACAAGAGCATGGCTATAATACTGTCACATATTTAAAAATTTCTTAAAAATAGATTATTTTTGTCTTCCAACACTTATACACAAGCATGCACACACACTCACACAAAGGTAACTATGGAAATGATGGATATGCTGCATTGCTTACCTGTAATAATTGTTCCATAAAATATATGTACATCAAAATATGCTGTATTCTTTCAATGTATATAAGAACAAAAAGTAGGGAAAATAATCTAGCAAGACACAAACACACAAGGTTCTTAATCAATCAGCAAACAAGCTACACATGAAACCTGTTCCAGGGTCATCTGCAGCCACTTCCATAAACTGTGGGATAATGTCTGTTGCTCAGGGTCTGCAAATACTTCACGAGCTTATTCATGAATATTCACATTTAAAAAAATGAAAAATGATAGTGATACTGGATTTTTGACTTTAGATTTCCAGGTTATTGGTCTCAACAATTCAATGAATGAAACAAAGGACCACAGGATGGACAGTAAGTTAGGTTTTCTTTACACAGGTATTATTACAGATCTTACAAAGAGCCAAACCTTGCAGAACAGGATAACATAGGTTTCATATCAGTGTTACAGCTCATAGAAAGAGCCAAAGTTCCTTGCAGGGCAGGATAGAAAAGTGTCACAGCTCTTACAAAGAGCCAACACTCCTTGCACGGCAGGATGCAAAAGTGTCACAACTCTTACAAAGAGCCAACACTCCTTGCACGGCAGGATACAAAAGTGTCACAACGCTTACAAAGAGGCAAGGCTCCATGCACGGCAGGATACAAAAGTGTCACAACTCTTACAAACAGCCAAAGCTCCTTGCCCGGGAGGATACAAAAGTGTCACAGCTCTTACAAAGAGCCAAAGCTTCTTGCACGACACGATACAAAACTATCACAGCTCTTCCAAAGAGCCAACGCTCCTTGCACGGCAGGATACAAAAGTGTCACAGCTCTTAGAAAGAGACAATGATCCTTGCAGGGCAGGATACAAAAGTGTCATAGCTCTTGCAAAGAGCGAACGATCCTTGCGGGGCAGGATACAAAATTGTCACAGCTCTTACACAGCCAATGCTGCTTGCACGGCAGGATACAAAAGTGTCACAGCTCTCACACAGCCAACGCTCCTTGTACGGCAGGATACAAAAGTGTCACACCTCTTACACAGCCAACTCTCCTTACACGGCAGGATACAAAACTGTCACAGCTCTTACACAGCCAACGCTCCTTGCACGGAAGGATACAAAAGTGTCACAGCTCTTCCAAAGAGCCAACACTCCTTGCAGGGAAGGATACAAAAGTCTCACAGCTCTTACAAACAGCCAAACCTCCTTGCAGGGCAGGATACAAAAGTGTCACAGCTCTTAAAAAGAGCCAATGCTCCTTGCACGGCAGGATACAAAAGTGTCACAGCTCTT
>NW_003852643.1:577773-580810 GCF_000181295.1 Otolemur garnettii | reverse complement strand
ACGGCAGGATACAAAAGTGCCACAGCTCTTACAAAGAGCCAAAGCTCCTTGCACGGCAGGATACAAAAGTGTCACAGCTCTTACAAAGAGCCAACTCTCCTAGCACGACAGGATACAAAAGTGTCACAGCTCTTACAAAGAGCCAACGCTCCTTGCAGGGCAGGATACAAAAGTGTCATAGCTCTTACATGGAGCCAACGCTCCTTGCACGGCAGGATACAAAATTGTCACAGCTCTTACAAAGAGCCAAATCTCCTTGAACGACAGAATACAAAAGTGTCACAGCTCTTACAAAGAGCCAACCCTCCCTGCAGGGCAGGATACAAAATTGTCACAGCTCTTACAAAGAGCGAATGATCCTTCCAGGGCAGGATACAAAAGTGTCACAGTTCTTACAAAGAGCCAAAACTCCTTGCAGGGCAGTATACAAAAGTGTCACAGCTCTTACAAAGAGCCAACACTCCTTGCAGGGCAGGATACAAGAGTGTCACAGCTCTTGCAAAGGGCCAACGCTCCTTGCAGGGCAGGATACAAAAGTGTCACAGCTCTTACACAGCCAACGCACCTTGCATTGCAGGATACAAAAGTATCACATCTCTTACAAAGAGCCAACACTCCTTGCAGGGCAGGATACAAAAGTGTCACAGCTCTTACAAAGCCAAGGCTCTTTGCACGGCAGGATACAAAAGTGTCACAGCTCTTACACAGCCAACTCTCCTTCCACGCAGGATACAAAAGTGTCACAGCTCTTACACAGCCAAAGCTCCTTGCACAGCAGTATACAAAAGTGTCACAGCTCTTACAAAGAGCCAACCCTCCTTGCATGGCAGGATACAAAAGTGTCACAGCTCTTACAAAGAGCCAACGCTCCTTGCAGTGCAGGATACAAAAGTGTCACAGCTCTTCCGAAGAGCCAACCCTCCTTGCAAGGCAGGATACAAAAGTGTCACAGCTCTTACAAATAGCCGACCCTCCTTGCATGGCAGGATACAAAAGTGTCACAGCTCTTACAAAGAGGCAACGCTCCTTGCACGGTAGGATACAAAAGTGTCACAGCTCTTACAAAGAGCCAACACTCCTTGCACAGCAGGATACAAAACTGTCACAGCTCTTACAAAGAGCCAACGCTCCTTGCATGGCAGGATACAAAGGTGTCACAGCTCTTACAAAGAGCCAAATCTCCTTGAACGGCAGGATCCAAAATTGTCACGGCTCTTACAAAGAGCCAACGCTCCTTGCAGGGCAGGATACAAAAGTGTCACAACTCATCCAAAGATCCAAAACTCCTTACAGGGCAGGATACAAAAGTGTCACAGCTCTTACAAAGAGCCAACGCTAATTGAAGGGCAGGATACAAAAGTGTCAGAGCTCTTACAAAGAGCCAACGCTCCTTGCAGGGCAGGATCCAAAAGTGTCACGGCTCTTACAAAGAGCCAACGCTCCTTGCAGGGCAGGATACAAAAGTGTCACAAATCTTCCAAAGAGCCAAACCTCCTTACAGGGGAGGATACAAAAGTATCACAGCTCTTACAAAGAGTCAAAGCTCCTTGCAGGGCAGGATACAAAAGTGTCACAGCTCTTCCAAAGAGCCAACCCTCCTTGCAGGGCAGGATACAAAAGTGTCACAGCTCTTACAAACAGCCAAAGGTACTTGTAGGGCAGGATACAAAAGTGTCACAGCTCTTGCAAAGGGCCAACGCTCCTTGCAGGGCAGGATAGAAAAGTGTCATAGCTCTTACAAAGAGCGAACGATCCTTGCAGGGCAGGATACAAAAGTGTCACAGATCTTACAAAGAGCCAAACCTCCTTGCATGGCAGGATACTAAACTGTCAAAGCTCTTGCAAAGAGCCAATGCTCCTTGCACGGTAGGATACAAAAGTGTCCCAGCTCTTACAAAGAGCCAACGCTCCTTGCAGGGCAGGATACAAAGGTGTCACAGCTCTTACAAAGAACCAAAGCTCCTTGCATGGCAGGATACAAAAGTGTCACAGCTCTTCCAAAGAGCCAACCCTCCCTGCAGGGTAGGATACAAAAGTATCAGACCTCTTACAAAGAGCCAACGCTCCTTGCAGGGCAGGATACAAAAGTGTCAGAGCTCTTACAAAGAGCCAACGCTCCTTGCAAGGCAGTATACAAAAGTGTCACAGCTCTTGCAAAGGGCCAACGCTCCTTGTAGGGCAGGATACAAAAGTGTCACAGCTCTTACACAGCCAACGCTCCTTGCACGGCAGGATACAAAAGTGTCACAGCTCTTGCAAAGAGCCAAATCTCCTTGTACGGCAGGACACAAAAGTGTCACAGCTCTTAAAAAGAGCCAACACTCCTTGCAGTGCAGGATACAAAAGTGTCACAGCTCTTCCAAAGAGCCAGCGCTCCTTGCAGGGCAGGATAAAAAAGTGTCACAGCTCTTACAAAGAGCCAACCCTCCTTGCACGGCAGGATACAAAAGTGTCACAGCTCTTACAAAGAGCCAACGCTCCTTGCACGGCAGGATACAAAAGTGTCACAGCTCTTACACACCAAATGCTCCTTGCTCAGCAGGATACAAAAGTGTCACAGCTTTTACAAAGAGCCAACGCTCCTTGCACGGCAGGATACAAAAGTGTCACAGCTCTTATAAAGAGCTAACGCTCCTTGCACGGCAGGATACAAAAGTGTCACAGATCTTACAAAGAGCCAACGCTCCTTGCACGGAAGGATACAAAAGTGTCACAGCTCTTGAAAAGAGCCAACGCTCCTTGCAGGGCAGGATACAAAAGTGTCATAGCTCTTTCAAAGAGCGAACGATCCTTGCAGGGCAGGATACAAAAGTGTGACAGTCTTACAAAGACCCAAAGCTCCTTGCACGGCAGGATACAAATGTGTCACAGCTCTTACAAAGAGCCAATCTTCCTTGCATGGCAGGATACAAAAGTATCACAGTTCTTACAAAGAGCCAAAGCTCCTTGCACGGCAGGATACAAAAGTGTCACAGCTCTTACAAAGAGCCAACCCTCCTTGCACGGCAGGATACAAAAGTGTCACAGCTCTTACAAA